>NC_090444.1:785764324-786076963 GCF_031143425.1 Pleurodeles waltl | reverse complement strand
GAATTAATCAGGCAAAAAATACAGATGTTAAATACACTCCAAAAAGAAAAATATAACAAATACCATGCAACTTATTGCTAAGTATGAACTCTAAAGCTTGGTTCGGCAAAAGTCCATTGTTAAATTGTCCTTATTTAGGCTTCATGCACATTCATGCAATGTAAACAATAAGATATCCAAATCCAGAAATTTGTAAGGTCCAATCAATGCCTTGTTCCTTTCTTCATTAACATCGTCCTCCACACCCCTGGACAATTTGACCTTACCTGAGTTTACATGTATCAGTCACCAACAATCTCAATCCGTTATTGTTAAAGGTTTACAAGTTCTGAAACCCACATTGCCACGTTTTGGTACAAGTTCATTATTATATTCTCTCTATTTAACCTAATGCAATAAAAACAAAGTATCCACATCAATAAAGTATTTAAGGTCACACCCTTGGATCAACCCCATTTCTCTTTCTTCATTAATATCGTCCTCCAGGACTCCTGGATTACTTGATTATACACATAACAGTCACCAAAAATCGCAATAAATCAAAGTAGCGATATTTCACCAAGTTCTAATTCAAATATAAGAACCTTGAGGCATTTCTTCTTGACAGTATCATAAGTAAAGAGCATAAAAATTTAAAATCAATCTCCTAACTTTCTTGCTATGTTCGTCTTTCATTTATAAAGCTTGAAAGCTTGTTGTCCTTAGCTCCTGACGCGTAATCCTGAACACAATTCTGATCTCAATCCACACCAACGGATCAAACCATAAACCAATTTTCGGCCAACATCCTCATCCAAACCTTTTGAACAATCTAACTTTTCTGTGCAAACTACTGGCAAACTTAGTATCTCTCCCCAACAATACTCAGTAAGGACACAAGACCAACATATAAGTCTTTGGGCTAATAATTTTTAAAAGAACACATCATAAATAAAGAAAAACATTAATTAAATTACAACCATTCTTAGAACAAGGGTATTCAACATAAATACATCAATAAATTCCACAGTCCACACCCATAGAACGAACGAAACACCATTAACCATTCTGTCTCTCCTTTATTTTGTTTTGAATAATAAGGTGAGATGAATCTTCACTAGGTATAAACATGTTATTTTTGAATGTTATCACTATAGATAATGTTTTGTTTGGTGTAACATACAAGGAATTTTAATTGGATAAATGTAAGATTTTAACCATGTTATAGTAATGTCAGTATGACTAATTGTTGGTTTTGATTTTAGCCCTGAAGAAGCGGCTTAGGTTGCTGCCAAACGTGCTGGCTGAAAAGTCTGTTACTATGCGAACCACAATTTAAATTATATTGGATTACTGTCCACAGAATTGAATTGGTTAAAAATGTGTGGAGTTATAACTATGATTATTGTTTGGTTTCAACTCTTAGGAGAAAAATCATAGTATGTCATGTGATATTAATGTGAAAAACAAAACTTTGATAATAAAGGTAAACATAAGGAAACTGTATGCATACTTGTGATACTTTAGATTGTAAACAGCTCCCTATGAGCTATGAGTGTGATTGTTTTGAGTAACTATTATTTGAGACTTGGTCCTTTTTTTCCATTTACTTCTCCATCTGCGATCTCATGAGACTCTCGCTGGATCGTAAAACACCTCCTTGCAAGTCTTGCGAAATTGAACAAACCCTGTGAGACCTGTCATCTTTAGGGTGGTCGTCCCCCAAACAATCCTTAGGATGATCTTCCCCCAAACATTTTGCCTGCTTGCCTCATATCTTTGCTGATTCTTTTTGTTGGCCTTAGGACTCTGTGCACTTTACCACTGCTGACCAGTGCTAAATGCATGTGCTTCTCCCATAAACATGGTAATATAGGTGTATACACAATTGGCATATTTAATTTACGTGTAAATCCCATCTTAAGTGATATACCATATACCCATGATCTGGAAATGAAATGCTACTAGACTAGTGGGCCTGCAGAACTGATTATTCCACCCACTGAAGAAGCCCTGTAAACATGTCTCAAGCCTGCCACTGCAGAGCCTGTGTGTGCAGTTTGACTGCCACTTCGACTTTGCATTTTAAACCCTTTGCGAAGCCTGAAACTCCCCTTTTATTACATATAAGTCACCTCTAAGGAGGCCCTAGGTAGCCCATAGGGGATGCCATGTGATTAAAAAGTAGGGCATGTCCTCTTAAGTTTTACATGTCCTGATAGCGAAAAGCTCCTAAAGTGGTTTTTACTACGGTGAGGCCTACTCCTCTCATAGGTTAATATTGCGAATCCTTTAATACACCTTTAAGATGTAATTCCTGATTAGAAAGGAGTAGCTGTATCATGTTTCATATCTTTGAAATGGTAATGATAAATCCTCTTTACTGGTAAAGTCTTATTTAACATCACTCTTTCAGAAATGCCACTTTTAGAAAGTGGACATTTCTCTGCTCTTCCACACTGTGTGCCTGCAACCTGCCTCCAATAAACGTCTGGGGTGGGTGACAGCTACACTTTGTGCTATCCCTCTAAACAGCCACAAACACAGGAGGGTAGGTGTGTCTGAGTGCTCATCTGTATTCATCTGCATAATGATGTCTCTTCCTGGGCAGGAAGGGTGAGAGGGGATGACACTTAAACCAAAATTGGCAGTGTCTGCCCCCCCACAAAAGGCTGATTACCCTCTACTGCTAGTCTGGAGCCAGGGTTGAGGAAGAAATGATACTTGTGCACTTCAAAGACCCTTCTTTGAAGTCACCCCCACCTGAAAGGCACTTTTGGGTATATGTACTGGATCTCTGATCCCACCAAATCAGACACTTCAGGACCTACAACTGGACTCTGTCAGAAGAACTTCTATGCTGCATCAAGGACAGTCACTCTGCTGGACTGCTGATCTGGAACGACCCCTTTTCTGTTGTGATGCCCTGCTGTCTGACCTTTTTCTGAGGAAAAGCTGGACTCTGCCTTGCACCCCAAAACAATCTCCAAGGGCTTGTTGGCTTGCCTCCTGTTGCTAGAGACTCAGGGATATCAAAGTCTCCACCCCTGCTCATTTGCCTGGCTCACTGGATGTGGACCCAAATACCTGCACCAGCGAAATCAACACGCCTCCTGCCTTGTGAAAGTTGCAACAGACGCATCAGCCCTATTGCAGGAGTAGAACAGGCACATCACACTCTGAACCAGTGCTTTGCCATTTCATCATTGCTGCATCAGAACTACCTCTTCACCGCCACTGCTGAAGGAAGATCTGTACTTCCCTTCACTCCGTAGAGAAATCCGGTGCATCAGCTTTGGAACCAATGCATCGACATTGCATTGAAACCACTGCATTGCTGCCATTCCTGAAGGAAGATCAATGCATCCTTTCACAGTTTGGAGCAACCTAGTGCATCGTCTTCTGATCCGACACATTGCAGCACCAGAGCTTCACCTTCAGAACCAATGCACCGCCAGCAATGTGTGAGAAAAATAGACACATCTTGTGTCTGCAACCAGGATCAAGGTACTCTGTTCCCCCTCCACCCCACAATTGGCTTCTGTATGGGGCCTGTGCTCCATCGCAGTCAGCTTCAACTGTTGACTTTGCCCGGTCCAGCGTGACCTCAAATAACCCCATAACGTGCTATTTGCTTCTAATTACTAGAACTTTTTTTCTTTTAAAATTCATAACTTTTTGGGGTGTTTTCATTGTGTTAGTGTGTGTGTGTGTGTGTGTTGCACAAATAATTTACACATTGCCTCTTACGATAAGCCTAACTGCATTGCAAGCTACCAGAGGGTGATCACAGATCATCTTTTAGTGTGTACCTGACTTATCCTGCCTAGAGTGGTGGTGCCTACTTAAACTAGCTACATACCTCTGCCAACTAGATAATCCATTTCTAACATTGGTGATCAGTGGTGAGGATAGGATGTGTTTGTGCAGTACAATATAGTAGTTGTTCACTACAAACTCTATACTGGCACTAATTCAAGCATTTTTCAATTCTCCGTACATGGCTTTTTGGATTTTTGTGCTAAACCATGTCTCTGTCTGGAGAAGCCACCCCTACATAGCACCTAAAATCATTGATTTTGAACAGGCAGAGTTGGAATCCTATACTATGGCCCGGCTCAAAGAATTGTGCAGGGAATTTCATGGGCCCATGAGAGGCTTCACCTGGAAGGTGGAGCTGCAGAAAGCTCGAGATCCTGGACCGAGGCCCAGAATGCAGGGACCAAGGTCCCGGAGGAGGAGGAGCCGGAACGTCCAGAGGGGGGGAGGATGAGCTGATCCTAGATTATAATGTGGATTTGGACTGCCTGTGGAAGGAGCCAACAATTCGCTGAAAGCAGTGGTGGTTCCCAGACCAGGGAGCAGCATATCATCAAGGATCTTGTATGCAGCAAAGCTAGCCCACAGAAGGGGGGAAAAAGTTGAAGCTAGAGAAACTGAGGTAGGAACAGGAACAAAAGCTTGCCCAACTGATATCAAAACAGGCACAAGCTCTAGAGGAAAAGAGGTTGGCTCTTGAGATGAGGGGAAAATGCCCCATGAGCTGAATCACAGAGAGCTGGACATCAGAGCCCACAGTGGGAGACCACACTAGAGGTGGGCGACCAGACATGCTACACTGTAAAGAAGAGCATACTATTGAAGTTCGGCTGACACCTCAGAACCTGAGAGGTTCAGGGCCAGTCACAAGATTGCATCACAGAGCTGGGTGGACTGCTTTCATTATACTAGCAAGGCTGTGTAAGGGGCAGCAAAGACCAAGATTATACATGGCTGTACAACTTCATTTTGACGGAGCACATGCTTTATCTTTGTTTTAAAGAGCTGCACCAACACCAGGTGAGTAGAAAGCTTTCTGACCCCAGGAAGCTTGCTGAGGAGGCGGACATCTGGGTCAGCACCAGAGTGTCCAAGAAGGAATCTGGAGGTCAGTGGGGACTCTCATAAGTGTGGTCAGGGTTTCCACCAGGTGAAGGAGGGGGGAGATAAAAATACATAGTTCTCTAAAGTCCCCCAGAACAACTCACGGGGGAAAGGGTCTGGTTCTCAATTCCAGTCTGGCCACCAGAAGAAAAACTACCCTGACAAAAGTCAGCAGCCCAAAACTCCCAAGTGCTATGAGTGAGGTGAGTGTGGACATTACAAGGGGGATCCCAGGTATCCAAAAAGAGTACCACCTCTCACTGGAGGAAAGATCCCAGGGGTGGCAAATGTAGTGCCTGGGGAGGAGTTTGTCTCAGTTAATGGGGGAGTTTAGTGAGGTTATCATAGTGTGCCTGGATGGCAGTGACATCCATGTACCCTCTAATACTACCAAGTATAGGCCATGTGTCAATGGGCAAAGTGCGGAGCTTCTGAGGGTCATGGGCTCCAACATGACTATGGTAAGGAGTCAGCTGGTGTCGCCAGAGCAGGTGATACCCAATGCACTCCACCAAGTTGTGGTGTCTGACAACAGAGAGAATCAATATCCAGTGGCTCTTGTTCCATTTGAGTAGGTTGTTCAGATCTTCAGCAAGTTGCAGTGAGCCCTGGCATGACAAGGTCTATGACTTTCCAGGATGGGAGTCAAAAAAGTCTGGAGCCTGGAAAAAATGGCCCAGGTAGCTGCAAAGAAGGGGAAAGGCAGAGGGTGTGGGAAACCAGCCTCTGAATGTTCTCCCAGTGAGGTGGATGTTGCACCTACATTGGCAGCCCCAGAGCAGACTGAGGAGGACATTACTCTTCTTGGTGACCTGCCAAAGCTTGCTGGACGCCATGTGGAAGGAGGAGCCACCGAATAGGAGTTCTCTAAGGTGTAGAGGGAGTGCCCAACCCTTGAGGGCATGAGGCAACTGGCAGAAGCCCAAACAGCAAGTGATGCCTCTGGGGGACTCATATTTACTGGGAGGACAACCTCCGTTACAGCGAGCCTAAGGCTCCTGTGCATGGGACAGCAAGGGCCCTGGTAGTCCCCCAGTGCTACAGGGCCTTCCTACTGGAGCTGCCTAATGAAATTCCCCTGGAGGACACCTGGGCCAAGAAAATACCTTTGCAAGGCTTGTCTCCCACTTCTATTGTCCCAGGATCAAGAAAGCCTCAGATGCATTCTGTAGGACTTGTGTGACCTACTAGGCCAGTGGGATGACAGAGCAGAGGATTAAAGGCCCCTTAATCCCCTGCCTGCCATTAGCACACTCTTTAAAAGGGTGGGCATCAATGTTGTTGCCCTATGGATTCACAGACTGCTTCAGGCACCAGGTGTATCCTGGCTCTAGTGGATCATGCCACTAGATACCTAGAGGCAATCCCTCTGAGGACCCCATACACCTGCAGTGCAAAGGCCCTGACGGGGATTTTTACACAAGTGGTAGTCTGACAGGGACACCAACTTCATGTCTGGTTATATGCAATTAATGTAGAAGGAGTGTGGGGTAACCTACATGTTCTCCACCCCGTTCCCTCCACAAATGGGATTATTGAGAGGTTCAACAAGATTCGAAGGGCATGATGAGGCCTGCCTGAGGCTTTGAGGAAAAAGTGAGATATCCTTTTGCCATGTCTTCTGTTTGCATGTAGGAGGGTGCCACAGAAGGGAGGGGGCTTCAGATTTTCGAGCTTCTGTATGGACACCCGGTTAGAGGACCTCTGAGTATGCTCAAAGAAGGGTGAGAGCAAGCTCCCAGGAAAGTTCCTAAGGATTTAGTGAGCAAAATGCTTGCCTTTAGTAGTCAAATGGCTAGATTGTGGAAGCAAGCTTCATACAACTTAGAAGCCAGCCAGGCTGTGATGAAAGAGTGGTATGGCCAAACTTCTACCACTGTGGAATTGCAGCCTGGACAGAAAATGTGGGTTATGGAACTTGTGGATCCCAAAGCCCTTCAGGACGTTTGGTCTGGGCCGAATGCGGTGATTAAGAGAAAGGTTGAGGCCACATACCTGGTGGACCTCAAGACCCCTAGACAACCCCACATGGTGCTGCATGGCAATCACCTCAAACCATACCTTGAGAGGTCTGAGCTCACCCTGTTGTTGGCGATGGATGGAGAGGCGGAAGTGGAGAATGAACCTCTCACTGACCTCTTGATCTCCAAGGAGGAAGATGGCTTTGTGGAGGGTATAATCCTTTTCCCCAGTCGAACACCTGGACAGGAAAGACTGCTGCCAAGTGTTGGGACAGTACTCCTGTCTGTTCTCCCTTATTCCTGGGACTACCCACCTCAGTGATGTTTATTCTAAGAGAGGAGATATGTGTTTAACTTTTAGGCAGTTCTGAAATGTTCCTTAAATAAGTGAGAGGTTGGTATGTTTGGGCCAGTATGGGGCCACAGATAATTTACCGGAACCTTTGGGCTGGATCTTTCACACTGAAGTCCATGAGAAAGACCAGATAAACTGCTGTGCTCCGATGCCACCAGCCTGTCGACTTTCCATTTTCTCATTTTTCCTAGGGGCTGAACAGAATCAGGAGCAGTGATGACTCTCAAGACAAACCAAAGATGATCATTAGGAACAAAGAAATGTACAGAGATTGCCATGCTGCATCTTTATTCTTGTTGAGGAGTTTGGCTGAAATTATGGATGTCATGACTATGATGTTTTTATAGTTCAAAGACTTATCGGCATTCTACTCTCTGCAATATTTTAGTATTCTGGCTGATATTTGTAAGTAAAGAAAGTGAAAGCACAATACCCTCCTTGCTAAGTGGAGAGGATTCAGAATCCAGCAAGAAGACTGAACAGCAAACAACCTTTTGAAGAAGAGTGAGAAGCTACAACCACAAAAGAGCTTACTTAAGCTGTTATTGTGATTTCAGGTAAATAGTAGGACTAGCTAAACTAGTGCTGGTAATGGGGCTTCTTGATAAGGGCAAAAGTGTCATCCTCTGATCAGTGTAAACTCTAGCGGAGATGTAGCCCCCGCCAAACTCAGTCCCTATTAGTGCGTCTCCTGTGTTTGTGTTTCTTGCATCTCTTGTGAAAATCGAGAGAAGATAGAACATTCAAGAGGGAGAAACCCCAGCTAGAGGAGCACATGTGTGTTTGGGAGCAGTAGCAAGAAACAAGTGAAAGGAGGAAAAAAGGGTATTACAAGAGAAGATGCCTGTTAATATCCTTGAACTGAAGATGTTTGAGCTTGCAAAGTTATTCTGTGCTGCATGCAGGATTGCTGCACCTAAGACTTGTATGCCCCACACTTGCGTGTTCCAAATTAATTCAACAGTAACTATGCCCTTGGGGACCCAAGGTGATTTTTTGGGTTGCTGCATTCGAATCAGCATGTAATAATCCTACTTAAGCAAAGAGAGGTTGTTTATTCAGTTGCTAAAAGAGGGACTCTTTGGGCTCTGTCTAATAGTGCACCATCAGTACTTAGCTAACTTGCAAGTCACTGAGCCCAAAAAAACTTACAGAAAGACTGATAAGTGGACAGTAATTAAGTCACTCATGGCAGGGTAGTCAACACGTAAAAGGACATGCTGGCAAGAATACCTATCAACAGGTCCAAAATTTAGTGTGTTGCCACAGTGGTTCCTAAGTGACTCATACAGAGGAACGCTATTGGTGGAATGGCGCCTTTCACAATCATGGAAATAGCAGAGTTAGCAAGGTCTAAGGCCAGCCCACTGCCTGGATGTGGCGAAAGGAGCAATGTAGGCCTCATCTCCCCCACCCTGCTTGGAGCCTGAACAGTGGCGATTTATTTTTAAATCACCCATACACTGTCCTGCAGATATTTCCTAGATCTGGGTTATTAATTACTCCGCTTCACCTCTAGCGCACACTATATGCTGCAGAGGAGGTCAGAAGACAGGAAGGCCTCAATGAACCTATCTGCCCCCCAGTGGTTTGAAAAAGATTGGAGCTAGCCCACCCAGGTGTCTGAGGATGAACAATCCAACCTTTACCAGTGTATTGGGTAGAGTCCGAACATTGCAACACATATACACTGCAGTTCCTCAAGTTCTGACTCCACCTTTCTCGAACATTCTCTAAAACATCCTCTGCTGACTCACAACTATTAAATTACTTTCAAAGCTCAGCCCAAGTGCACAGTGAGCACCTTCTCCTTGACACTCATGGAGGTATTAATGTCTCAGCATCAGTCTGGATATACTATCGTACAGCTTAAATAGGACGCTAGGATATCGCACCCCCAGAGCCATACAAGGCGTAAGACAAGGTTTCCATTCTCAGTCACAATTGCACCTGTCATACCATCCACAACCTTTGCATCTGCCATACTACCCTTTACCTTTGCACCATGAGAAAAGGCCCTGAGAAGTTATCTTGGTTTGGCCTTTTAACTAGAAAGCATGCTGCCTTCAACAGCTCACTTTTTAAGCATCTTGGCATCCAGGTTGCCCTTGTATTTTAGGAACTCCTTCCAAACCTTGCAGGGAGACTGATTGTGATGAGGTGCTTTAATGAGGCTATTGTCCTTGACTTTAATCCTATTTCTTTATGGTTTTTCACCACTGAAGCCTATCAATACAATTTTCTTCAGTGCAGCATTTGTCAAATGTCTCTCCTATCCCTAATAGGGGCCTTAACTCACCTGATACGATACCCAGACAATGGAGAATAGATAGCAATTCTGGGAAGAAAATCAAGTAATTTGGGGAACCTCTTGTTAGAGTTATATGTAATTGCATAGTTTGCTCTTGAAATACTATATCTTCACTTCTTTGCAGGTGGAGTCAATACGTTTGGTGGCTTAGTCTAGGCTACATTAAGTTAGTTGGATGCATTTTTTCTATGGGTTAGAGTTCTCCTCAAATTTAAAGCAGTGAAAGAACCCTCCTCACATTAAACACCAAGGACCAGGAATTTGTCTGCTATAAAGAGACACACACAAATCTAAGGTTCATGCTTATATGAGCACTCATCTTAATAGTGCTGCAGTCTCTAAGGATACTACAAACGTTTTAAAGAAATTGAAAACAAATACATGGGTAAACAAGAAAAGTGACCTCCAGAGTAGTTCAGGCTTGTGAAAAGCAGGCTATGGGATCCCGGTTGACACTGGAAGCAGCAGCCTCTGAGTGTTCAGTGACCCATTTTCAGAGGTATTCCTATTCCCTGTGACAGGCCTCATGGTGCAATGCGGCTGGGCTGTTGGGCCTCGGACCCAACATCTCAAGGTATGTATTCTTCGGAAAATGATGGTCTCGAGTGCTGCTCTGTGATTTCATCAATTAGTGGGGCATCAGCTGAAATGTTCTTATTAAACATTGTATGCACCTGCATCCCCATCATCATAGTTCAATTCAATTAGGTCATATTCATTGGTCAAGTCCTGAAAAGCCATCCTGAATTTATTTTATAGAGGCCAGTCTCTTATTAGTACAACATCCATCAGCTGGATGTGGTAGTAATGTGCACCTCTCCACTGACTCATTCCATTACTGTTGGTTTTATTCCTTTGATTGATTTCAGATATTTATGGCAGAGATGGCAACAAAGAATCATGGCGTGGGACTGTCTCTCAGTTTTTTCGGCCCATCAGCTTGGCAGCAGACAGGTGATCTATTAAAGTACGGGCACTAGACAAACTGCTAGAGAATCCAGAATGGGCCAGTGCCAAGTCAATAGCTATTTTTCTGTGCTATGCAGATGGTCTTTTTCAGTACTCATGAATCACTCTGCTTTGGCCACCTGATATGATTGGAGTAAGGAGAATGGCAAGGACATTTTGAGAGTGCATGGGGAAAGTTATGTGGTTCAGAAAATCGGATGTGACTAAGTTAAAGTTAATTCAGAAAACACTTGTTTTGAGTCTATAGTTTTCATTATTGAAATTAGCTAAATTAGCCACACAAGAGACTAATAACTGTTGGAAATGCAGGAGAACACACACCTGTTTACCCCCTATAACCTTACACCTTTATTACAATTACCTTTGTCTATAACTATGATTGCCACAGCAATTTATATTTGATTCCTTTTAATCACATCCCTAAGGTTAAAAATGTACAACCAGACAAAAAATATGAATCATGAAGCTATTGAGGGAGGGTGAAATACTTATTCTATTACTTACTCCAAGCAAGAAAAAAGGTTAGAATTTAACATTCATTTTAACGTCATAACTAAATTCAAGGTATTACTCAGTTGGCATCCATGGACAACTTATTTTTACAAATCTAAGGGACGTGTCACCACAATTAATAGTATCTGTGGTAGTTTCCCAAAATTGTATTTCCAAGACCACAAATCTTCATCTCTGTTTTATGTTTCTCTTTCCTGGAATTACATAAAAATGTGTGTCATATAATCTTTCCCAATTAATGGAACTCGAGATAACAATCTTGTCCTACATTAATTCTGACTATTTCCCCATGTCAACAAACGGTTTCTGACACACTTTACCTCCGGTTTCCTTGGTGTAACCACATGCTTGAAATCTACAATATATTTGTGGTCTTTCATAAATATAATTTTTCAGTTTGGAGACAGTAAGTTTCAACTGCATCAATAGTGGCAATGCTAAATTACCTGTGAAAGATACATTAGAGACTTCTGTAATGCATTAAAGTGCTCCTATCTGTCGACTTCAAATAGAGATTTGTAATTATATTAGTGTAGGCCACTTGTAAAATAAGATTTTCAGTTATTTCGCAAGGGGATCCCTTTGTATTTAGTATTTAAATTACTAAATTCTGGAGATTCTACACTAATTCTTCCTCTGACTTTAAACAATTTATTAAGACACCACCTATCAGCCAGATCGTTGCCTAAAATCATGCATTCCTATAATTGTCTAGGATGGTGGGCTCACAACAAAAGTTAGACATACATGGGCTTATGCACACCAACATAGTGCATGAGCCCAGCAACGTTCCAGGCCATTGCAAGTAATACTTATTTTGACAAATCAAAAAACAATATCAAGTACAATGTAACAATTACAATGAGAACACTGACTCAAATGAATCCCTTGTTTAATATCATTATGCCATCACAATACTGAATAGATTTAAAAGATGCATTTACTTTCAAAGAGTAAAACATCAGTGGATGGTGCAAGATGAGATTTGGTACAATTTGTTTTTTAAATAAAAAAAGTTTTTTCACCGGTGTGCCAAACCATTTCATTCTTAACTGTCAGAGGAAGTAATCCATATATCCCCCAACTCGATGATGGTTAACATGATTCACTGTTATAGTGGATCTAACAAACTCTTATAAACCTTCAGTGTCAATTGAGTATGTGCTGTTGTACCATACTTCTGTGCTAAGAATTTTCTCAAATTATAATTACACATTTTAATTTCAGTTGCTTTACGCAAACACATTCATTGACACAGCTTTGATAGTAGTGTTCATTGTGACTGTCATGTCCACTGACCCAGTCACATTTTCCAACTACAGACTCAAAAGTCAAAGTCAAAATATTCTATATTCGGTTACTTAAAACCTTAAAAGATGCACACAGTCCAATTTAACATGATACTCCATACAAGATAGTGCCAAATTTAAAGCTTAGTTAAAATATATTTAAAAATTGCACACCTAAAAACAATAATAAAAATGTCCACTTCAAATTAGATAAGAATTTCATTGCACAGACCTCTTCAAATCAATGATTCTCAGATCCAATAGCCCGGGCATATTGTTTTTGTCTACTTCTCTCTGCCGCTGTTAAGAAAATGGCCACATCTGTATTAAGGTAGGGCAGGTGATCATAACTGCAACTGCTTTTGTTTAAGACTTTGTTCCAACCCTGCGGTTCTGCCAGGTGCCAGTGCAATGAGTTTAATCTGAATCTCATTATTAAGTAGCGGTGTTGAGGATTTGTAACCACTGTGAGACAGGATTCTGTTGACAGGGTGGACTTTAGTGTGATGTAGGCTCACACTGAGGGTGTGCACATCTCTCTTCCTTTTCTCTGTGCATGGGCTGTTGATTAGAAGTGTCTCTTGATCCATCTCAAAGGTTTATTTTATTAGTTAATTAAAACCATAAAAACTTTTCTTTCCACATAAAAATGTAACAAAAAACAATACAATAAGGTAATACAGTGCAATAAAAAAAGAATGAGCTTGAAATAAAATAATATGTAAAATTTCCCTTACACATAAAAATTTAACAAAACAATAATAGTGCAATAAGGCATTAGTAGTAGTGGGGAGAGGTGGTGTGGTACCTTCTATTGATTTTGTTTTTCCCCTACTTGAGTCCGATTGTTGTTACAAGACTGAATTACGGCACTGGCTAAGCATCCCACCATGCTGCCTGAGAGCCTTCCCTACTTTAAAGGGTTCGGAATGAGTTAAAGGGGTTTTGTTATCCTTGTTGCCCTCCCTATGACTGGGTTGTTTCAAGAAGCTGAGATTTTGAGCGAGAAAATTTCCAAGAATTGAACCAGCCTAATGTTCAGTATTGTATTTCGTGGGTTGAAAGCTTCAATTAGTGCCTGTCTGCAGGATCTGATCCTTAAACCACTTAATTCTTTTTTCAGTAAAAGTCTTCTTTAAACCGCCAAAGCTGGACAGATGCAGACCACGTGCACCAAGTTTTCTTCTGCTAGGTGACATAGACGGCACTCCTGAGATCCTACTTGTTGCTCCTTCTTCCATTTGGGCATGAGGTCTAGTGTTGGGAGTTCACCCAGCCCGAGTCTAAGAAAGCATTGCTTGATTTTCCATGAATAGGGACCAGCCATAAGTAGTGATTCTTTAAACGTTTTATAGGAGTTGAGGATCAACCAGCTATGCGGCCTTTTAGCCAGAGAGGCCCTGTCTTCTAACCAGCTCTGTAATTTGCTTACTTTATTCACAGCTTTGTTAAGAGCTGGGATGGGGAGAGACTGGTCCCATGCCTCATCTAAGTTCAGCAGACTCTTGCTCTTTTCTAGATACCTTAAGTAATTGCAGTTCCCTCTTTCTAGGATAATTTCCTGACAGACTAAATTAGCTAAAGACCCTTTTGAGGTATGGCTCAATTTGTAACAGCATTTAATGTATGCCGCGGGTCGGGCTAGCGACTGCTTGACTAGCTTAAATTCCAGTCTGACCTGGACTGGCGATGCGCGCCCAGGGAGCTGAAAAACACGTTTATAGGTCTTTATCAGAAGCTTATCCAAGAGACCTACTTCCATCCCCCTCATTATTTTGGCCCTGTATGTGAGAGTTGGAAGTAGTTTCGCTCTCATTACAGTTGTTAGTGGGTTCAGAGCGTGACCACAAAGTGAGTTTGCCAGCTTACAAAAGGCCTAAGTAAGGACCTGTGATTTGATTTTTATTGCTTCTTTTTGTAGCAGGTAATTACCTCTGGCATCAACCACAACTCCTAAGTATCTATATGAACTTACTTCCTCTAGGGTCTTCCCATTCAAGTGCCATTTACGTTGGCTAGTCGGCCTGCGGTTTAGGGTAATCATTTTAGATTTTTTATGATTGATTTCTAATTCGTTAGATCCTGAGTATTCTTCTAATCTGTTTAGTAGTTTTTGCATGCCTATTCTGGTGTTACTAATTAGTAGTAGGTCATCTGCTTATAGCATATTGGATACTTGTTGGCCGCCCAGTGAGGGAGGATGGCATGATTGATCATTTAATTTGGCAGAGAGATCTGCTATGTACAGGTTGAAGAGTGTTGGGGCCAAAACACAGCCTTGCTTAACACCAACTGTTGTTTTAACTGCCCTGGATAGGTGAGAGCCTCCCCCCAATTTAACCTTCACCCAAGTATCGGAGTAGATCATTTTGATGGCATTTAAGATAGTGTGTGGTAGCCCCCACAGTTGTAATTTGGCCCACAATCTGCCGCGGGGGACACAGTCAAAAGCAGCTTTAAAATCAACAAAACATAAGTAAGTCGGAGTCCCCTTTGCTTTTGCTCTGTTGATGATCAGTCCCAGTGCCATAAGATTTGTTAATGTTCCTTGGTGAAGCCAGTTTGATTTAGGGGTAAAATATTTTTATCTACGATCCAAGCTTCTAGGTGTTTTAGCACACAGGATGAGAAGTACTTGAGGTCAACATCTAGAAAAGCGATTAGTCTGTAGTTGCTTGGGGAAGCCGCGTTCCCACCCTTAAATATGGGGTGGATTATAGAGCCTTTCCTGGATTCTGGGACAGAGCCTGTTGTAAGCACATCGTTGAACATTGCAGCCAGGAAATTGGCCCATCTTTCCGTTTCCTGTTTAAATAATGCTTGCGGTAAGCCGTTTGGGCCAGGGACACAATCCGTTCGTGATTTTCCAATGATTTTTAATAGTTCTGTTGCCGTAAATTTCAAAACTTCAGGAGCATTGGGCTCCCAGTTAAAAATGTGCCCCTGGATTTGAGGACCTTCTTCGATGGTCAGTTCTTTTATATGGGACTTTAAGTGGGATACCCATGCTTCCTCTGTTAAGTTAACATTATTACCTGCTTTTGAACCCTTGTCCATTGTATTAATGATTTTCCAAAATCTTTTGGAGTCGGATGTTTTAGTCGCAAAGTTAAATTTGGCCCAAAGGGCCTGCTGCTGGAGTTTTTTGAAGGTCCATAGATCCCTTTTGAACAATTTCCTTTGCTTACGCAAAGCGACCAGTATCGATCCATCCTCTGGGCATTTACGCAGTAACCTTAATAGTTTACCTACAGCTGTTTTCCTTCTGCGCTCTGGCTGTGGCAAAAGTAGACATTGGCGATGATTCAGTTGTGCTCCCTTTTTTGTGTTGCTTACGGAGTCTTTTTTTAAGAGATCGGAGGCAAAGTTCACCCAGACCGTTGTCAACTTTGCCTCACTTGTAGCCATTAAATCTAGCTTTCGTAGACCCTCATCTGCCTGGCTTTCAATGGTGTCTGAGGACCATTTGAGTCACTTTATATTTTCGGTGCCCATTGCCCAGTTTAAGGCTACCGCTTTTTCTGGCATTTGTGGTGATGCGCGGATTCCAAATACCTGCGGCTTATGATCACTTTCCGTACGGTCCATGATACTGAAGGCATTTAACGTATACAATGCAAGGGACACCAATGTGTAGTCTAGATAGGAGACCGTTTTCCCAGAGGGTCTGGTCCATGACGGTGGGATGTCCGGTGACTTCCGCCCGTTTAGCACAAAGAGGCCTACCGATTCACAGGTGCGTATAAAACTCTCCCCTAACTTGTCTTTCCTGTGTTTTTTTGGGAGGGTCTGACTGGGCATCCTTGCCACTGTTTGAATATGGTCCTCACTGGGGTTGTGGAAAAGGCAGAGATTGAAGTCGCCCGTCATTAGCAAAAATGCCGATTTTACTGTGCTTTTTATCCTTAATAGTTGAGTTAACAATTTGTTTGCTTCGATTTTTTTATTTTTTGGTTGATGTATATATTGACCAGGATCAGTGGTTCCTGTGTATTTTTCCCCCAATCGTCCAGCCGGAGTAGTTGAAAGGATTGGTCTTCCTCCTTGTACTCAGAGATTTTTACTAGGATGTTCGTACTAACATAGTAAGCTAGGCCTCCCTTTGACCTACCAGGCCTATTGGTTTTTGTAGCTGGGCTAAGAGATTCAGTGAATCCGATTATTGGTATTGATTCCATTGCCCAGGATTCCTGTAAGAGTAGAATGTCAAATGAACTAAAGAATTTTGTTACTGCAGGGTCCTCCACCTTTGCCCGTAGGCCACCTACGTTCCAAGAACAAATGGATAATATCATTAAATATTCAACTGTTGCCCATCGGTCCTGGGGGTGAAGCCGCCACTGCCCATTCCCTTTCTGGATGCAGTTGCTGACCCAAGACCACTCTTTTCCTTCTCAGTTCCTCTTGTCTAATCCTTTCAAGGGCCATATGAAGATCGAGACGTGCCAACTTTGCCAATGATGATTTGATATAACTGAGCCATGGGATAGTACTGG
Source organism: Pleurodeles waltl (assembly GCF_031143425.1). Taxonomy (NCBI): domain Eukaryota; kingdom Metazoa; phylum Chordata; class Amphibia; order Caudata; family Salamandridae; genus Pleurodeles; species Pleurodeles waltl. Next base: position 786,060,167 of record NC_090444.1, on the reverse strand, counting down.
CCCTCTCAAGAGCCTTCCAGTCTTTCAGTATAATCTAGTTCAATTTCAAATATGGGTTCATCCATATCCTAATCCACCTTAATATTAGAGGGAGCGCTAAAGATCGGAAATATACCCAGTCCTAATGCTTCTTGAACATTGTAAGAGGCAGTAGATTGTGGGACTGACAGTAAACATCTCATAAATTTGTTTTCCACCACTTGTGAGTCATTAACACACTAATAGCCTGAAATATCACTTACATAACTAGCCAAGGAAATACGTTTGGATTGGTAGATTTTGATCATAGCCTTTACAGGCTTTGAACCCAAGTGATTAGCAAAGTCAAATACAGAGGTAACTGCTCTGGCCATTGCATTCCTTTTGGCCCCCCCGACGGAGCCTAAGAGCCCCTGTGATCAAACATGAGCCCAAGATAGACGAAAGCATTCAACCTTATAATTTCAGTCCCCTCCAAAATACATTTCCAATGACCCTTGTGTCTGGGGCCTAAGATCCATAAAATCAATCAACATAATCATTGAGAAGTTGCTGAAGTCCTACTGCCATTCTTGGTAGCAACACCACATCATTAGCATATAAGAGTGGTGGGAATCATAAAGTAACCAGAAGTGGGGTTGGGATACAATCCTGTCCCCCCCATTCCCTAATGAATTTTTATGGGAGAGGATAAACTCCCAGACTAGTGATATCGAAGTACCGCTGGCCGGTCTTCATGTAGCTCATGCAAGAAATTCACAATGTTTCTATCCAACCCTATGTTCATGAGAATTAACCCCAACTTTGACCTGTTGACTATATCAAAGGCTGAGGTCAGGTTCATAAAAGTTAGATGTATCGAGCCCCCTTTGGATAGTGTGTATTTCCCAATGATTATCTGTAAAATAAGAAATTTACCTAATGTACCCCCCCCCTGGCCTAAACCCATACTGCAGGTTGAAAAGCACATTATTTTGATCCAGCCAAGTGGCTAACTTAGAGAGAATAACCCTTCTCATAACCTTGACCACTGAATTTATGAGGGTTATGGATCTGTAACATTGTGAGTCATTTCTCTCACCCTTATAAATACTGAGATAATTATGGACCTTGACCAGGATGGCCATTGTATATGTGGTGTTTAAAACGTTGGTTAAAATTTTGTCCCACTTCCTAGTGTTCCCTTTATGTCAGCAGGGACTCCATCAGGGCCTGGCGCCTTCTCATTTGACATATAAGAAATGAGCTCACTTAGTTCTCCTTCAAGAAAAAACAAAGTAAATTTCATGCCTAGCCCCTCACTGATATTTGGGGTTTCCACTGAGGTGCACCCATATTTCCCCTGAAAGTTCTTCACCCACATTTTTGGCGCTATGTTACACTCCAATACACTATTAGACACATCGTTAAAATACAGGCGATTGACTACTTCCCAAAATCTAATACTGCTTTTTAAGATATCTGCCTGCAGGAGGTCGTTCCAAGGTTCGCTTCTAATTTCTTTTTTTGCAGTCAGCTAAAGCTAGTTTATATTGCTTTCTGCATAAAGCTATTTCAGAGTTACTCCTTTTTTTTTTCAAGGCTATCAACAAGCTTTGATGGGCCTTAGTGCAGTTATTGTCAAACCATCTCTTGCCTGAAAACTTAGATGTCCCACCCACTGTCTTTAAAATTCCTAAAGACATGATTACAAGTCCTATCTAAATACACTCAGGAAAACTTTAGGCTGAGTAGAAGCCTCTAGTCACCGACTAGTGTCTTGGGTGAGTTCAAGATATAGATTGTTTGAAAAGGAATAATAAGCAACCTTGCTCCATTTCGATCTGCACGCCTGATCACAAGGCATGTCTTGACTCTTGGGTCCTTCTCTGGATCTTACTTCCTCCTTCCATTTCCATTCGGTGTCAAGGACTAATGGGTTGTGGTCACTAAACTGTGCCAAGTGACTTCATAATGCAAAACAAATTGCACTAGAACAGTTGAGATCAATATATAATCAATGATAGAATTGGAGCTTTTGCTAGTAAATGTGGGAAGGCCTCTGCTGTGCCCTCATCTTTATTTCTTTGAATTTGTCTGTGCCAAGTTGCAACTTGCCAAGCAAATTCCCTTGGCTAGTATGCTCAAAGGGGCCTTGACTATAACCACACATAAATAACTCTTCTCTAGCATGACACAGAGGATGGCATGGGTGAATATAAAAATCTTCAAGTAGAACCACCACATATGGATTGTGATGTCCTTCTGCATAGACCTCTAAAAAATGCCTCAAGGTCAATAGATGTTCCGTAGGTTTGATCTATAAAAATGAGTTATAAAAATTCAAAACTAATAGGCTAGGTGATTTTTTAAAATCTAACCTTACTGCTAGCAGAAAACTTGATCCGGTCTCCATCTGGGATGTATTACGAGAAATATTTTGAGCTACCAGAGTGAGTACACTACCCTTAGGTCTGCCCGCTAGTGAAGGTAGTGCAGGGGGAAAGTACGAGATCTACACATCACATAAAAGGAGATTTCTGTGTCCCATGTTTCTTGTAGACCCATTATGGGACAGTCTTTTAGTGACTTAAGCCATCTCACATCAGTCCTCTTATTGTCCGACCATGCGATATTCCAGCTCATAAACGTCAGACAGGAGCTGAGGTAGCTGAATGACTGACCCGCACACACGCCACTTCTCCCACCATGTTGGCCAGTCAGTCACTGCTGTCTAAGGAGCTCAGAGGTTAAAATCTATTTGTCAACTGCATGGATCTTTCCCTTTCTCTCACTGTATGCTCTCTTTGTGACCCCTACAATTTCCTGAGATTCCTGGTGCTATGGATGCTCCTTGCTGAGTAGAAAAAAGCCTAACGGAAGGACTTATATCTCTTGGGGTGGGGGATGAGGGAAGGATTAAAGTATTGGGCCTGTAATATTTAAATTCCGACTATGTCAGGCTGGTCAAAATTAATGATAATACAGTTCTCCTCCTAATCTTTCTTCCTGTTACCAACCCAACCTAATCTTTAGTTATGTTTATATGGTCTTACAAATGACTCCCATCCCCAAGTTGACTATTAGACCTCTAGACAACTTTGCATTTAAATTGGAAGTAGTTTCAACCACTCCTGATCTCAACAGGGAAGACCAGCTAGAATAGCCACCAGTGGGCTGGAGTATCGAGAGAGATATAGCCTGAGAAGGGCAGCAACCACCTGGCCTAAGTAAGGGGACGAGAAACTGCCACCCCATTTTTTACTTTTAGGCTAGGAATGGGGCAGTCTGATTGAAGAGATGGGGGTCTGATTAACAAAAGGTACAGTTATCTCAAGTGTTTATCGGCTCGTGCTCCGACTACTTCGTCCCCAGTCAGCTCTCTTCTTTTTAAATTACTCTACAAATTATGTGGAGAATGAGACAGAGCAATGTCTTGGGAATTATGAGATGGATTACGCTCCTGCGAGCTAAGCTGTGTATGGCCAGCTTCTCAACTTAAATTCTCTGTCAATGCTGTACCCAATTTCCCTATGATAGTTTCTATAACAGTTTCTTGTAAAGACCGTCCATAGCAGATTTAATTAGGTTCTCAACTTTGTTACATAACTAAATCAGCAATGGTTTGATCAGCTCTCTTCTTTTTAAATTACTCTACAAATTATGTGGAGAATAAGACAGAGCATTGTCCTGGGAATTATGAGATGGATCACTCTCCTGCGAGCTAAGGTGTGCATGGCCAGCTTAGCAACTTAAATTCTCTGTCAGTGTTGTACACAATTTCCCCATGGTAGTTTCTATAAGAGTTTCTCGTAAAGAATGTTCATAGAAGATTTAATTAGGTTCTCAACTTTGTTACATAAATAAATCAGCAAAGGTTTGATCAATGTCTTGGTAATACTTGAAAATGATAAATGTCTTGCTGCAGGTTTAGTAAAGGAGTCCACAGAAGCCACATTGTCATTAATGTCCTACTTGGAGCTAGATCTCTCCCTACCAACCTAGTCTTTAATACCCACGTTTTTTTTTTTTTTCCCTAACAGCCGAGGCCCGTTCAAAGGAAGGAGTGCCGGGTCAGGGTGGATATCTCCTGTTGTGATCACTCCTTGTACAGTCTCATTTTGTGGGGAGCACCCCTGATTGATAGCACAGGCCATACCTACAATGTCACCGGCCCTTATACCCTTAGGCTGGGAGACAAATTTGGGGTAAAAGTATCAGGTCCCCACCCTAGCTTTATTTCCACACTCTGAATTTCTTCATTTAAGGCCTCTACAGCACAGGTAAGGAACAAGTTGATGGATGTGCTTTTGCAAGGGCCTTTTTGATCAAATGGTCCACTAAGATACGAAGATTTCCTCTTACCCATTGCAGTAGCAAACTTGATGATGAAAGAGGAGTGGCCGAGTCCAGCCTCTTCCAGGCTCTGATTGGCGAGGACGCTCCCGGTCTTCACCCAGGCGCGTCCCACACTGCAGGAGTGGGCAGCACTATACAGTGCAATGGTAGTGAGCCCCTCCTCCTTACTCTCTGCAAAGTATTTATGCCTAAAAGTCTACCTATCTGATTACGAAGTTCTTGGGTTTGTAACAAATATGAAACAAATTATTTTTCTGAATTGTTCTCAGATTTATTCTTTGAGTGTGTGTCTCATTTATTTCCTCTGTCATTACAATAAATGCTTAGCACAACCCTTAGAAAAGCCTAACTGCTCTCCCACATTACCACAAAATAGAGCATTAGTCCTATCTACATTTGCCTCTGCAATAGCAATTGGGGATCCACTTCACTTTCTGCACAGTGTACTTCATTTTAGTACACTATATAGAGAGCCAGCTTCCTACACTACGTATTTGTGGCATGCTTCCTGGTTCATGTGGACAATGTGCATTTCTCACGTTGCTGAAGATGAGGGGAGAGAAATGAACACTTATTTGATAGTCAATATTGCACAGGGCATGTCATTCATGACACAGTACAAACTAAGCAGTCAAGTTTTTAATACAGATCAGCTGTCAAAGTTTTTCTTTATTTACAAAGAGATTCCTGATGGGGTGGTTTCTATACCACTGTAACGTTGGCTGGGTGTTATTAGGGGTAAAACAAATCCCATCCTTTCTTGATGTGTTCCAGACCTTCAGATTTTGGACCTCTTGATTCCTGACCTCAGCTGGAGACTAATATCTCTTGAGGGAACATCAGGGCTTATATCCTTATTGTAAAATGGCTTCATCACCTTCTCCACTGAGGTTAATGTTAAGCAAGATATGGCCAAGGACTACGCAGGCCACATAGGAGAGGTGAGATTGTACAGTATGAGTAACCAGAACACAACAGAGTAATTGTATAGGTATAGGGGCTACCCTTGTCCAGTCATGTGCATATATTTATTATCCGGCTGGATAGAACTTGCTTCCTCTCCCCCAGCTGGTGTCACTTTCTAGTGTTTTTGCCAAATGGTAATTGCTGATTTGTGGCCCAGCAAACAACGGTGGTTCCTTCCAGCCAAGCTAAGAATCTGCTGATTCAAAATGTCATTATGGCAGCTCAAGTACTCAGATTTGGAAGCCTTACTAGGAAAAAACCTATTAGATGTGGCTGAGGTATTATTCTTTTTTAAATAAATGGTTTGAGTTTTACATTTCTACCTAGATACTGAGAGAGAAAGTCTCATTAACTCTAGTATTTGGACAGGACATCTGATGTGATGTAGATCCCCTCCTCTAGGATGAGTCATCTGCCTTTCAACTCTCTGTAGCATTTCAAACAAAGAACAGTGACTAGAAAGAAGATCTTTAGGCCTCTGCCAGAGTAAGGGGGCGAATGAATGAAGTAGAGATCATATCTCTCCCTTTCGTTACTATGGTCACAGCTAGACATGCTGGCATCATTATTTGTGAAGCATTCCTGTGTAATACTCTCCTAGAATGTACAGAATTGGCAGGAATAAGGGCTTTCTGAGAAATTATTATTGCCCAAACATTCAGCAAAGGTGCAATAGTCTCTGATTGTACACTGTCCAGCTCAGAAAAAATACAAATCCAATAAAGCTGTTCAGAATGCGATCAAACAAATTTAGTCCTGGCCCAAGGTGCCCTCACAGGATGCAACACATCGCCTATATCCATTGGAAATATGAGCAATATGGTAGGTCTGCAAAAGAAAACCTTACTGAGTGAATTAGCCAGAAGCATCCAATGACCTCTCTTTGTGCCTTAATCATTAGAAAGGTACTACTCCTGGCTGAAGCTTCACACATACTAGTCTTTCTTCGCTGTATGCACCTGTCCAGCATATCTGGACCTGATTTTAGTATCTTTCTGAACAGCACTGAGCCTCATCCAGCTTGACAAATGCTCTACCACCATAGTCTCTAGTTTAATCCAACAGCATGCACAACCTGCTCTTAAGTCCTCACAGGAGTGTCTGCCAGTTTGTTGAAATGTCTGCCTGGGCCCATAAATTACAAATCTTATTTACAATTGTTTTCCATAGTAACATGTGACTTTCTTTTATAATATTACAACTTTATATTTGTTTTTTAGGGTTGAGCGCGCAAAGCACTCTGTCCCTGTTGTTTTCGCTCTACGGGCTTGTAACCACACCCATCAGTTTGATTTGTTCATGGGCTTGCCTTTTAAAATTCGACTTGATTAGTGAATGGCATGCATACGTCATGCCTTTTCCGGTGTTTAGCCCTCCTCAAGCGCACCGGCCAACTACTGAAAACGTATGAGGCTTCATGTTTTCCGTTTGGTTTCTGGACTACGTTTTCCATTTATTTCATAGGCAACGCAATCTCGCTGGGCAGTAGTCGAGCGCTTTGCATGACATCGACCCTGATACGTAGATAATTGCACTTTTACCGGTTACATAGATAATTGCACTTTTGCCAGTTAAATGGATACTTTCACTTTTGCTGATACGTTTGAGTGCAAGCGAACTTCTGTTTCCTTTTCTGTGTCTCCTTCATGCTAATGACGACCATTGGCTCGCTTATGTGAAACTGTTTTACTTTTCATTTTCAGTTTGTGGCAAGAAAAGTATGGTTAGGAGTTTACAACGTTAATAGCTTTAACTCGAGCAAACGCGAGACCCATGCATTGCAAATGCTTGTCTTGTTGTATGGTACGTAGGTAATACATTGTTGCTCTTTTTAACACTTACTAAATATTTAAGTTTTATTTTTATTTCATAATCTCTGATCCTTGAATTATTTTTACACCACACTGCTCATATATTTCTGTGAAAAAATCTTTGTTCTCCTTCAAGCTTCCAAAAGGTGAGGTAGAGAATATACTTAGCAGAAACAGGGCATGCCAAGTTGAGTTCCTACATCCAGATAAATGCAGAGGGTTGGATAAGGGGAGTATTATAGGCATCAGGAAACACTGCCAAAAAGTTTCCCTTTTAGTTAACTCATTTCAAAGGAAAAAAATAATCAAGGCTGTATAACTCAAGAGGCATGTAGCTGCTTGTTAACAGCTGAATTGTGAACTATCTCATTTTAAAAATGTGGCTTGGGGTGGAATATTCAGACTTTTACCAAACAGTATTATCTGAGGATCAATCCCTACAGTACAGTCAAACATAAAGCCATTATGATACCCTATGGTAACAGCTGAAATAATCATCTGTGTTCTATTTACAAAGAGGATAAAACAGACCTGAAGAGGACTCATTTTTGGCTTTCACAGAACAATGGGAGTTGCCTATATGGTGGTGTTGAACTGAGTTAATGACGAAATTACAATGTGCAATCACTTTTTTTTTTCTAATTCAAGGATTCAATGCAAATCAGATTTACTGTCTGGAATCTGAACAATTTTGCACATAAGAGAACTGGATTTCTTTTACACATTGCTTATCTAACATGTGTAGTAGTAGTTGTGGTGTAGTTTTGTTTTTTACAACAGTCGCTTATTTTGAACTTTTCTTTCCAGATTACTTGTCTGTTTTGATTAAAATGAACTACGTGGAATCCATTGCATTATACCGATTGAGGCACCTGCACACTGATTGATTCTGCTTGGGGGTGAAAAATATAAAGGCATTGATGATGTCAAATGTGATGCTTTGGTAAATCCTTCATCCCATGGAATGGTGTGGGCTTAAAAACATCACACCACACAGAATTTATATTACCAGAAAAACATCACTGAAATACAAAATATATGCAGTAAAAGGCTAAAAAGCCACAATACATAGGTACGAGATACAGTACACAACACAAAAAAGAAATCAAAATAAATGAAGTACAAAGAGGAATATTTGTCAATCCCACATTTTTATTGATTATGCAGCCGAATCATAATGGAAGATGGTAATGTAAACAAAGAAAAATTGCACTGCCAACTTTTTAGGAAGGTAGCAACATTTCACAGCGGTCTAGACAGAAGGCACTTTCTATGATGGAAATGCACATCCGGTGTGGAATCATTATTCAGGAAGAACTACCTCCACTCTTCTGGCGATTTCCCTGCCCTGATAGGTGTGCAGCAGGAATGGCGTGAATGTTGGTGGAGGACCCCGTGAGCAACCCACATACGGTGGCCCTGGACATGACCACTTGAGCAACCCAGATACCCAATCGATACTATTTCAGATCAGGGAAATAGTTAACAGTGAAACATATCTCAGTTGCTAGCTTGGAAGACAAGGTCGGAGAAGCAATTTAAAGTAAATACATTACATTGTAAGAAAAAACAAAACTTACATAGTAAGACATGTTTTACTGGAGCAGGCAGAAGGGACATTGCAACGTGTAATTAGGCAACAAAATTATTTTATTAAATCTTGGAGATCGGGTAGAAAGTTTCACAGGAACCACTTTAATTTATTTTCAATGAATGAAGAATCTTAAATGGCCACACACTTAGCAGAGCTCGATGTATGCTCCTGAAGACTGAGGTATAGACAAAAAATGACAGAGGGACAGACGACTAAATATTCAGAGTTCCACTTTCAAAACAACAATTACATTAGTCTTGCTGACACCTATTCTTACCATGAGGCACTTGTTCTTTTATGGTGTGGGCAGGTCGATAAATGTATTAATTACTTTCAAAGCTGATTGCATAACTGTTAGGGTCAGTACTAGAATTTATTTGCAAGGTTGAGTTGAAAAACAGTCACATATATTTACTTAGATTACTTAGAATGTGTATTTTAGCAGACATAAGATAATGAAAAAGTGGCAGAATAGGTGGCAGCCATTTGAATTTACCTTCCTGAAGACTTATCATGCATAATTGAGTGTAATGTTCACTGAAGATATGCTACACATAAAAGGGTTAAGTCAGAAAGGAATAGATCAAAAGTACATGGTACATTTGAGAGGGTAATGCTTCTCTATATGCTGAACTGATAAATATGTTACCAGAATTACCAGTGTTAAAGAACACTACCGCAAATTTATATAATATATGCATGTGGAACAAATAAAACTTGAAAAGCACACAAAAGGCAACCCGTTCATGATTCCGAGAACCAGTTTTTTATCAGATTATACACACATTGACAATGCAAGTATATAATCTGACAACAGTTATGGATATGAATATATGCTACAAAGCAATTATGAATCTATACAAAGGAATCAAAGTTAATTGAATTGCCATGTACATGAACAAGAGGTGCTAATGTGCCCTGGCACATAACCACAGTGAATAGAAAATGTTTTTTCTGAAACAAGAATGCCCCCCCTTTTTATCCAAACGTCAACGCAGAATATATTCAAAAACATATTTTGCATTTCCTCCTTTCTAAACTATTGGGAGACCTGCATTTCATCATATATCACTATGACAGATGTGCAAGCTATAAGACGTGTTCAACATAGAGAAAGAAATATGTTTATGGGACTGAAGTTTCCATTATCTTAAACAATTGGATTGTAATAATGTGATATGTGATCTATTTCTTTCAGGGCTAACCAAGAAAACCATTCTGTGTTTTTACTGCATGGTTTTGAATTCTGAAGTTCATACTTATTCTTATAAAGATTATGATCTTTCACCAAGGAGTTTCAGCTTTCATATGATGGGTTGGAAACAAACTTAGCTTGATTTAGATTTAAAATAGTTTTGGCAAACTAATCTTTGAGAGTTGGTTGACACAGGATATGTATTTGTAATGGTGCGCTTATTGGCAAACATTGAGCTCTTTCCCCTCTAGAATCCTTACTTATTCTTAACATTACAAAACAGGCATGTATACATCACCCAACCACCTGACAATTCAAATTTAGAGTGTTCTACCCATCTGCTGCGTTTCTGGCCCCTGCTGCCTAAATCTCAGGAGTTGTGGCTGAAAAATTGGCTGTGAAAAAGAGTGTAAGCCACGTATTTGGCCTCAATAACGAGAAGTTGGAAAAATGAATCAAACAAGTATAAAATATGCTGCAGGTTTATAAGAGACAGTTCTTGCATGGAGTACAGTCCTCCAGCAACACCACTTTGCTCATAATGCACTGGTACTAGAACTTTCAAAATACCCACCTAAAGGTAACTACCTTAACACTTTATAGAACCCACCTAACATTATTATAGAAAAGTGACCTGTAGCATTTCATTGAGAAGCACTCCTTCCAAAAATCTTTATTACTGAAAAGAACAACTGGGTTACAGGAGGATAAGAATCATAGTGCATGTTTCAGAAACGAATGCAAATCCCTGAGTATGCCAAAACACCTGTTATATGTAGGTCACCATTTTAAGTTAAAGCAAACATAGATCTCAGTGCAAATTACATGGTTGTGGAAGCACAGGGCCATGGCTAAAGCAGGAAATGTTAAAACTGGTGGATTTTTTAATCACTACTTTGAGGACAGACAGGACTTTAAAGGGAAGCAATTGACTATTTTAATTAAAATAATCAATATTGTTTCTGCTTTATTCTAGTAAGAACTTGCAAAGGCACAAAAAGTTAAAAGCAGGATGTGAAGAAAGAAATCAGGTAGGTCTGTCAATGCTTAAAATCAAATGCAGTCACTGCCAGACTATTTCAACTCTTTTTTTAATCCGTGTGACATTCTCAAGTGTAGTAAGGAAGAGAAAAAGGACAAACGTATTGGATCCGACACGTCACTACCATTCAAGTTTTTGAGTGGAATGAATAATGAAATACTAAGTGCTTCTCTCTACAGAGCCAGGTGGCGTGAATGCGTGATGAATTAGAACAAGGTACCCACCATGTTAACTTCAGTCGTGTCTGATCTAAATACCCTTAGCTCAAACATGTGGAAAGTCTTTCTGATGGACAGACCTAAAGAATGTAGTACGGCACAGAAAAAATAAGACTCAGAGATGCATTTTCACCCAGGAGCTCCATCCGCATATCAGAGTTTGACCTGTTCCCCTCAAACCCTTGATTATCTATTTAGGTACATCGCAGAGGGGATGGTGGAAGGGCACTGTGAAGTAACCGGGCTTTGGACAAAGAAAGCTGGACTTACAATCGTAACTTTTAACAAAATTCCGGGCCTGCTTCCTTCAAATACACAAGAGGATTGTAAAGCATGAGAAAATATGCAGGGATTTTCCAAGTGATGGGTGACAGCAAGTATTATTGTCACTTAACTTGTGCAAAACATGGCACAGTTAAAGAACACAGACTCTAAAGTGGAAGCCCACAGCATAGTGTTGACTGAACACATAACTAGTAGCTGATACCCTGATCATTAACATGTGAACATTAAGAGGGATGAGTCTCTAAAGTGACATTCATACTAAGGTGAGCTACACTGCTGTAAAGTGGACACCTCAAGGAGGTAAAGAATGCTTTTGGGATTCTAGGATGTAGTCCAATTAGTACACGGGATGCTCCAGAGTTATGATTACCACCTTTAACTGACATTTGTTCTGAAAAGCAAAATTACTTTGTGTGATCAAGATAACATAATAAAGCTCTAAAAACTTTATACTATCTTTTGCTTCCAAACACCTTTTTTTTAAAAGTTAGTAAGAGACAAATTAAGTCTAACAAGACTACGGGCAAAATGTGTAGATTAAGTCTTCAGATCACTTTTTCTTTGTGGAACACTTGATGTTGACTCTTGACAGGAGTTGGAGCAAATTTTGTGGCAAAAAGAAAATTGCCAGTAATAGTTGCTGAAAACGTTGGATTAATGCTAAAGAGGGTAATTTATAATTTCAAATCTTTCCAAAGTACTATCAAATATGAAAAAAAAAATCTTCTAGAGAAGGGATAGTTGTATATATAAAAAAGGAATAACTGCACATTCTAGAAGATCAATGGACATTTAAAGGCATGTTTCCTAGAAGCAGGTTATTTAATGCATCTGACAGTGATTGCACTCCACCCAAGTGTTAACCAAAGGCTTGATGATAATACATTTTAAATCTTCTATGGAATTATAATTTAAGTTGTATTTGTGAGTTTTATAAGTTCCACCCTGAAAATAAGAGTGATATATTGATATTTCTTCTGGTTCAGACTTCTACAATTTAAATGTCAAATTCCTCTAAAGTTAAGTTGTTTTTGTTGTTTGTGAAAGCTGTTGCATTTGTTAATTCTGTTTCTGGGAAGTAAAGATTCCAATCTTTCTCATTATAATTATGTTTTTACACTGTGTTATTTAGTACAAAATGCTAGTGTCGAAGGAAATTAAAATTTTTTTTCAAAATGTCAGGATGTAAAAAGATGTCATGGTACCTTGATTACTGACAAACGTGCTGCAGGAAGCTTTACAGTGGTGTTGGACGGAAAGTTCCAAATCATGTATCTGCCTAAATTCTGGAAGATACCCAAATGCGGAACCCTTTCACCATGAACACCAATTGGAAGAGGATTGTTTGTAGTTCTAAGGTGATCCATCAACATCTAGGTTTCTTTGGCCTTGTATTTGTTTGTTGAAATTAGGTAAACCTGTCAAAAACTCAATTATCTATCAAAAGAATCTGTAGCCTCTTTTAAGTCCCAATTAAAACAGCCACATTACTGCACTCTAGAAATCTTCACTGATCTTATCATCCAAATATACCGAAACAAAACTGTAATACATAAATATCTTTTCTTTCTATAAGTCTATTGAGATATTTTGTATGTTTTAGTTTTTCTCCTATAAAAATTGTTTCACGTTTAACATTGCCTTAAATGATTCATTTTGAAACTTTTCCTATTTCAAGTGAATATAAGGGGCTTTTGTTATAGTGTTCGATTTTAGACTGTGAGAAAATACTTTTCATTACTACTGCAAAAGAAATGTATTTTTTTAAATTCTATTTTGCACAGAAAATGAATTTCCCTTGAAACACTGTTAAATATGCAGAGTAGAGAGTTGTCGACAAGAAATGGAGGCCTATGATATAATTTATTTTGCAAAGTTATCTATCAACGTGGAAAGGGATGGGGAAGTGGCAGTATAGTCTATTACTCTGTGAAAACCTTGTGGACAACACAAAGGATTGTGCCAAAATATATAGAGAAGAAAATAGCTAACTCATTTGAAAGAGCATTAATTCTGCTGCCTAAATATTTCCAAAATAACAAGAAAGCAAGGATTATGGTGTACTTTCTTCTTCAGGGTTTTCTTTTTTTAAGATGGAGGGCGGCGAGGAAGATACAGGGTCTGTACCTTCGTCAAGCCCTGTGGACATTGCACAAGATCGCCCTAACTTAAGTGAAGGCACCAACTTAACTCACTGGTGGGCGCTTTGGGTTTGTTGCTTGACTACTTCACAATAACAATAAGACCAAGGAGTCAACCACATATGTATTCTTCAATGGAACACAGGCCAAGAATAGATTGTTGTAATTATGAATGTCTATTTATGAGCATTATGTTTGAAACCATAAACACTTCAGACAGTGCCTGTAAGACACCATTTACAGCCTTCAGAACCTATATTTGGAAATAACCATCATGGAAAGGCCAAAAAGAGATGTGGAGACAGAGGCAGAAATGTTTCTGGAAAAAATAAGAAAAATGTGCTTTGTGGTTTGCTGTAGAGAGAACAGTCAATTTGCACTATCCATCTACATAGAGAGAAGGGACTGTGGGTAATAGCAATGCACAGCTAACCGTGGGTGCTAGGCGAGTCTGGCATATTATTCTTTCAGTGCTGGCATTCAAGTCCAACACCCTTATAGTAAAGACATCCCACGTCTGATAAAGGGAGCTGGCTTCGAGGGAACCAAGTCAACTAAATTAGGTACTGCATAGTTTAGTATAGTCTTCTTTCCCTTTTTGGTCTACATTTTCTTTTCGTGATCCAATAAATGATGTCCCTTAGAAGATACAACAGTGTCATGTTTGAAATAAGCAAAATATTAGGCATTGTGCTACAGGCCCTAGCGAAGGCACAGTCCATGTACTGCCACATGTGGTGCCTACACAAACAAAAGGGAAGAGACAAATCCATAGCGATTTTTGCACATAAAAAATAGAAAATACTTAGTGTAAACACTCAACTATAAACAAAATAGACACATGGTTAAATATGAGTTTATCAATAAATTATCAGATCTCTTTCAATGTCATTATGAGGTGCTTGGCCAACCACAAAACACAGCTCATTTAGGGAAGTTTCTTGGTCAAGATATTGCAATCTGGGCAAAACTATTAAATATCAACCAAAAAAAGTAAAGACACTGAAAATGAAAAAGAAACCAGAATTCACACTAGTCATATGTATCCCATCCTAATATTGCTCTGACTGGCACCCTCCGTGCATTGCCAACAGGAGTGTGATCAATAAAAGCAGCAGCCAGTGAAGACGTTTCAGCATTGCTCCCCCAGTCCAAGGCTGACTGGTAGAAAGCACACGATAAAGTGAGAACTGTGTGGCTGGTGTGCAGAACTTGACAGGGAATGCTGAATGTGAATCTACGGAGTATGAAGGTCCTCACCTACACCATGTCTACCACCATGCCCTCTTGACCTAAGGAAAATATGTCCCAGACAACAACGTTTTGTTCCAGACAATTCTGTTGATGCCTGGGTAGATTTCCATTTTTGATTGTCTAAAAAACAGAATCCTGACCTACATGTATATAGTGACTGTTTAAAACATAAAAAATACACATAGTTTAAAAAGCAGCACTTCTGGGCCATCCATCATTTGTACACCATTTCAAGGTGACATTCTGGTGTGCGGTGCTGGATTATAGCAAGGATGTTCTTTTGCTTATCTCCTGATAGAATCCAAGGGCTGTGTGGCTTTAAGGGTGCACATCCTCATAACTCCCCACTGCACAGTCATGTCCAGCCCATTCAGGATTAATTCAGCTGACGCACGCCAATTTCTCACCAAGGCATACCCGTCCGTGTCCTTTTTCTCTGCTTTTTACAAAGGCAATATATAGGAAACACAAATAGACCTGTGAAAGAGAAAAATAACATTTTGAAATTAAAAACAAAGCCTAATAAAGGTACAGTCAGTGTGAGGATAAAACGACATGCTTGTTCGATTGTGAAAGTCTATTTTCAAAGCAATATAACTTTTTCTAATATTATCCTTTGTAGAAATGTTGATTGCCAGATCACATTCATTTCTGTGTGTTACTATCAAATCGAATAGCTGTAAAGTTTCATTAGGATCCACGCTGACCAACTGCCGACCAGTTGTGATCTAGCACACATCTGACAAGAGGAACCACGTATAGCAAACATGAACTAGCAAACCATCTAAAAATATATATGTGAGAGAGATACCTCCCCATCAAAAGCGAGAAAGCATTCATATTAGCCAGCTCTACTACAAGACAGACTTAGGGCTCTTGAGTAAAACAATGCATCAGTGAGTATATTTCTAGGGAGGCAAGATGGTAGTGCAACAGGATAACATTTCATGAAAGAGTTAATTATCTCAGTCATGGATACTTCCTGCCATCTTGACAGTGAGACATGCTGCCAAAAAGAAGGATGGTGAAGATTTTATGAGATCAACTGTGCATACAAATATTTCAATTTTCTTTATCATTTTATGAAAAAGTTGAGAAAAACACAAGTGTCTATGAGCTGTGAAAGAATAAAGTACAATGTGCAGGCAAGAAACAGACAAAATAAAGAACCTATGAACCTCTTACTACGCGTTTTCCTTTGTAGGCACATCTCGGTAATTTAGGCAGGATACTTTTTTATTCAATTAATTTAAAATAAGTTCCAAGGGAAAGAAGAACACATGACGTGTAAGAATGCAAGACACCGCCAAAGAAGATTTGCTCAGTCTTCAGACGCAAACTAACTCACATCTCCAACATTTCATACCCCCATTCACAACATTCCGTCCACACATTATCACTCAAGCAGGCATACCACCTGCTTGAGGAATACATATAACACTTCCCCTTTCCTTAAGAAAGCAGCATAGAAACAGGACCCAAAAAAAATAACTAATGTTTTTAATTCAGTAGCAACACTCTGCAATAGCATGTTACAAAAATACTTTAAATGGGAATGTTTCAAGCTGCTGGGAAACAGCAGACTGACTGTTCTTCTTAGCTTAAAAAAAGTTTGAACAAAGGATAGGTATTTTTAAAGCGTGGGGTTCAGAGATGAAGAATATACATACTTCAAAACCTCCATACAAATTTGAGATCTGGAGCTCATCATCTATGTCTTTGGTGACAAGTTAATAACTTTATGAGGCAAGCCTCCTACCTTGAATTAGAGCTGCACCAGAGAACGCATCTAGAAAGCCCTACAAAATGACCAATAATTCTTTGATATGGAACATGACTAGCAGAAGAAGGTGTGGGGTCTTAACCAACTGATGCAGGCTCTTCACAATGTCCGAAGAAGAGAAGAATTGTGGGAAACAGCCTGCTAAATAAGGGTTTCAGAGCAGAGGCAGAAAGGCTGTAAAGGCAAGCAAGCCTAGTCAGAAGGAGGACTGGACATGGGGTGAACAAGAGAAAACTAATGGAAATTGTGAGGCTTGGGTGTAGATTCCATTACAATACAATGTTTATGTTAAGATAAGCACAGAGAGGTAAGGAGGCAAGACCATTTACAAATGTAAATATGATGTAAGGAAGGTGAAACAGAAGTTGAGAATGAAAGGTAAACAGTAAAAGGAGTCAAAGGAGTTAGTGATGTGAGCCGTGGGAGAAAGCTGCAATGGGAAATGAATAGATGTGTTAAATACTAATTGCAGAGGGGGAGAGGAAGTATGCAGGAAAGAAAGGAAAATGTAGCAATCTAAGCATGAAAAAACATTTTTAAGAATTAAGGTTTGGGTGGCATTAAAAAGTGAGGAAGGAACAAAAGTTGTGAATACTGTATAGATGGTCCCTTCAACAACGGACCAAGGAGGAGATATGTTTTAAAATTAAAATTAAAGATGACACTTAGATTAGATAGCAACAAAAAAAGTAGGAGAGAAGATGGACGAAAATGGACCTGAGAGAAGACCAGGAAAGAAGAGATAGCGGTTTTAGAAATCCAAGCAAAAATCTAAGATGTCATCCTGTACTGGACTTCAAATAGACAGAGATTTTGTTGTATAGATTACATGTACTTCAAATAGACAAGAGCAAATCTCTATTATATTTTTTTACCATTTGGATCCAATAGTGGAAAACAGCTACCCCTCTACAATTTTGATTCATGCCACCAAACTCTTTATACCTCTGCTCTTAAAATGTCCCATCCTAACACCTCCTGCCACTATCTGTGCACTTTCCATCTCTCTCACCACCCAAAGCCTCCTTTAAAGACACAGTAAGCTGTCCACAGCCATATCAGCACAGAATCCTTGACAGCCACAAGTCTGCAGAGACTCACAGCTGGCAGGGGCAAGGGCAGTGTAGTTCATTGGGATAGAACTGTGCTCTGGGAGTGGTGCACAAACCTGAGAAGACTGTAAGCAGCTTTGCAAGCACCTCCAAATGCAAGGTGCTACATTCTAGTGAAGGATAAAAACTCTAAAGATACCCAGCACTAGCTGAACACTAAGGGCCTCATTCCGAGGCTGGCAGTCTTACCGCCGCGGACCCGGCTGTAAAGACCGCCAAGTTGTGGGGTTTGCAGATGCCAAACCTCCACAAAGCTGCCTGGCCCACCAGTGCAGTCGTACCACCGCAGCCGGCAGTGAGCACCTCCAACGGGCGGCAGGCCGGCCGGATTACAGGTCTACAGACCACCAGGCTTTCCGTGGTGGTCACTCCGCCACGAAAATAATGGTGGAAACCCCATTCCTGTCGCCAGCACACACACCCCCACCTCCTCACACATGCAGAAACCCCCGCACCCATCCACACACATACAAACCCCGCACCCCTTAACGCATGCATGCATTCACATACACATCCCTCGGCATACTCAGATTCACAGAGACACACCCATTCACTCGCATACATGCAGACACTCACCCCCATTCACGTGCACATACACTCACACAAACATTCACATTCAATCACATAGACACCCCCCTCCGCATACTTGCACTCATGCTACACACCCTCAGCATAATCACACTCATGCGTTCACACGCACACAGACAGCCCCCCTGCATCGTATACACGCATCCACAAACACACCCCAACCGTACACATCCATTTACACACCTGCACTCACACATATGCTCCCCCCTCATCCACACACTTACACCCCCAGTCACTCACTCACAAACACGCACACATACACCCCCACTCGCACACATACACGCACACACAACACCCAACACTCATCCCCCCGCACTCCCCTTCCTTTCAGACGATCATTTACCGTCTCAGTCGAGGATGTCGTCAGGGAGGGATGGGTCCTGGTGGTCTTGCATCGCCAGCACTACCACTCCAGCAAGACTCCGCCAAGCCGTATTATGGCTCGCAATATGGCGGGGAGAGTCTTGCTACCGTTGTGATGCTGCCGATGTAATCACCTCTTCGGAGTTGGACTTCCACCCATAAATGGGCAGAAGTCCTCCAGTGACTCCTAATATGGCAGTCAGCAGAACGCCAGCACTCTCAGTCTGTTGGCTGCAGCAGCTTCGGCGGTCATTCAAAAAGACAGCTGAAGTCAAAATGAGGGACTAAAGACTTTCCACTAAAGTGAGATGTTATTATGCACTGCATTTACTACAATGCATCTGGGTGAACTGAGTGCTGATATGGAAGGAATTGTGCTCCCTCCCCCTTTTTATGATTAAGTTCTTGATAAACACAAATATTGTTTTATGTTGCTATTGGAAATGGTTTGAATAAAGTGATGCAATAATGAAAATACATAAAAATATAGTTTATGGGTAGGGTGTGGCTTGGATGCCTGACAAGATGGCAGCTGTGCTGTGAGCTCTGATGCACTGAAAGTTGTCTTCTATTTTGCCACTTTAGGGTTATACACCTTGCCTCCGGGAATGGGTTCCATCTGCTGGCTTGTTTTTGCCTTTAAGTGACATGTTTTTTCTTTATGCAATTTGGGCACAGATATCCTTACATTGGCATCCTTTTTGCAGGATGCTACCACTTTGTGTGCCCCACCAATTTCTCTTAATCACTACTTTCTACAGATTGTGTGTTTCACTACAGCTTCAATTGGCTGCCATTTATTCATGTCCTTTTAGAATAATGGGCATATAAGGTATTTTTAGGCATCTTTCTGTTCTTTGGTGGTTACTCTCTAGATTTGTTTCACACACTTTTATCTAATGTGCCTCCTGGCTGCTTCCTGTAATAGCTCATGCCAAATTGCACTGACTTATTAATTTGTTTGACAAACTTCTAATTATACTTCATACTAAAGCTGACTTGTCTGCTTTTCTAGTGTTATGGGCAGAATGAAACCTTGTTTATAGATTTCTCATACCAAAAGTATCAATATCAAGGTGGCTAATAATGCACTTCATGGGGGCTAAAACTATTTCCTTTGGCACAAAACCACAGAGGTGCCATTCGCATGTTGCCTCTTCTAGTAACCTAATTTTGGACACCATTCTTGATGATGTGAGACCCTACAGTCCTTCATGAGCCCTAGCTGTAAAAATCTACAGCAGTTGGATGGCAGATGTATCATTATGGGAAACAAGAAATGGAACAATGCGTTAGTTCAGCTCAAGATATTTCTGGGATGATCCCTCAGCTTGACAAAGAAATTATCAAGCTAAAACAGGACACAGAGGATCTGGAAAACAGAAATTGCTGCAACAACCTACACCTGTATGGTCTAGTAGAGGTTGTCAAGGGTTCTTTACGTTTTAAAGAAATTCATCCTGGAGCTGCTGAACATTTCCATTTCACCTACCATTAATCTATATTGTGCTCATAGTTTGGGGAAACCAAATCCTGCCCTTTTAAAACCTCAAGGCATTATAATGCTATTCCTGGCATTTACTGATCTTCATGTACTGAAAGCAGCTAAGAATAAAAAGACACATGTTTAGGCTGGTTGTAACTTGTCCACAATGTTCCTAATGCAACTATTACCAGACAAAATTAATTTATTGCCATGAGACTTCTGATTAGACAGTTGAATACCAGATAAAGGATACTTCATCCTTGCATCTGTAAAATTACTCACAAAGGCACTACCAAGCCTTCTGATGATTTGGTTCAACTCAAGGCATTTCTTCACAATATCACCTTTCACACCATAGAGATTTCCTCTTGAAATCAACGTAGGCATTTCTCTTTGTTATTTTGAAGTGACTTTATTGTTAGTTTTTAGATTTTGTTTGTGGTGCTGCTGCATGTCTTGTCATGTTGTTGACATGTCACATCTACTTTTATAGATCTCTTCTTTCAGATCTGGGTTCTGTCCCTTGATCTGCTATTTCCTTTATGCATGTATGTATGTTTTTTTCTTCCTTGTTTTCATTTTTCAAGTGCTTCCTCATTTTATAATGGGCTACGTTTTCCTTATGTCCTATTTGTAAAATATAGTTACTGTTGTTATTATTATGTCTTTTTCCCTTTTTTTGCAGACTGTCACCCTTGCTCCAGTCTGCATTTTCCTCTGTGAAAATAAGTATAACTTTATGTTGTGAAATATTTGTAGACTTGGAAACCCATGTAAAAGACAAAAGGTACTTTCTCATTTATATATACTTGACAATTGCCTTTCTGCATGAAAAAACTGTAATGATTCTGAGTCCCTCAAAGTGAAAAGATAATAGGTTGGTGATGTTTCTCTCTGGCCACTGATCGTAGAATTGGGGTTGCTATCGTTTGTCACAAATCTTTAAAAAGTTTTATCTACTGAATGTGATGATCTTGGTAGATGGGTGTTGATTAACTTTAAACTTGAAAATAAACAAGGGACTGTGTTTAATGTTTGTGGTCCTGTCAAATGTGACCCCGATTTTGGCACACTATTAAAATTAAACTCACTATTACTCCTAATTTTAATGTAATTCTACTGGGTGATTTTAATCGATTATTGGATCCCTTTACTGATAGACAGTCTAAATATACATTAAACCTGATAAATCCCTTGATGCGTTCATGTCTGCTATCTCTTCTAGACAATTTTTTGATGTTTGGAGAACTTACAATTCTGACCAATTAGTTTTTTCTTTCTTTCTCAAATGTACTTTCCACACTCTCCAGGAATGATTTATTTTTGGCCACAAAGGGACTAATTACGAGTAAGGCGGTCCATGGACCGCTGTACCCGTGGTGGCGGTTGGACTGCTGCAACGTTGGCAATCCAACCTCTACAGTATGATGCTGGCAGTTAAACCGCCATCACGCCACCACCGCCAGGATCGGAGATCCTGATGGGTTGGCGGCGGCGCAAGTCATGGTCAGCAGTGTGACACCACATTGCTCATTACGACTTGCCTTTCCATCAGCCTTTTCATGGCAGGCACTCTGCCATGAAAAGGCCAATGGAAAGTCAGGGACGGGGCCACAGAGAGGCTTTTGCAATGCCCATGGCATGGGCAGTGCAGGGGCCAACCTGTCAGCACCCTCGAAATGTGCACTGTCTGTCATGGCACATTCTGAGGGTAGTGAGGGTAGTGAGAGCTAAGGTCAATGCCGTCACACAGTTTCCATCGGCCAGCCCAGCAGAAACATCATAATACGGCGGTGGGGAGGACCCCGGATTTGTGGCCGCCTCCCCACTGCCATATTGGAGGTCTGGCAGTCCGATCTTCAGACTTCTAATCAGGCCCAGAATCTTTATTATTGAGTTTACACTTTGCTGAAATTGGCTCAATTGTTTTATATGATCATGCTCCCATTTAGACCTTTTTGGAGATTTGACCAATAAGCATTGGCAAAGCCAATAGGTTTCGCCTTTGTCTTTTTTTTTTTCTATGTAACTGGCTTACAAATATTTGAAAAAAATGTTATAATAATGTTTGTTTTATTACATTAAAAACAAACATAACATTTTTCTAATATTTGTAAGCCAGTTACATGGAAAAAAGACAAAGGCAAAACGTATTGGCATGCCGGAAAGACAGAAGAAGACGGCAGAACACAGAGGAAGACAGAAGATAGCACAACACAGAAGAAGACAGCAGAAAATAGAAGACAGAAAAAGAGAGAAGACAAGAGAAGATGGGAGAAGACAGAAGAAAAGAGAAGGTGTGAGAAGAGGGAAGACAGAAGACGGAAAAAGAGAGAAGATGGGAGAAGAGAGAACACAGAAGACGTGAGAAGAGTGCAGACATGAGAAGACGGCATGCAGTAAAGAAGACAGCCAGGGCAGAAGACGGTATGTATAAAGATGGGCGGCAATGAAGAAAGAAGACAGAGAAGAAGGCATCTTAGAAAGAAGATGTCAGCAAAGTAAGAAGACGTCATGCAGGGAAAAAAAGAAGACAGCTACGAAGGAAGAAGTCAGAGAAGGCGACAGCGAAGAAAGAAGATGCCACACAAGAAGAATACTTTCAGAGTCGCAGCCAGCCGGAAGGGCACTGGCCACTGTCCAATAGGAAGTGACCAGAATCAGTACTAGGTCCACAGGCAACTCAATGGCAAGATCAGCAAAGAAGACAAAGACAACAACAGGAGGTGATGTGACGACGGTGGGCTGGCCAATCCGAAGCAGGCAAATCAGAGCGACATTGGAGCAAGCCAATGGTAAGTTCAGCTAAGTAAGGGGCTGGTTCCAAGCCCCTTTAAAGTTTCTTTTTACAGCTAAAGATTTCGCAAGCATGGGCACAAGCCCACATGCAGACAAAACCTAAAAAGTTGGCTGATGGAGATTTAATAATTCCCTTTTGTCTGAAAATTACATCTCTGAAGCCACTACTTTTATTTTTTTTTCAATTCAATCATTGTTAAGTTAAATCCCTTAGTAATTGGTGCTTTTAAAGCTCCCTTAAGAAATTTGACTATTGAATTTACTATTGCCTTCTCAGCTAAAAATACATCGAATTTATATAGTCAATCTAACACCCTCTCACAAAAACCACATTTAAACATAGCTATTTTAGTTTCAAATCTTCTACACTCCATGATCGAATTAAAGCTAAATTACAATCAAATGATGAAATTGCTATTACTGATGCTCGTAATATTCATCCAAGACTTATATCTAAATTCTTTGGTTGTCAGAACAAAGCAGGAAAGATGCTTACTATTTAAAAATTAAAACGGAGCACAAAGATATTGGCTCTATTGTTAATGAATTTGATGATAATATTGCCATTGCTAACTTTGACATTTCTAACTCCTTTCAAATCTTTTATAACTCATTAAATAAAGACGATATTCACCCTTAAGATGATGATTTTACCAGGTTTTTACAGTAATTCCAAACCATCCTCTTTAACTAATAAATTTGAAGATCTAGAAGCACATATTTCATTTCAAGAAATATCGACAGCTATTGAATCCCTCAAAAAAACAGAGCACCGGGGTCTTATGGTGTTTATATTAAACTTTTTTATGCAGTATCATCGTTGTTGCGCCTAAATTGTTAGAACCTTTACCTCTTGTATTTCAAATATGCTAAATGTATGTCATTTGTGAAATGAATATGCTCCAACAACCAAGTTAGTCTTTTTGTCAATGGGTATTTCTCTCCATGTTTTGATTGATATAGAGGTACTAGACAGGGATGTTCTCTTTCTTCTCTACTTTTGTATTATGTTTAGACTTTTTCTGGAGCTAATTATGGTCAATCCCAATATATATGGCTTTAAACATGGTTCTGGGGAAATTGAATTATCTGCCTTTGCAGGTGACATTGATTTACATAACCAACCTTGTTACATATTTGGGTTCCTTCTCACACAAGATTTGATTGTATGCAGTGTCTGAGGCTATAAACTACATTTGACTAACACCAGAATATTCAGTTTGAATTCCCTGTGTTTTCATTCTATATTTACCAATTACAAATTTGCATAGTGTCCTTCATAGATCAACTATCTAGGTGCTTGGTTCTCCCCTAATATTAAAGAAATGATTATTCATCATTAGTTCTTCCTGAAATCTAAAATAAATAATTTACTTTCTGTTTGGTCTCCTCGCCACTTACCCTGGTGGGGTATCATGGATAAAATGAGGATTGTGGCCCATATTTAATACTCTAGCTTTAATGTTAAAAATTCCAAACCATCATTTTAAACAGCTCCATTTATGTGTTTGAAGTTTTTTATGTAACAATACATTTCCATGCATTCCTCTTTCCAAGTTCAAGAGACCAAAGATTGAAGGTGTTGTCCAATTCTTTGATCTCAAATTATACCATTCATCTTTCATTATTAGACACCTTTGTTCCTCGATACATGATTTCCATAATACCCCAATACCTAGTTGGATTGTTTTTTAAAGGTCTTTATTCATTGACTTCTCATTTAATAATGTTATCCTTATGTCTAATTATAGTCTTATTTCTAACTATCTCATCCTAAATACTCTCAATCCTTGCTACACTGAGTGTTAGTTGATAAGTTTGCATTCCAAAAATGCCCTAGGAATTCATTAAGTTGGTATAATAAGTTTATAAAGATATGTAACATTCCATTTTAGTTTACATTCTAGAAAGAACAATGTATATTTCATGAACACCAATTTTGGAAGGACATCAACAATGCTACTTTTGATTTTCTGAAGGACAAGCATCAATTACCAACTTAATTTATTATTAAATATAACACAATTCTGGAATATCTCCAAAGTTTTATTTCAGAAATCATTCAGTCTCATGATTACCTGTACCTTTGCCTAGAATAAATATTGATAATATTTGGAATGGATCTCTTCCTAAAGCTGCTCTTACATAGAACAGTTTATTGTGCCCAACAACTAGATTTAAGAGTTCTGTTGAGGTTATATGGCAAGAGGATGTATATGTTTCTTATTCCCTTCCACTCTGGAACACGTTATGACTGAAATTGTTTAAAACCTCCAGAACAGCTAGTATTAGTCAATAGCTCTTATACTAGGTAGTTGGCTCTAGTTAGTATTATGTGTGACTGAAGCACATGGTTTAATGCCTAAGAATAGCATGGTAGTAATTAATGTACGGATAGATTTGATTTTACACAATGAACAAGGATGAAATTGGCATTGTGTGGTCAAGAATGACAAATAGACACAGAAAGGTCACATATATTTTTTCATTTTTATTTAGTATGATTTACGTTGTCAAGCAATATGATTATTTGACAGAGAATTTCACTTAAAAATATGCCATGTGATGTTTTAGGAGCATTACGAAATGGTGACCCAATAATGTAATAATACCAATGTGCATGTGTAAGGTTTTATAGCATACTATAGCATCACGACCAACTCGGTAATGGGCGCCGGGTAAAATTGCTTAGACTGCATGGACTTTTTTGTCCGTTGTCTATCTGGATAGCAGCCACATATGATGTAAACATTTAAAAAAACTGACTAGGCGTTCTTGGCATTCAGGCATTCAAGACATTGAGAAAGGCAACAAGCCGAAACGTGTTTGCCCATTTGTATTGTGATTGTTTGTGGTGGATTAAAGGAATTTGAGACTGAAAACACTCTATGAGTGCATGTCATAGTCTGTGTTCTGGA
The DNA here is from genome assembly GCF_031143425.1 of Pleurodeles waltl. Taxonomy (NCBI): domain Eukaryota; kingdom Metazoa; phylum Chordata; class Amphibia; order Caudata; family Salamandridae; genus Pleurodeles; species Pleurodeles waltl. Next base: position 786,034,295 of record NC_090444.1, on the reverse strand, counting down.
AACGGAAATACACGCAAGACTGTCCTCAAGCGACACAGAACCCGCTGTGCTTGATGAGCAGCAGCAATGGCAGGACTCTTTGGGAAATAAAAACATATATATATTTATATACATATATAATTTTAGTAAAATCAAAAGTTCAATAATATTTGCTAAAATAAATTTTAAAAAAGGCCAGTGTCATTCTTAAAGCTGGTAGCAATGTACATTTACTTTTTGTAAATGGTTAGATGCAACTCTGAAAATGTTATTCTGGAATAAAAGAAGAGGAGAGAGGCCAGACCAGCTATAGGAAGATTGTTCCATATTTTTTCAGCAACAATGGAAAAATCCCTTTCTGCAAAACAAGTTTTTTGTTCTGGGAATGTTTAACAGGAAATTCCTCAACAAAGCATGCAGTTTGGAACGAGAAACTGAAATCTCAAGGATAAAGGAGTCTTTGAGTGAATGATGGAATGTAAAATGATCTTAGGTTTGAAGCCTATAGAGTTGTCAATACTGAGGTCATATTCTGGTATTCACCCAAATGCATTAAAAGTCTGGTAGCCGCATTCTGCATAGACTCAAGATGGTGAAGTAGAGTGTTGAGAAAATTCAGGTAAAGTGAGTTCCCAAAATCCAGGCAAATTTGAATAATGGCTAGTAAATTTGTTTGGTAGTCACGCTTGATGTAGGGAAGAACGTTTCTAAGGCATGTCATCTTCCAGAAGCAGGATCTTGCTACTTTAGAGACTTGAATCTCCAAATTCAAATAAAAATCAATATAGATGTCCAATATGCATACTCTTTTATCTGGAGTTGGAAGGGAACCCATAGATGCTGGCCATAAATTACAAGTCCACTTATTCAAAAAATGTTTGGTTTTGAGAAGTTGTGTTACATTGGGATTTCATTTTAGTGTATGGTATAGTATAAGATGGAATGCCAGTGCTATTAGGAACATATGGCCAGATGTATGTACACTGGTTGCAAAATACGGGTCTCAATTTGACACCAGTATTTTTGCGACCAGTGTGACAATTTGAAAACCCACCTAGGTACCATCTGTTTCGGTTGTAATTCAACCTAACTCATGAATATTAATGTGGTATGTTGCAAACTGAGACCTACTACGAATCGCAGCCATCACAGCAATGATGGACTGCTGGGATCCGCAGACTACCATGTTTGTGACTGCTTTTCAATCAATTCTTTTTTAATGCAGCCCGTTTCCATTAAAGCAAACAAAACTGTGTTTACATTGAAAGGTTTCTTTGATTTCTTTTTTGTTTGTTTGTTTAAGATGCAGTGCCTCTGTGGACCACTGCCTTCCATTAGGCAAACTTTTTTTTTACATTCACAAAGGGGAACCAATTGCGAATAGGTTACCACTACATGTTTGTACCTAGTAAAGTATTAATGTTTTGCGACCAGAATTAGATTTTAAAACAATATTACATAACACTCCATTTCGGTATTTGGAAGAGACACCCTAAATAGGACCCTTCCAAAAACTAAATTAGTATTTGTTCGCAAACCCAAATTGCAATTCAGTAATGTTTTACGAATCACAGTTTGGGAATTCATGCAAAATTATTTTTTTGCTGTGGCAAATGAAATGATTCTGTGAATTGCCCCATTTCAGACACAAAGGAGCTTAGCTCATCTACTCCATAGTTTCATAGTGGTACTTCAATGGTTAGAAGTTGATTGAGGAGTGAAAAAGTTAATCACTGTATCCATCACCATTTCCTGCCCTCCTGCAACAGAGAACTGCCATTACTTTGTCCATAAGTTGTTTTGAAAGGTAGCTGTGGGTCCTTTTCAACACTATGATGAGCTCATGTTCCCCAAGAATGTCATAAACTGATAATGGGGAGCTGTGCCGAAGATGGAGGTGAAAACACAGTACATCAATTTATTTTTTAGGGAAATAAGCGCAGCCATGTTAGAATGAGAGTACAGAAGTGATGGGTGGAATGCTGAACTTAATCTCATCCATTTGTAGGTACTCTGGGCCACACTCCATCCTTTTTACTGTTCTGGTCAATTACAGAAATGGAGTAATTTGTCTCCTTTAATGATATGCTGAGAGCACTTTCTTAGAGGAGGTCCGACACAGGAAATGAAAAGCTGCTTTATTTCAAGACAACCACTCCTTTTGCTTGTCAATCAAGTGAACAAGTCTAGTGCTGCGTGTTGGCAATTGTGGAACATCTCAATTGATTGACAGATAGTGCACCTTTTCTAGGACGAAGCCAACCAGACAGCACAGTTGTATGATTTGCAAAGACTTCTTGGAGAATGGGGAAAGCTTCCCTTGGAAAGCATTCCGTCCATTGCTTACCATTGGCTTTGTGTTTTGTAACTCACAGTTGCGTTTAAATTCTTTTAGCTGCCTTTTTTTCGTAGGTTGCCTGGTATGTCTTTGCTAACTTTTTGTAAACAGGGCTTTAATTTTATCTTATCGTGTCATATTTGCTGTGCATTAAAAAAAAGAGGTCAAATGGCGTACTTTGTCTTCCAAAGGAGTTTGGTGTTTGCTTTTCTTTCTTTCTGACTTGAAAGTGAGAGGATTTGTGTGACAATCATGCTGGGTACTGGGGGTGTGCCGGAGGAAGGCTGTACAATGTTTTTTTTTTCTAGCAGACAACAAAACTTTTGTGTCTGTACAGTGCAAATATTTCAGAATAGGGAAAGCACTAATGAAGCACATTTTTTGTTATCCTGATGTGAGGTGGAAACAAATATTTTAATACTATCAAAGCAAATCAATTCACTATGTGATGCAATTTCCACACCTTTCACTGTGTGCTATATAGTTTTATCAATACAACTGTATGTCTGTACAAATGTAATGGTCATATAAATTGAAAATATGTTGTCTGTAATGTCAGTGCACTACCACACCCTCTGCTCCATAACACTTTACTCATATCTATGCTATGTCATTCTGCTCCCCACCAGTCCGTACCACTCTACACCACTTCACGGCACTCTACACAACTCCACTCTACCCTGTGCGACACTACTCTATTCCACTCCAGTCTTCTCTTTGCCACTTCACTCTACTCTATTCCACTGTGCTGCACTCCACTACATGCCACTACACACTAGGCATATCTACACCACTATATCCTACGACATTCTACGGCCATCCATCATATTAAAATCTATGCCACTCTACTCTAAAGCACTAATTTTACTCCTCTCTACGACACTTTACTCCATGCCCCTCCACAATGACACTCTTCTTGAGTCTAAGACACTCTACTTCACTCTGTGCCAATCCACTCCACAGTATGACACTCTACAACACTTCACTCTACACCCCTACGCTCTACCTCACTACAGGACACAACATACCCTTCCACTCTATTCCATTCTGCCCACTCTATGACCCTCCACTTTATGGCACTCCAACACTCTATTCCATGCCATTGTACGCCACTCCACTCAATGCCACTCTCCTTTATGCCACTAATGTTGAGCCGTACTGAACAGCAGCCGCGCTATCATACAACATGGCTAAAACACATTGGCAAAGCCAATAGCTCTTGGGATAGGCATGACCTATTGGTTTAGCAAACACTTGTTTTTTTTAGGCAGTCAGACCTTTATTGCCGTTTTGAGTATTTCTGCCACCAGTACAAAATGACTGCAGTTCCTGTTTTTAATATGCTGTAGGTCTTGACAATGCAGCATCTAGCAGAGTTCAGTGTCAGATTTGGTTATGCACAGTTTTAGCACCTCATCCTTCTGAAAAGCAGTCCTAGTATACTAAAATTATGCTGCCTGCAGCCTGGCCTTCTGGTTGCTCCCACTGGCCAGAGGCCTCATGGTGATCCATCACTCTGGCTTTCTGGATGATCCCACTGGCCATAAGCAGAGTCCTCTTGGTGATCAATCGCCAGCAGAACCCTCACTTTCTCTCCATTTCTGCTTGCTCCATACCCATTTGATTTCAGAGCCACTCTGGTTCAAAGGCATATGAATATGCTGAATATACCCATGTACCCCCCAACTCTCTGGGACAGGAAAAGCATCAGCAGGCAAGATTGCCTACTTTACACAGAATTCATACAAAACCTTCAAACGGCATGCAATCTTCTGTCAGACAGGTACAGAAAAGGCAGTATGATTACAAGCTTTCCTCGCACACAGAAACTACCTACAATATGAAGACCAAGGATGGGAGCACAGACCGATAGAAGGAGTAACAACTAAATAGGTGTTAAACTGGCTAAAGGAGGAGGGCAAAGGAAGGAAAGGAGATAACAGAAGGGAGTGGAGAAAGGGGGTACATGCAGATAATAGGGCCAGAAAAGAGATCACAAGCAGGATGGCCACTTCTACACAAGAACAGCTGTACAGGTTGGAGGGTTACAGGCAAAGTGTGTGATACAACCTGGGGAGGACGGGCAGAGACAAGAGAAACATAAGCATTTACCCATTATCTTGCTAACACAAGCCTGCTATTCATAAGGTGACAAGCCTCATACAAGGCAATTATCAAGGTCTGGATCGATGCGCATACCTGTTTTTCTGGGATGAGCTGCCATTGTTATTAAAAATGGGGCAAAACTTTAACATTGGGGCCACCTGAGCAATCCATTTCCCCAGCACCAAACCATTTCCAACAATCCCCTCCAAGAATAGGCTAACCCAGCCCCTAAATTCCTTCAAACAAATTTTAGAAACTGAATTTTTGGATCTTGTCAAAGCAAGCAGGTCTGCCGGCTGGCCCTTCTGACCCTTGTCCACTACAAATCTTCAATGTCACCCACTGCTGCTGCCACACCAGTCAGAACAATTATCAATAATTCTTTAACTACTGGAGTCTTTACAGAAGACTTAAAAAGGCATACACACACCCAATATAAAAGAAAAGGAAACCTGGACCCACATGACCCCAACAACTACAGACCGATTACAAATGGACCTTTCCTAGGCAAACTGAAAGAAAGAGCAGCATTCACCCAGATGTCACAATTCATTGAAGACAACTCTATACCTTCTGACTTTCAAACAGGATTCTATCCATGAAGAGGCACAGAATCTGCCGTCATTGCTATCCAGGATGACCTTAAAATTACAGTAGACTGTCACTGTAATCCTTCTCTTGGACCTTTTAGCTGCCTTTAACACAGCTGATCATAACACTCTAATCCAAAGAATCAACAAAGCTGACATAGAGGGGGGAATGCTCTCGACTGGATCACATCCTATCTTCAAACAGAACAAATGCCATCCATACTCCCCCTTTATCACCCAAAGCATACTTCACAAACACAGGGGTCCCTCAAGGCTCTATCATCTCACCCATGCTTTTTAACATCTACATGAAATCATTACCAGCACTGATCAATGAATTTCAGCTCACATGCTGATACATATATTTCTTAAACTGGAAAGCCCCAAAGACATTGTAAACTCAAAAATCTTCAGTTCCCCCACAGTTGTGGATCAGTGGATTACATGGAGCCATCTCAAATGGAATGCATCCAGAATCGAAACACTCACATTTGGCAATTGGAAAAATGATGACCCACTCTGTGCCTGGCCTGACGATCTGGGACCACTTCCCAAAGTATCCAAGGAAGTAAAAATCCTTGGCATAACATGGACTCTAAGCTGTCGATGAAAGCCCAAGTGGACAAGTTAGCAAGGTCGAGCTTCTTTACTTCATTGCTATGCAAACGCTGAGACACATCTTCCCCCACCTAGGATTTCCACATAAGGTCCAAGCTGATATCTCACTTGTACTGTCTAAACTTGAGTATGCCAATGGCCTCTACCATGTATTATCCTTACCAACTATGAAAAGACTAGAACGGATTCAGAAATGTGCTGCCACACTGCCCCTACATGTAAAGCCACAAGCCCACATCTCTCCTGCCTTGAGGGCCCTACATCGGTTACGGGTTAACAGAAGATGCACCTTTATCTGCTTTGTATCACCCACAAAGCACTATATGGACAGGACCAATTATCATCACACGTAACATCACCAAATACATACAACAAAGTAACCTCATCTCCAAACCCCCCATACACACAAAAAAACATAGGTGGTACATCTTTCTCTGTTCAAGCAGCCAAGCTATGAATTCACTAAACCCAAACATAAGAATAACTACCTTCAGAAGACTACTCAAGAGTTGGCTCTAAAAATACATGATCACCTTACTCAAAACACAAATGTACAGCATATGACTTAATGTAAATGTGTATAATTTAATTATATGAATGTAGTTAGAGATGCTTAGATATGTACATTTCTTTGTGCAAATCTATATACTACATATGGTTTAAAAATATATAGATATTCTTATACACCTGCTTAATAAAGGTATTACCTATGATATATACATATAGTTTAAATATAAGCTATTTTATTATATGCTTATGGTTCTCTATGTTATTTTATTTTATCACAGTATGGGATGTTATACAAGTTACACAAGGTATTTGATTATACGTTTATGTGTTTTTGTTTTACTTTTATTTTATATATCACTATGTGTACATATGATCATAACAATTGTATCTATAAGTGCTTCACTAGTGAAATATTGGGGCAGTATAAAGTAAAAATACATAAATATAAATAAGCAAATGTAAAAAAACAAAGTTTCCAAAACAATTATATATAAGAAATTAACTTCATGTACAGCAACACTTCAAAGTCCCAGTTTCTATTTATCCTATACATGTACAAATTGGACTTTTACCTTTCTATGTAGTTATGTATCTATATACTTGTTACTCTACTCCTACTGTAGAATAAATAAATACACAATAAACCCCTCAGCCATTCCTAATTCACTACTCTATGTCTCATCTGATACCTCTTTTATTATATCCCCAACCTCCAGTCTGACTTATACAAACAATCATTGTACCACTATGACCTCCCTTAAGCTCTTTCTAGGCTCTTACCTCCTCCATCCCTTGATGCATCCAACACCTCATTGTACCACTATGATCTCCCTAGCAACCCTCTCTAGAATCAACCCATCCAAACCTAATTTTACTACTATGATTTCCAAAACTACACTTTCAAGTATTTTCCCTTCTCTACAGCCTTCATTTGACTCATTCAAAACATCATTTTACTACTATAATGCACCTAATAACCCTTTCTAAACTCCTCCCTCCTCTATCTCTCCTTTGAAGCATCACAAACCTCTTTTTACTACTATGATTTCGGACTCATCCCAACCCCATTCTACTACTTTCATCTCCTAAATAACCCTGCCTAAGCTCTTCCCTCCTCTTCCAAAGCTCTTCCCTCCTCTTCCAAAGATCGTCCCTCCTCTTCCAAAGATCGTCCCTCCTCTTCCACATGTAACTCACCCAAACCTCAGTTTACTACCATGATCACCCATACAACCCTACTAAATTCTCCCTCATTTATCTCACCTTTGACTCATCCAAAACCCCTCCTGCTGTGATCTCCCTAACCCTTTCCACAGACTCTTCCCTCCTCCATCCCCCCTTTACTCATCCCAAGCCTCATCCTATTACTATAAACTCCCAATTAACACTTATGGATTGTACCCTCCTCTACCCCTCCATTACTCCAGTCAATCCAACTAACAAACTCACATATCTGCGGCTCAAATTAACTCATCATAATACTAAAACTGTACTCATATTCCCCTATACTAATCCACCTCTAATTGGGTTCCAGAGTAGCGTGCTACTCGCCGAAAAGCGCTTCAACGCCTCGTCAGGGGTAGTAAGCGCTATATAATACAATTACAGTAATGAAGTGTATGTGCTAAGAGGCTCAGGCAGGAACATGGAAGCTGGCACTTTGTAAAAATAAGGCTGGCATTTTGCCCCCTTTCTGAAGATGCTGCAGAAGGTAGCTTCGGGTGGATACTTGGTAATACAAGACTGTGAATGCCCTGTAAAATCTCTGTGGTGACAACGGGCTCCTCTTCCTCAATATTTACCAGGGAACAGTGAAACTAGAAGCAGGTTTTGAACCTCTGCTACACGACTCATGTGCCTGAGGACTGTGAGGATAGAAAAAAGTGGTTCAGAATAGACAAAAGCTGGACTCTTGACTCACAGCTAATAGCTACAGATGGGCTTCGGTGATCAGCATTCTACGCAGTATGAGGGATACCAGTGTTATGCTCTGTCAAAAATTTGAAAGAGGGAGCCCTAAAACAATTGTGTCTTTTACTTCTTGACTGAGGACAGCAGAGGAGAATATGCTTAAGGACTGCTTACTTGGACTTCCCACCTCTGACTGGTAGAAGAGTACTCTGTTCATCAAATGTTAGTGACATTCAGTGTTTTATGTGCGGTGCAACAAAAAGGATTCAAACCTGGGACCTGCGTTAGTTCAGGTACTTATAACTACATGGGGAGATTCATAAATGCACCTGCACTACGCGAAACCTCCACAGTGAGCGCAGAGGTAGACATTCCAATCGTAGAGCAAATCCACTACGATTTCCTGAGGAACGGGAAAAGTTAAATCATGCTCAGAGCAGACCGTGTCCCAATCAAACCTCTCTCTGACCTGGAAGGGAAAGGGGTAAAGAAATATATTTTTTGTTCTGACTGCAGTTCGCCCATATTCACAAACACCAGCTGACGGAGAAGGTGAGGTATTTTTACTTCTTTACAGCTGTGGATGACCTCGGGTAAAACTTCGTCTCTGCTGTGACACCAAATAAACCTTATCTATCAAGGCATGCGGCTGAATAAATACTCGGAAATCATGTGAAGTTCAGCTCCGGGATGTGCAAAAGGCACAGACAGGTGACTCTGGAAGTGAGATTGATTTATTATCTATGGCGCTGACTAGTTTTTGAGAAAGAAGGTTCACTGGCAAGAAAATAAAATCATCCTGGATAAATATGGGTGTTCTTTAATGAGCCTGGAATTATCAGCGCAAAAACATACATTTTGGAATGGGGTTCCTGAACTGTGGGTCCAAAATGCTCAATACATCTGATTAGGAACCAGTAACAAACCTCTGCAGAAAGCAGGCACTCTTCTTGTCATAACGTTTTTGCCTGTTCTTGATGCCTATGTATACATGTCCTGGTCAGGGAAGCAAGGTCAAGATCTCGAGTCTGGTCTCCTACTGACAAATAAGGGGTCATTTAGGCTAGTGGAACTGCCAATATTGGCGGAATTAGGCCTTTACCATAGACGGGACAGAGCAGGTGATATCTATGGGTTCATCTTTACAGGCTGGAGCACTATTAGTAGCAGCTGCACCAGTGTCTCTGATCCAGCACACTCTAATAAGTGGTTTGGCCACAAGGAGAAAATCAGCTGGCTCTGTGTGTACCCCACTGGACTGTTTCTTTCTTGGTATTTGGGTTGCTCAATAATAATTAATAGTTTTTCTTTGAATCTATGTATATTACGCCTGTGGTGGAGGAATCAGCATTCACCACTGATCGTGATAAGTTATAAACTGCTGTTAGACTTTGAACTGAATTGATGTATGCCCCATATGGACTTTTGGTACTATGAGGTCAACAAAAAACATTTTAAGGGCCTTCCTGAAGGGAAGATGTTCTTCAGTTTTGTTGATCTGCAGTCGGAGGTTGTTCCAGAGCATAGGTGGCAGTACACAATATATGTCTTGATGGAACTGAGCATAGAGGAGTTATGACTTATTAAATTGCTAACTAGTCTTCAAGAAGCTGTGAAAACTCGATAGCAGCCTGGAAACTGATTATCAAACTAGATAATCAGCTGATGCGCATCTGCGTTTCACAGTCCCTTGCAGTCAAATTGGTCCGACGCTTACTTTGGACAGTTCTGGCAACAATGACATTCACTGTGAAACCATGTTTGGCACAGATGTGCTCTTTGAACTGTATGGGAGGTAGGCAATGTTGTGTGTGGCCTTTTAGAAAAACTATAAACCACTGACGACTGTTATCTTCATATTGTTGTGTAGCCATTTTAGTTGTAGCTCCATGCATGTTATTTTAACACACTAGGCTGCTGTGCACTTTAACCAAGATATATTTTATTCAGCTCTGTCTTATTATTGTTACAATAACCATTTTTACGGTCTTGTTTTATTTCTGTATATCTAACTGTTTTTTCCTAGGCCAGCACTCTGTTCTCAAACAAGACATTCTTGATCACTCTGTGCTTCTTCTAAGGCTACAGTATGGTACATTGCCAGTGAACGTGGTAGAAGTTTAGTCTTCAATATTCATAGAAAATACACATCCTTACGTAGGGACACTTTCTCAGAATATCAGCTGTGTCATTATAAAAACACTTCCTTGTCCCTTACACGTTAGAGGGAGATTCCAGCCAGAGAACCATGACTGTATGCTGATTGCCGAATGCTTCGCTACAGATGCTAACGCAGACAGCAGGCCTTTGCTCAGGTATGGGGGTTGATGTCTTCCCAGGGGAACCTGAAGGGCAGAATTAGAGCTTAACATGCTGTGCTCCATACAAGCCTAGGTAGGGATTAGTCTATCGAACATAGTGACAATATAATAGCATTGTTCTTATGCTTCACTCTTCTCGTCACAATTTTAATACTGTCATGTTGTGTCGTCCTGGTTATTGTAATTCACGCCTTGCTATCTAAAATGCAGTCATTTTATTAAACTCATTATTGAAATTGATATACTGCTTCTGTTTGTCATTTATATTTGAGACTGAATTGTAAGTGAGAGAACCAGATGAGACTTGAGTGACCACGACTTCCCCGAGAAGCTAAGCATGTCATGCGCTCGGCTGCCCAATCATCACCATCCCTTGATGGGGATGAGGCACTGCTAGTTAGCCGGAGCAAAACCCGAATTGGAGCGACAGGTGTCACCCACAGTGGGTTAGACTAAGTCTCCCACACCGTGGGCGATTCTGCCGCTCAAAATCCAGTAGTCTCATTAGAATAATGAGAGCCTACGTGACAATGTGACAATATATCACCTCTCTCAGTATCATCACAGAACAGAATGGTTTACTGAATCGAGCACGGAAGAAACATCCAAAAGTATCAGTGTCCCAGGTACTTTTTAGACCTAATACGACATGGATCAGAGATCTTCTGTTACAATTATCGATTTTCGTGGTGCCCCCACTACGCCAATGGACATCAATTCACCAAAACGTCAGAGGCAGGGAAAGTAACATGACACATCTTTTGACTCATTGATGACATCACAGGAAGTGGCACCACATAACATTGGCCTTTATTGTGTAACAGGAAGTTATGTTGCATTAGCTTTGACCTTATGATACCAGGGGAACAGTTATGTTGCATTAGCTTTGACCTGATGATACCAGGGAAACTGGCATCACCAAATTAAATAAAAAATTAAAAAGTGTAAAATTAAACAAAAAGTGCAATTAAAGAATACCGAAGAAGTAAGAGTATTTTAGTTATCATACATTTAGTAATTAGGCATCAACAATGTTATATCAGGAGCTTTGCCTAGGAGCAGCCGTCATATGCCAGCCTTTAAGACAATGCCCTATTACAGCCTTTAATGCTAGGTTCAATCCCTAGGGCCCCAGCATAACTAATATTGGAAGATTCCCTCATACAACAGGAATAGCAAAGGCAACAGCCACGCAAGTGTGTCCCCACACCAAACAGTTACAGAATAGACATCAAAAGTAAAAGCCTCAAGCAAAGGCCACCCTAGGAAGCAGGACTTCCTTGGCTTCCACTAACAGTAGAAAAAATGATGTGTATAAAATCCAACTAACAACTGTTATGGCTAGAATCAAAAGGGGCAAACTGTCAAACGCTGTGATAGAAGCAGGACTTCCTTGGCTTCCACTAACAGTAGAAAAAATGATGTGTATAAATTCCAACTAACAACTGTTATGGCTAGAATCAAAAGGGGCAAACTGCCCCACGCTGTGATAATTGTATGTGCTATCTAGAGGGGGAGGCAAGTGACAACTGCTTAAAGCATAACTGAGCTGTATTAGGTAATATATGCAGTGTTCTGTTCGTTTTTTAAGTGTACTGTTGAACTACCCTGAGAAGCATCATAGGGAAAGACACGGATAATACTGGTATTCAAACAATCAATTAAGATTTCATTTTAAAAAGCAGTGAAGGAACAATCAATAATGCACAGATCCGCCAGTAGTCAACTGGGCAGACAGTAATAAAACTGGTTTATTCAAATATATGTCTCATTTGTACACCTAACAGTTTGGGGGAATAGGTGGAGTGTTAATGAGACACAGATGTGAAGAAATTGATGTATGAAATAGAGATTACTTGTGCAAGTGTTGGCATTTTTAATGGTCAAAGAATTGACAATGGTTAAGAGGGAGATATGCAAAGTTAAACAGGGAAAAAGACTGAAGCTTGAAATATACCAGTGAGATAGCTGGATGATTTTTCTCTGTATTAGAGAGTTAATTTTCATGAAAGACGCCCACCCAAAAATGACTGCTTCTCTAAGTGAGCCATCTCTGAAGCGGTGCACATGTTGAGCACTCCCACAGTGGAGTCACTCCTGGGAGAGTGAATGGAAAATGAGTGACCTCAATAAGAGAGCCCGCAAAGCAAGTGAAAATTACACTGGTTGATTCTGCAAATTTGTTTAAAGATAATCAAAGTGAATAGGCACCACCAAATGAAATTAGCCGAAAGTCTGTGGACACCCATTGCAGAGCTGAGCAACTACAGATTGTGGGTTTAAGAACAGTTCAACCCCAAGCTTACAAACTATAGTTTCTACCTCTCTCCCAGGTTCAGAATTACGTTCCTGGCTTCTTGCAGTGCAAACCTCATCAACGCTACAAAGAGGCACTAAAGACCTCAGTTGAACTGAAAAATTACAAACGATTGAAAAAATACTGTAAAGGCATTATTCCGTTTGTCTCTGCAAAATTCTAACTTTCAGAAAATTAAGTTTGCTTTGATTTTTAAGATTCTCAGCTGAGAATGCTGATAAAAGCAAATTGAGGATAAGGGATAACATCCAACAGATACAAGTACTTGGTACATAAAACCACAGTCTAAATACATTAACTTTTCTCTTTATCTAAATATCGCAAATAATGTACAGAGATAAAACAAGATAAAAAGAATGTTTGGTTGATGCAGTTGTGTGTAGCTTTCAGTGGCGTTCGCTCTGGGGTTTAAACCCACAGATGTAATTCCTATTTTATGGTATCCCCAACCTTTCCCACCAGAATTTGCCGATGACATTTTCAGTTTAAGTTTACAGGGTGTGGAAATTCCTTCCTAACCTAAATGCAAGTAACCCTGCTCTACATCAGTGACGCTTTTTCCAGCACCGCATATTCAGACACTGTAGTAGCTTCACTAGGAAATACGGAACCTCTTCTTCTGAACCAGCCGAAAACCTTGCAGTTAACTTTAGAGTGCTTGTGCCATTGCTGCATAGACCACTACAGCTCCAGAATGTTTAAGCAAATAAGGCCAACAACACTGGACTTGCCAAGAACGACCTCGTTCGTTATTCCCAGTAGCTGTACTACCTGATGGCATGTCCAGGCGGCATCCAGGCCCTACTCATGGGTGTTGCCGAGGGTGCCGTAGAGTCACTAACACATAGTACAAATTGTAAGCCCACTCTACCAGTCATACTATGTGTGTGAACAGCCAGACAAGTCTCACCTAGAATTGGGCTGACATGGCAAGAAATAAGTGTGCAAGTTGAGTGCATTATCTGCCCTGGAGATCAGGAGAGCAGAGGATGAATGCAGTGTTGAGATCCACATCCGAGCCTCATTGTGCATTCACCTTTGTGTGTGCATGCATGCACATGTATGTGTTTGTTTGTCTGCATGTTTGGTATTGCGTTTCTCAGTGATAAACAGTGTTGATCCATGGAAGCTATGGCTGGTGCCAAGGCAGAGAAAAACTATATGTTGCTTCTTATCATACCAGTTGACTCTCTGATATTATTGTGCCCATTTATGGCATAATTGTGGCCTTGGCATAATAATGGTAACCCTTGACATATTATGGGCATATGTGGTAGCTGTGCATACTGGCAGCCATTAATGACATATTACAAGCATAACTGGTCAAATTCTGTTCACGTGTGATATAATGGTAGCCACCCCTGTCAAAATAATGGCCATGACGGGTGTATTGTGAGCATCCTAGCTATTGTGGTGTCTTGCCATGGCACTGATACAATGGTGACTAATACTAGCATATTATAGCATCCTAGGCATTATAGGTTATAATCATAAAACCTAGACATTTGAAGCAAATTCTGTCCATGTGCAGTGCATGACTGTACTTGGTAAGAATAACTAACAAGTTAATGTTTGGTGGCTTGGTATTTACTTGAAATGAAAACTAATATTTTGAAGGCAAAATAATTATATTACTCACCCTTGTAAGCATCTGTTGGTTGAATATAGTGCTGTAGATTCATATCTTTTGCATACTCCTGCCATCTAGTGTTGGGCTTCGACTAATGCAACTCATTTTTCTTTGAAGAAGCCTTTCGAGTCACAAGGCCTTGGTGACTCCATTGTTAGAATGTTTCCGCACAGTGGGTGCAGAATAGATATGGAGTATTGCGAAGGATAGGATAGTGGTCATGTTTTAGTGTAAATATCTATGTAGACTGAAGATACCTGTATCACAAACTGGCTTACGGGGAGGCTGTGGGGTGAATGTGAATCTACTGGAGTACATGTGACAAACAGATGCTTACAAGGAAAGTAACAATCCATTCGTAGCATGTGTGGCTGTAGATATACATGCTCTTTATTGACTCCCCTAAGTGGTAGCTAGCTAGTGGATGTTGCAGAGGCCTGAAACTAAGTGTTCAGGACAGTGTGACCGTCTTTAGCCTGCTGCAATGCCAGAATGTCGAGGTGACCTTGTGAGGGTGTGTGAAGTGGGCCACTTGGCAACTTTTACAGATCTCAGCTATGGCTATGTTCCCAGGAAAGGCCATTTTGGAATCCTGTTTCTGAAAGAGTGAGGCCTGAGGAGGGAAGGTGGGGACCTTTTGACTTTAAAGTATCAGGTCTGGATACACTTAAGAAGCCACCTAGTTATATCCACCTTAGCTATGGGCTGACCTTTATGTGGCTGTGCTAAGGCAACAAAAAGCTTTTGCGTTTTACAGAATGGCTTTTTATTATCTATGTACTATATGACAGCACACTTTAGTGTGTGAAGTGCTCTCTCTCCTACTGAGTCAGACTGGGGGATAAAGACTTAGAGCTCAATCGTCGGGTTAAGGTGGAAGGAGAGACCACCTTAGGCAGGAATTTGGGGTTGGTTCTAAGGACAACCCTGTCACTGTGAACCTAGAAAAAGGCTCTTGTAATATGAGGGCCTGTAGTTCAGTAATGTACCTAAACGACATTATGGCTACTATAAAGGCAACATCCCAGGAAAGAAATTACAAAGGACAAGAATGCAGTGGTTCCAAGGGCAGTCTGATGAGGCCAATTTTCTGGTTTCAACTGGGGAAGGTGGCACCCTAGGTGAGACGACACTCCATGAAAATTTTGATAACAGGGATCTTTAAGAGCAAGGAGTGTTCCATCTTCTGTATGTATGTTGCAATTGCGGCTAGGTGAAGCCAAAACGATGTGTAAGCTTACTCTGACTTTGGCAAATGTAAGAAGTAGCAAATGATTTGTTGTACCATAGGTGTAAAAGGGTAAATAAGGTTCAGGGTACTGCTGTGAAATCATCTTTTAACTTAGAAGAATAGCAAGTGTGTGTGGTAGGCCTACAAGCTTCTAGAGGCAAGTTGAGATACCAAACTCCTGGACTTCAGGAGCTAAATCAGTGGATTGAGCTGCCTGGGTCTGAGTGTCTGACTCTGTCATGGTTCTATATGAGAAAATCTGGCCTGTTTTTTGTGTGGGACAATGGGCATCTCTAGAAGGGTTGAGAACCATGGTTGTCTGGCCAATGTGGGAGCCAGCACGGTGAGGCATGTTTGCTGCAGTATCCTAACCATGCACAGTCGAAGTAGGAGAGGAGGAAAAGTGAATTAAAAAATTGCTGACCAGGTCATCCTCAAAGTACTGCTCCGGGACTGAGGATGTAGAAACATGGAGACAAAGTTTAGGCATTTTGAATTTTTCAAGTGGCCAAGTGGTTGATGTCCGAGGTTCCTCACCAATAAAAAAAGATAACTAGAGCTTGTAGTTCCAACTTGTAGACTTGTTGCTGTTTCGAGGTGAGCAGGTCTGAAAAGTAATTGAACACCCCGCAAGGCTACACACTAGAAGGTGTACTTGGTGGTGGATCACCCAATGCCACATTTGCTGCACTAGGGCTGACAACTGTGGAGTGTGTGTTTTGCTTTACAGTTGTAGCTAAAACATGGCAGTAATGCTGTTGGTCCGCATCAGGACCAGCTTGCCCAAAATGTCTTGAAGGAAAGCTTTCAGGGCTAGCTTTGTGATAAATATTCCAGATGGTTGATGTGGTGACCCCATGGATGAGGTGGCCACAGACCCTAAATGGTCATGTTGTTCAGGTATGCCATCCACCATGCGAGTGATGCATCTGTGGTGATGGTCACGTGCAAAACTCAGTCTGCAAAGGGCCTGGCCAGCAACAAGGTGGTGCTGTTCCACCAATGCAGAGAGTGATGTGTGCAGGCCCAGTACACTAGGTCTTTCCAGTGACTTTCTGCTGGTGACCACTGTGCTGAGAGGCCCTCTTGGAGCAGACGCATATGGAGTCTTGAATGAGGGATTATGTAGGCAAACTACTGTTAGAACAGTGAGAAGACAGAGTGGTTGAAAATGAGGCAGTAGCTTTTGGAATGCCACCAACCTTTGCCCACTTGGGTCGTCTTTGCACAAGACTGCATTGAGGACTGACCGAAGGAAGGTTTGGTCCTGAGGTGGGGCTTGTTGGCATTTACTGTACAACCCAGTTTGTGAAGCAGGGAGATAGCAACTTGGCTGTAGGTTAAGCAGCCTTGTCTGCTTGCACTCTTGATCAGTCAACTGTCTAAGCAGAGAAACGTGATTCCTTCTCCCCTTCTGAGGTGGCCAGCTACCACTACTAGACATTTGATTAAGACTCTTCAGGGTGTGGTGACTCCGAAGAGAACTGGTAATGATGACCACTTTCCATGAAGCGTAGGTAGTGTTGATGGGCTGGATCGATGGCAATGTGAAAGCAGGCATCATTCAGGTATAGTGTGACCATGAAGTCACCTTGGTGCAGCGAGGAGATAACGTTCTGTAGGGTGACCATATTGAAATGTTCTGAGGGGGTGTATCTAATGAGAGGCCTGAGACTGAGGATTAGCCTGAGGGAAACCATCCTTTCTGTGGATGTGGAAGTACAGGAAGTAGACGTCTTTGTCCCTGTGTTGAGGGGGCACTGGCTCTATGGCCCATTCAAGAAGTGCCTGGATTTACTCCTGTAGTTTATCTCTGTTGTCTCTGTAAGGATGCCCTGGCTGAAGGAACTCTTACACCTTTAGCAGTGTCTGTGTCCTTCTTTATCTATTCCAACATCTTATCAACCTGGGGTTTGAAAAAGTGTTCTCCTGGCTTGAAGCCAGATATACGCTGCCAACAGAGGTGACAGTGTATGACAGAGGTATTCACCACTCTGGCAGTTATATTAGCCAAATCCAATGCAAACCGAATGGTGGAGTTGAATAGGGCTCTACCCTCAACAATCTCTTCTCCCCTCTTTCGATATTGGTCACAGAGACATTAGAGTAAGACCTCCATTAATTCCCACTGGGTCCTATCAATCCTGGGTGCTAGCACCTTGAAATGGACGGGCTCCCTAAAAATCTGTAGGGTAGATTTTACCAACCCCTTTAGCATATTGAGAAACTAGAGGCAACACTCTGTTCTCGAAAGCGCCTCCACTAGTAAGTCAGCATCCTTCGGGTGTAACATACTTGTCTACCTTGTGGGAAGGAGCTGCAAATTCAGATGACACTGTTGTATGCGCTGGTATTGTTTGGTGAGAAAGCCCTACCAGGGGCATAGTCAAGGCCACCATGGCGTTCAAGTTGTAGCAACCCTAGGATTGTCTGTAAGGTGAGGGTAGGCTGTCACACCGAAGTCCTCTGCTGGAGAGTAGGGACTAGGGCTTCCTGTGTTTGAATAGGCAGTGTTCTGAGGCATCTTCGGAGGCACCGGCCGAGGAGTAGTATCCCATTCTGGGATATTCTTAAAGGAGATTCTTCACCTATTGGGAAAAGTCTTTCCAGTGGCAAAGATGTGGTCTGTGCAGGGATGAATACTGATCCTACATGCATTTCAGCAAGCTCCTTTTGGAGCTTCTTGTGGATGGGCCTCTCTTTGGAGACAGCTGTCTATGTTTGTGGATCCAATGTTGATTTAGTTGCCGACTACTCTTTTCATCTCAATGGCAGTGTCTTGTCGGTTCTGACAAGTGGTCTCAGACTTGAGGGCTGAAAAGGGGTCCACAGGTTTCTAGTTGGATCCCAATTGAGCTCTGATGCCTTACCTACGTGACGATCAGAGCCCAAGGGCATTTGCACAGCCAGACATGGCGGTAGCTTGTGCACAGGACTCAAAGCCCAACCCCCAAAGGGATGGTGCTCAGCTTCGCAGTGCTTACCTTTATTTGTCTTGGAGGCCTGTGTAGAGGCATGGCCCTGGTATGAGGTCTGGTATCGGCTGAGGTAGACCTAGCTCAGAAGAATCAAATAAAATAATGTTGGGGCTGGGTTGATACTCCAGCACATCAGGGGACTCACTAAGCTCTTTCTTCGGCACCGGGCAGGTCCGCCTCGCTGTTGATGTCCAGCATTTCCAATAAAGGCTGAAACATCCTGTTGTGGGCCCACCGCCTGTCTCTCCACTGGCGTAGTGCCTTTTTGCTCCTGGAAGTCGAACAGGATTTAGAGCAGGTGTCATTGTGCTCTAAGGAGAGGCCCAGGTGCAAATAGCATGGAGATCAGTCTGGGCGTATTCTAAGTGACAATGAGGGCATATCTTGAAGGGCGTCCATTCCATCAGCCTTTGCACGTCTTTACTTCTCGACATCAATAAGAAAGATGCAGGTCCCTGCAGCAGTGAACAAAAAAGAGAAAAGGTGGAATAGGAAGGAAAGTGGGGTGCCTTGGGACCATGACATTCAGTGTTGATACAGGGACCAACTTCAATACATGTCCGAACCTGATGGCGGAGAAAAACAATCTAACAATGGAGTTGGTGGCCATGAGAGATCACTACTGGAGGAGTCACTGAGACTTCATGACTCAAAAGGCTGCTTCAAAGAAAACCAAGTTGCAAAAACTCAAGCCCAATAACAGATGGCAGGAATATGCAGAGTATGTATATCTACAACTACACATGCTACAAACATAATATTTCTTTCTGAATAGGAATTTAGAAAAATGAGTTGGTTTTCCCAAAATGGAAGAGGTATTTGATAGAAAAGTGTTTCGATTCAGAAAGGGATATGCTGATAAAGAGAAAATAGCTATGTGTTATTTCTTTAGTCATGTGGGGGTATTACATATTGAAAACACTTTTCCTGATATTACTGTGGTCAATATTGTACAGTTATTTTACTTAAGCAGAAGTAGCTCTTCTTATAACTAGGGTTGGAGACTCCTGCTCCAGGCAGATGTTTAAAGTTCTCTATCACCTTCTCTTTCCAATACATCCTTGCTCTTAGATTAAACAAAAGAAAAACTTACATAGTTTCAGCATTTCATTTGACCCATAGTCCCAAGTAAAATCAATAATTTCTGATCAACATGAATTTCAGAGCAGACATAAATATGGCTTGTACTCTTACCTACTACAACTGCGATGGCACCCAGCGCCAGTCCCAGAATCAAGAGTAGAGGTGCGATAAGTAACTTCCCAGCTGAAAAAAAAAAAAAACACAGGAGGGGTTGACATAAATGGCGTGGAAAGTACTTAAATTTCATAAATGTGACCTTTTTACACCCAATAAAATGTCTTCAATGCCCATAAAAAAAATACGCTTCCAGTTTGTCAGCTAATTAATAGATGGAAATGTTCCAAGTGGCAAACAACCAACTAAGTAAAAGTCCACGGTAGCATTAGTCTCATATCACTGCCAAGCTCAACAAAAAAATGCTAAAATATAGATATAAAGAAATGCATGAATTAACATAGAGAAAATAAGTTCAAAGAAAAGTTAGTAAATGATAAGAATCATGCTCATGGAAACATTGAGACAAGGAGAAATGAAAAGAAGGATAGAAAGTTTGACCACCTAATAATGCCCCTTTTGCAGGTCCTTCACTCTCAAAGAAGTGTCCACTACCATACATTCAAGATGAAGAGGATCTGTATTAGCATATACATTTTGAAAAAAAAGTGGCTGAAACTTTTAACAAAAAACTGTTAAATAATTCAATCTAGGGAGGTGCCTATACTGATATTAGCCTACTGGTCTAAAGTGGGGGGATTCTCCTTTCCTGATCCACCCACCCTCGCGCTGTCACCCTTAAACACATTACACTGATATAGAAATCTGTATGAGGAAATGGCTTTTGCAAGCTCACCCTACATGTCTGCCTCACTTTTGACCATAAGGTAATGGTGTAATGAGACAGAGGGCACTGAAGTCTGCTAACCAGACCTCAGTGCCAATGCTCAGACCCTTAAAAGTGTATGTTTAATTGGGTTTTACATAAGTTCACTTACTTATAAGTCCCTAAAACATGGTACCAGGGTACCCAGGGACTGAATATTAAAGTGTGTCTCGACCTCCATGAGTATGACAAAGTAAAACATGTCTCCAGCCAGCTGCTGCAGACTGGTAGAGCAGCTGTGGACTGCTAACTGGACTTTGACATTTAAACTAATGACAAAGTCAAGACCTACCCTTTCAATATATATAAGTCACCCCTAAGGTAGGCCTGCTAAACCCCAAGGCACAGTGCTGTACTTTAAGAGGTAGGTCATGTGTTTTTATAAGTCCTAATAATAAAAACCCCAAACTGTAATTATAAGTGTGGAGAGGCCAGTAGCCCTGTTGGCAAGTTCGGGGTTACATGATGACCGCTCTACTGTGGTAACTCCTGAATAGGACTATTAAAATTAGTATTTGAAGGTATCAAAAAGTATTACATTAAAAATGACGTTGTGCCCAAGTCCAATTTAATATAACTTCGGAGTGAAAAGTAACTCTAGAAAGTTGCCTAAGTTTTCCTGTGGTCGTTTGCAGATGGTGGCCAGGAGACAGCCTTCTGCCCTTCTGGAAGACAATGACTTCCAGCAAAGGACACAAAAGAGGTCTACCATTGGGAGATGTGATACTTCTTCCTGGCAGAAAGCTTTAACAGGGTGTAAGGCCAAAAGGAAAGCTTCAAAAGGGAAGCCGCACTTCAAAGGCAAATGGTGGACACACATGAGAGGTGCTACTTATTTTTTCTGGTAGACAGCTTGGCATAGGGGAGGAAAAGTAGGAAACAGTTGCCAAAAACGATTTTTTTGTGGGTATCTTGGGAGTGGGCAGAATATTGCACTCTGGGACAGTCTGTTGCCACACACTGCAGGAAGTCCTCATTATGTGGGAGGGGACCTGCTATCCCATTGGTCAGTAGTCACTGCATACCCCAAGGGCAAATTGTGGGCATAAAAGTGTCACCCCTGGCACCCAGACCTTAGAGCACTGGAGAAAGGACCGAAGAAAGACTGACCAGCTGTTCCATGGACCCGGCAAAGAGAGGCAGCACCAAAGACTAAACCGCCCCCGCTGATCCTTGGGCTAGTAAAGAAAGGACTGTCTGTGGTGCCCTGTTCAGGAAAAGGCATCCCTGAGCATGAGACAAAAGATGGGAACTCCAACAGTCAGTTGGCTGACTTCCTGTCACAGCTCCAGGGTCACAAAAGCTGAAGAAGCCACCTTCGCTTGATCGCCATTAACCGCTGATGCATGACCCGGGAGACCAAGTTCTAACACTCAAAAGTTGCACCGAGTCTGCTGGACCCTTGAGAGTCATCAGAGTGCAGTTTGGTTCCCAAGAAGGACATTTGCCTCGGTTAAAGGGAACCGCTGATTTCGCTGTGACCGTAGACCAATGGCAACTTTTGTTGGCTGGACTTCAAGGGATATCAACCTCTGTGGCTAAGGCACCCCACCATGTTTCTGGACTGAGGGGTGGCTGCAGAAAGACCCCCATCAACTGGATCAGCACCCACAGCATCTTCGGCATCCTGTATCCCCCTGCATCAGGACCAGTCCATAAATGTCTATGGCACCTCACCCTTAGTGCCTGGAACTGGTCTGAAGACAGTTTTGACTGCAAGGTAAGTGACTGCTGAGCCTTGCTGGCCTGTGTGACTTGCTCCCTGCTGAGCAGGTCACTCAACACAGGCTGGAGTAACTGAACACAATTTTGCAAAAGGTTTCCAAAGTTTTCAAAGTAACCGTTAACTGCAGCAGTTGCCAATACTTGTATGCAACTGCAGTAAATAAAAGCATTGATTTTCAACTTGCTTAATAATTTGTACCCTCTGATCCCTCCACTGTATATTGTTCTGCTGGTGTCTGAAAATTCATAAAAATAAGATGTATTTTTTATAAGTGGGTGTCAGATTTCCTTTGTGTTTCGTTTCTTTCTTATTTGATTGCTTTGGTACTCCCACATGCTTTACATTTGTTTATTTGTGTAAGCATGATTGCAAAAAGCCCCAGCTCCCCCAGGTTGAGCCAGGGTTTTACAAATATGCCTGACTGGACCCATGAAGTGTTTGTGAGTTTATTACACAGTGAGGCACATACTCACACTACACTGCATTTCCTCACAAAATGCCTCCTTTAAAAATACTGCAATTGCAACGTCCACCTCTAACTATGGGTACCCGCAAACACTCGCAGACTTCCAAGGGCAAAATAAAGTTTGAAGTGAAAGTATGTAAAATTAATGTAAAGCCACCTTCAGTGTTGTATAGTAATGTGTAATCATTTGAAGTGATTGATCTAAAAAAGAATGCATCAATATGATTCTCAACTAAACTGCATAGTTTCCCATCACATTTCAGGGAGTGCAAGGAAAGTGCAATAGCTTGGACCTTTATGACACCAGTGAATAATATGTAGAAGCGTTTCATAAATGCCAAGCTCGTGCTTTGTTTTAATTTCTCATGTGCTTGATTAAACAATCATAAAGCTGTCATATTACGGGGAGGATGGACATTTTTTCCACAACAGTGCCACGGTGTGTCAGGTGGTATTTCTAGTTGTTTGCCCTGAGCTGCGCCCTCAGAGCACCACTTTCTCCCATTCAAAATTACTACTTTTCAACCCTTCGTAAAAATAATTGGGGAATTTATAATTTTCCCCAAATATTCCAGAACTGAAGTTAGAATAGTAAATAAGCCTGAAATATTTGGCAGGAAGTTGCTCTTTTCCCAAACATTCCAGGACTGGAGTTAGAACAGTAAATTTAACCTTCCAGTGTCTATGGCCACTGCTGCCCCGAAGACACCTTTCCGGGCAAGAAACATCAGGTGCTGCACTCCCCCTGGCTCTGGTGGGATCAAGGCTGCTGATGGTCTGCTCATGGGCGGCTGTTGGAAATACATGTGCCCCGGCAAATGGCACATCAACAAGAGCTCACAAACAGTGGTAGGCAAGTTCAGCTGACACAGAATATTGAAGATATTTTTTGTTTACCTTGCAGTGTGCGCTACGATGAACTTTCTTGGGAAAAGTACCCCTTTGTTGAAGCACATGCAGGCCCTTGCCGGTTTCTGAGTACTTTTAATATACACGTTATTCATAAAGGCTTGGCCCACAGGATTAAAGAATTATCTCCTATGTAAAATGTGTTTTATATGTATTTTATCTATGGTCTGAACCCTGAAATCTACAACTAAGAGGGGGCATGCAGTGCTGTACCAACTGCGACATGCTTGCTGGCTTTACCAACTGCTACCGGCATCCTCATGTCATCACAGACAAGTCGAGCTTCACTCTGTATGTGTCTCTTCAAGACCCTCAGAGAAAATAATTGCATTATTGACATGTAGCCATAAATAGTCATCAATGTCTTATTGTATTGAATAAGACTACACCACGTTAAAACTGAACTTTATGAGATGCACAAAAAACAGGAAGGAACGCAAAGGAAAATAAATATCAGTTTGTGTATAAATTCTGTTAATTGGCGCACCCTTATTTTGAGGGACAGGATTCTCAGAAAGCGGAAAGGAAAAATCCTCTTCACCCTTGTACAGCATAAATGTGAGGGCTGTCCTGGGCCTCGCAGCTGCAGGCGAGGGCCTTCTGTGGTATCTCCCACCCACTTGACAAATTCTAAGCCATGTATCTTATACTGTAGATGGCTGACATAGGCCACACTGCTTCCACATTACGTACTTGATTTTAAAGTCACGTGTGCAGACCTGGCAGACATTTACCATCTACCTTGATAAAAGCCAGATATGTCAACTAGGCCATGAGCCAGGACTCCAAATTTAGGCCATTGGTACCACTCGAGTGGGGAGGGGAAGGGTTCTAACATGATTTATGTGCAAGGTATGAAAAATATGTGATAACAAGCCATCACTCTTTGCCTTTTTTCTGATATTATTGGATCAGCAACCATAACTGAAAAAATGTTTTTCATATTTTTGATAAATAGCATGGAAATTCATCATATATGGAAA
Source organism: Pleurodeles waltl (assembly GCF_031143425.1). Lineage (NCBI taxonomy): Eukaryota > Metazoa > Chordata > Amphibia > Caudata > Salamandridae > Pleurodeles > Pleurodeles waltl. The sequence continues at coordinate 786,009,719 of NC_090444.1, read as the reverse complement.
TCTAATTACACCAGATTGGTTAAATTCAATATATTTTGACAAAATGATGATTATTATTTGTAATAATAACAATATAGTCCTTAAAAATAATAATAATCAAGCTTCATTGTATTCCTCATATATTTATAGATTAAATGCATAATTTTCACTTACAATTTCAAATAGTTGGTTGTCACATCTTACATAGGCAGTGTATTTCATGAGTGAACATAAACACAATGTTATTATTCACATTCGTTGTCATCATCATCTTTTTTCTAAATAGGTGTGATCATTCTCTACGTCTGTTTGATTTTCACAGGCGGGATGTCTGCACACGTCAGTGCACTTGAGAACCTTTCGACATCAGACACATGGTCGGTAGTTTGCAGTTCCTAATGCGGTTGCAAGCTAGTAGATCTAACACACTGTGGATCATTCAGAAGACAATCTCTTGCTTGCAGCTTGATAATTCACAGAATAGGTGATATCTCAAGATATTCACATGATGAATTGAAGATTTTGGTGCATACAGGTAGCACGAGAATTGCTTCAATTTGTCCATTAGCCTTCTGCTATAGAGACCTATCATAGCTTGACAAACATTTTCGCCAAGAGTTGGAAGCTATTTTCCCATGCATATTTTGGTACCATATTTCAGAAACAATTTAGCCATGATTCTGTCATGGAATCCCAACACATTATAAACACATCAGTGTCATCATTACTGCCTCATAACCCTGATTAGCAGCGTGTGCAACATGCAGCAACAGACGCCCACCTGCTTCCTCATGTGTACTGTTAAGATAGGGCACTTTGAGGCTCTCTTCAGATGTGATTTTATAGCATTCATCTTCACAGTTGGCAAACAGTGTTTTATTCCCAAGTTTTACAAAATACTCTGGTTTCCTCCATTTGTTAACAAGAAATGCATGAGAGTTGTTTTATTCCTTATGGGGTTCAAGAAATTCCTCCATTGTGACAATCTGGGAAGGTAAGATGCTCTGCAAAGGTTGCAAAGGCCAGCGTCTTGAAAGCGTTTTCCAAGAATACACAAATGGTGTGAAAGGTGACCATTCAAAGAATGATTCTGACGTATGTTGCTTTAAGCTTCCACACGATCTCAGTTGCTTTTGCATAGACAACTACAATTTTCACCAAATGCAGTGATTCCCTTATCAGCTCTGACTGTTTCAAATTTTCCCCAAAAAAGTCGTTAACTCAGCTGCAAGGGAATTAATGGTGGGCAAGTAGCCAATGGAATCCTGTGATACACCAACTAGGTCCCTACTACTGATGTTAAATCCTGTCCAGCTTGGTATTATCTGTGCGAGGCTCGCTTCTTGTCTTGTAACAACCCAGATTATGTTTTTATTTTGTGCAAACTTCAATTGGGCAACACATTCCGGCATGACGTTGGTACTTGTCATCAATGGCTGAGGCCCAACTCGTTCACCAGGAACATAAATTAACAATTCTTCAGTATTTGTGGTGGTCCATTTCCTTTGCTTTTGTTTCTCAATGCTTGGAAGAGGAGCTTTAAAAGGTTGTGGTCCAACCAACTTGGGCTGCACACATATACCACTGACTCAGTGAGTTGCCCCCTTACCAGTAAGAGTCTCTTCCAGGCTATCAGTGTTATCCCATGCTACGTTAGTGAAGACATAAGGCTAAATGTCGGATGGAAGAACAATGTGATCATTTAAGGTAGCAGCAAGTTTCTGAAGACTCAATGTGGTATCATTTTCTTCCAGTTGTATGAAATCCCATGGCAAAGTTTGTTTAGAGTGTAAATGATTTCAACATTGCCTGTCAGCATTTTTACAGCGTATAGGAGCAATAACTGCTAGAGGGGTTGCTGCTGGACATTTGTGACTGCATATACAATGTCCTGACTGAATGATTGCATAAGTAAGATGACCCTTATGTGTTTTCTGGATCTCCAGGCAGAAGTCCTAATAGGAACCGTTTAAGTTAATCAGGCACTATAAATAAATCTTTATCAACATCCGATGAATGATATCACCATGGTGTTGATGTCAAGTTTGCTTTAATCATTGGTCTTATGTGTGATGATGGTTGAATAAAGACCTTGTTCATATCTGTTGCCTTATCCTTTAAAGCTGATAATTCTCTTTGTCACACATATTACTTCTTTGTTAGGAATAATCACAGTTCTAATGTATTGAAATAGTTTATCATATACTTCAACTCTCATATTTTTTTAGTGATCAATCAAAATCGAATGCTAGGTTCATGATCTTTCGTCTTTGTTTTGACCCTTGTATAGTTTCTATTCTGCAGCCCTACTACAAACTGCTAAGATCTTTGAATCACAATTAATGGCTGCACACTCTTGAAGCCTTTTGTTAACTCTAAGCTCTGTGGCTTTGATTAATATCTCACATTTTGATGTTCCTTGTAGCATTTTATCTTTCCACAAAATATACATTCTTCAGCATACACGTTTGACTTTTATGATGTTCTTCTGTTTAAGCATTTACTCGTGCGCTCACTTGTTCCAGCACCATCAATGACACTTGCTTCAGCTTTTTGCTCAATAGTCTGTTAATCTCTATTCATAGTAAAACAGTCTCCTGCAATTCCTGTGTTAAAATACTTGGGGAAGTGTGTTGCTTTTCACATTTCTTGCAATGTCTAAAAGTGGAATGTGATTCCTTCCTTCAGCTGCCTCTAAAAAGTTTTCCATGATAAGTAGTCCTGCAGGCTTGTCAGCGTAACTCCATGTTGGACATTTGACCATAAATGAATTATACACTGGGGGTAAGAAGAACAGGATGTGCTTGTTTCAGTCTTCTTCATGATGCTGCTCCGTCATTCACCACCAGCTCTAGAAAAATAAATTAATTAAAAGATCTATACATTTTACTTGTTGTACTTAATATAATCATAATGCCTGTTACCATTTTAAGCACATTTACTATAATTATAATTTTAATCAAGGTATCTGTGGAGTGGTAACTCATAAAAGGCAAAGAGTTATTAACTGCTATCACATATTTTCCATCTCTTGGCATCCACACCTTGCCAATAAATCATATTAGAACCCATCCCCCCAAGTAGTACAGATAACTTGGTCGGCTCAAGGCCTAACCTAGGATTTCCCAGTTGCCATATTTTAGGAAAAAACACCTGCATTGAGAGTTTGCAGACTCTTACTACCTAGCAGTCAAAAAAGCCAACAATTCAAGTTCATAAAAATTGAAATAGCTGGAGGAAGTAGGAAGAACAAATATTCTGCAAATTAAAGCATATCCTAGGATTGGAGGAGCATTTCGTAAATTGTTATTGCCCCAAAAGAACTTCAGCAAGTGAGGCTATGCAGCATGTCACATTTAAGAGGCAGACTTGTGTATGCCATAAGAGAAGCAGTGACAGTGATGGTCCATCAACACAGCAGGCTTGCTTGTCAAATTCATTAAATAGATAAAGAGCTTTTAATTGAATAAGAGAATATATCACATCACCATTCCCATAGTTTTTTGCGCTAAGCTCTCACCAATGGATGGCCCTCTGATATAGATATAGATATATATATATATATAGCTTTGACAGAATGATTGAAAAGTGGCTCATAAAGAACTTTGTAAAAGCTGAACTTGGATTTCAAGAATGATGAGAAGACTGCAAACCACTCTGGTCCCCAACAACTTTACTAGTTTATCCATACCTAGAATACTTCTGCGGATCTGAAGCGAGTCTCCCATGCACCGGCCTAGGTGAGGAGCAGGGTGGAAGATGAAAAGGCAATAGCTTAATTATACACTACAAGGTGTTTGATTCTGCAGGCGGGGAATATCTTGTCCAAGTTCTACAGTGAATTTTGGCTCTCAAAACACAAACTGATCACGATCAAATATGATAAACAATGAGTCGAAGTGAGAGTTTATAAGATCATCATGAAAAAGTTTGAGAGAGAGAAGGGCCCTAGGCAATGATGCCCACTGTTTGCAGCTGTAACTGAACCACTTGAGTTTGTGGTGAAAAGCAGGGGTGATCAAGCTGACATTATGTTTTGTTATACAATTTTTAATACATGGAACTTCGGCAATTCCACTATTAAAAAACCCATATCTAATTTCTTTATAATGCAACCAGTGGCTTAGTATAGAGAAATGATGTAGCCACTCAACTGTAATAAGTTATTACATTTGATTTCTGATATCACTCTGCATGCTGCCAGAACCAGCAGTCAGGGGAAAGGTCGGTGATGTTGGTGAGCATACCTAACGGATAATTAGCATGAAAAGGAAATGTGGCTTTTCTATCTACTGCTCTGATTTCTCGCCGTACAGTGACAAGCAGAATAGTGATATTTTTGTCAACATATTTATTTTTTTGCACTCCTTAGGTAAATATAGGAAAGATTGAATTGTTATGCATTTTCTACATATTCCAAGTTATTCCACTTTTTAAAAAAAACTGACCTGTATTAAACTGATTTGAGTTTATTTTTGAAACAAATATCTAACAGCTTGTTTTGATGTGTTTGATTTTACATTAGTGATTCTATTTTTATTCTTCATGTTAGCAAATATGCCCCCATTTTCATATGAAAGAGCTATGCACCAACGATTTAACTGGTGTGTGTGGAAAGGTAATGGTATGAACATGTGTTATGAGGCACAAACCTTTCCCGGTCAGCTGCTGCCTGGAAAGTTTTGGGGTGATCTGTCCAGGGGATTGGGGGCGATAAAAAGGGGGGTCCCAAAACATGTTTCCCCCATTCATTTTTCGATAGGGATTTTGAACAGTGATAAGAGCAAAAACTACTGAATGGAATTACACCAAATTTGGCAGCAGGATAGGTCCTAGTCCAGAAAGAGTACTTTTGTTTTGTTTTGGTGTAAGTCGTTCAGTAGTTTTTAAGAAATTAAGGGGAAAACAAATTTGTATATCTAGAGACGCTAAGGATTTGCAACCCCTAACGATCCCGTCCTGAGATCTGATTCGCTGATAACACTTAAACAACAGAAACTGTTGAAGTGTTGTCAGCCATCTTGGGACTCAGCTTCAACAGGGTCCCAAAATAAAAGTTAAGAATAAACAAAAGAGTCCAGGGTACGAACACCCTGACCCCTTAGATCTGGTGCTGGGGTCCTTAAAGGAAAATGGGATGCATTTAAAAAAGTAAAATGAAAAGTTTTCTCTTTTTTTAAGAGAAGGCAGTGGTTTGTCTTAAAAAATGTTTTGCATGCATTCACATGGGGACCCCTTCCCCTTTGCGAATGGGTTAGCACCAATTTGAAATTGGTGCTAACTGCGATTGTTTTGCGACCGCATACACGGCCACAAAACAATCATACATACCTCTGCGATTCGGTATTAGGAAGGGACGCCCTTGACACACCCCTCCGAATTAGTATGTAGTTGCAAACACAAATTGCGATTCAGTAACAAGTTACCGAATCGCAAATTGGACTTGCTACATACCAAAATGCATTTTTGCACTCGCAAACGGCCCAACGTTGATACATCTGGCCCAGTGATCCTTAGAGCAGTGATTGATCTAACTAAGGGGAGAAAACACATCTCAACACTGTATCAGGTTTAATGAATATTGGGAAAGCAGAGCATCCGGGCTCATGATATAACAGCGGCAGGGTACAGGTGAAAATATTCTTGTAGGGGAACCATGTCATACATGCACAAATTGGTCTCAATAAATGTACGGCTGAATCAGTTCAATTTCTTTGATCAGACATGACACCAGCTCTGGTGTATAAATGGAATCTCAATATTCTTGCAAGCTTCCCCAGTTGCAAAAGTAAGGCACAGATCACGTAGACAAGGTAGGGAAGGGAATGTGTAATTATTGCAGGAGCTCTAGCTCAAGTGCACGAAAAAACAGTCAACAGAAATAAAAAATCATGGACCTTGCAGAGGTCCTCGTAAATCGATTGTGTTATCTATGTATGTAATCGCTGCGAAAATCGTCAGCAATCTGGACAACCTGTCATGGAAACTGATACGAGAACTAGTGGCAGACTGCAGAATCTGCCCTGATGCGGTTTTACACCTGGCTGGTGCCTACCCACTCCATGTAGGCCTTTACTTTCTGGTGATACATGGGAATTACCATGTGCTAGCGAACGAGCACAGGGCTGGGGTGGAGGGTTAAGCAAGGAGGAAGTCACTAAACTAACGCTCGAGTCCAACTCTGATGATGTTTTCTCTTTCTGACTGCCCACAGGGCTGTAGTGAGCAATCTGCCTCTTAGCATTTTCACCGTTTACCTCTGCTCAACCATGAAATCCACCTTTATCCCATTCTAGCAGCTGCCTCCTGGCGCGCCTGGTTTGCACATTTTTAACCAGAACTGGTATTGCTTTACAGCTTGACCCCGAGTGCCAACGAAGAGCACATCAACGTGTATGGCAATAAAATAATCAGTATACAGCTATTAAAATACATTTAGGTTTTTTTCCTTTCCATAATGGCATCAACCAGAAGTTTTAAAAGTCTTATTACCTGTAATAGTTCGAACCAGTGAAGTAAAGCAGCAGAAATCAAAAAGCCGCTTTGGAAATACTTCCTCTCTCTGTAGTTACAAGCACTTGCTCGGGGAGATCTCCCTAGTTTAGGGTGCACGCATTCCCATAGTAATGCCCGTTGCCTGGGAGCCAGAAAAGAACATAGGCCAGTGACTATCGCTGCCACACAACACAGGAAGCTGTCAAACTGTTTGCCTGTGGAAAGTGAGGGCTTTTAATTGCCCGTCCTGTAATTATACCTTATTATCTCTGCTCATTTACAGGGCATCCTGTGCTAGCGCACTGCAGCTCCCTGACACGTCACTAAAATTACTATGGCTGGGTTCAGGAGCTATAAACCGCTAAGTAGAAAGGAAAATGGCACCGAGCCTGCAGCAAGCTAAAAATATGAATTAGGACACAACAATTCTATCTCTAAGCTTGCTGTCTCCTAATATGCCATTCTCCTGTTCTTATAAATATGCCTTTTTTGTGCATGGAGCAGTAGAGGCTGATAAATTTGAAAATGTTGGCGTTTAAGTGCCACCCCCAAAATGCACCACGTGAGCTCAAGAAAGGTTCCGATGTTAATCTATTGCTCAGAAAATATTGACAAAAACAAGGCCACATCTTCCATGTCTTAAAACATCATTCACATAAAATTAAACGAAAACGCGGAGGTACTGCAGGGGACGAATGAAATATTCCAATACGTTCCTGGTGTACACGCTGTCAGGAGGGAATGTCGTGAGTTAATCACCCCTTAGAAAACTTTGAAAACGTAGTGGTAAAGCACTGTATTACTGTGTGGGCACTTTCTAAAACAAGCATTTGCAATACAATAGATCTCGCATTTGCTTGAGTTAGAGCTATTGGCTTTGAAAATGCATAACTGGACTTTTCTTGCCACATTAATTGGTCAACCCTGCCACATAATTTAGTCCTCTTTGCCACAAAATTCCAGGGGCCCTGCATATAACTAAAGCACTTCCATTTACTGCAGAGTCTTGCCCTGATGATCTTGAACATTTCTGAGATTGTTTTTTGTATCGTTTTCTTGTAATTTATTTTTAATGTGGGTGTTGTGTGAGGGACTGTTACTGATTTTAGTTATGCAATGGCTGCAGGGCTCCAACACCTCTGCGTTCGCGCTTTAAACTGCCATGGCTGCAATGGAGCACTAAGGGGAGAGACAAAAGCAAAACTGAAATGACTCTGATTCGGTAACAGTGTGAACAATGTGACATAACTGGTAGTGATGCAAAGCACTCCAATACTGCTGATTGAGTTTGCGTTGTATGAAACTTCACAGCGCCATGGCTGCCACGCAGCGCGAAGCTGTGAGACAAAAGAAAAAAGTAGTTCGCCCACACTAAAGTATATCGGCAGTTGTGCAAAAATCCATATAACAGGGTCAGTCTGCAAGGCGTAACAAAACAGCCTCAAAGCGAGAGAAACGTAAAGCATTTACCAATGATATCAAGGGATTTTTGAAAGGCAAGCCCAGGAACGAATGAAAATGATGGGCATGAGATGGGTGTGGTTAAAGCCCACAGAATGGATTACGACATGTCGAAAAGCAGTGCTTCCACGCTGCTATGCTCGACCTAAAAACGATCACAACTGGCTGCAGAGTCGTGGGCGCCACAGGCAATTATAATAATCTTCACCTGGCTAATATTTTTACTAAATGCATAGGAGCATGTTTTTGTTCACTACCTCTTTCCACTTCTGATCATTTTCTCACACTGTCCCTTGCAGGTATATCCTGGGTCATATGACCATAACTAGGGATCCAACTGAAGTGGAGTGTAGAAAGAAATCACAAATCTCACAGAGGCCACAGACAGCGGAGCTAAACAACTGTTGAAGGCTCAGACAGCAGAAGTAACATTCACTTTAGATAGTACAGTCACACTTTAGAAAGAGAGGTACATGCTAATGCGTCTTAGCCAGTAGTAACATCATCACAAACATCTTTCTCAATATAAATCAATATAAATCACTAATGTACTGACCCAGTGAAGAAGTCCATGTACCAGGATAAGTACAGGGGGCCAGTTATACGAATGTCTGGTCACAAACCAATTGAAACTGCTGAATCCAGTATTTTTGCGCCCTGTAAAGATTTTTAAGAACCAACCTATTTACTAATACTCTTAACAGTCCAAACCATAGTGTGTCAGAATCTGACCTAACTCATGAATATTAATGAGACAGGTCACAAGCAGTCACTCGCTGCAATTGGAGAAAATCACAGGATCATATGAATATTGGCCTGCTGTGGTCAGCAGACCATCATATCTGTATTTGTTTATCACTAAGGGCAACTTTTTTTTAATATCAGTCTATTTTCCTGTAAAAGGAAAGGTGACAGAGTTAAAAATGAAAAGTTAATTTTTTTAACAGTTGGAAGTGGTCTCCTGGGCCACTCTGCACTCTTCAATAAACTTTTCTATTTTTACATTAACAAAGGGGAAACTGTTCCCTTGGGACGCATTCCCTTTTGCAAATGCATTACAATGTCCTTCAAAGAGTCAGTAAAACATCAATGTTTTGAGACTAGATTTCAGTAAAAAAACATTGATACATAAGTTTGGATGGGACACCTAAAATATGCTAATTTCAGATAGGAATCCATTTAAAATCCCATTTTAGGATTCAAAAAACTTTTCTGACTCCTGAAATGGGATTAGTACACAAGAAAAAGCATTTTCACATTAGAAAATGCTGAATTGGAGAATTTGAATCCATTAAAATGCTTTGTACATCTGGCCCTGGATTTTTACAAGGGCCAAAGATTTATCTTCCAAATCTGACAAATGTGGAGGTTGGTGAATGTCAGAGCTGCATAGTCTTGGTTTCACCTCATGCCATCAACCTACACTTTCTGTCTCTTCATTCTGAAGGTTATTTTCCATATATGCTTTCTTCCTTTGTTGCTATTTTCCTGTTTTTCTCTTCCACTTTCCTTCCTTCCTTCCTTTGCTGCTTTCCTCTCTCTTGGTTTGGGTCAAAGTCTGAGGATGACAAGAGCCCAATGGGTTTCAACTGTAAAAGGCTAATCTTTTCACTTTGCTAATTCTTGTTTATACTGGCATTAACTAAAGCCAAAATGGCTGTCAATGCATTACAAATGCTTGTCATGATGCATGCACATGCATGCAGCCGCATTCCTGGCCATCTTGATCTGGGTTTTCTAATAAAGCAAAGTCATTCAAAGATGGCCCAGGCATACGTTGTAATGCATGTAAGCATCATGATACATGTGCATAAAACCATTCCATCATGGCTGCCGATACACCTGCATGCCTTGTAATGCACTCACGGCCATTTGTCTGTTTTTTTTTTTATTTACTGTTCTAACATGGCTGACACCCATTTCAGAAGCACCTCTGCACTTCATATAGGGGGAATAATAAATGTTGCAATACAATACAATAGTAAATTAAAAGCAAACAAGTAAAATGAAATTATTTGGAAAAAATGAAGTGTGCAGCTACTATGTCCTCGTTCAAAAAAGAAACAACATTAAAACATGGAAGAATGGAAAACAGGGTATGCAAAACTTCCAGGTTCCTGTTCCAAAATATGGTACTGGTTGAGTTGGCAGTCAGTGACCCAAAGCTTTGCAATACAGAAACGTTTCTCACTGATGTTGGAACTTGTATTCTGGCAGAGAAATCTTGGCACCATGGGCTATATCTTTAGCAAGCAGGCATACTGAGTTTGTGTATGGTTGATCATGGTTAAGGTACTCAACTTCTCAAGGCACTTTGGTTCAGTTGCTGTAACTTCTGATTGTGGTAGCGAATTATTTCTGAGAGGTAAGCTGTCAAGGGTGTTATGTGAAGGTCGGAGAATGCATTAGTGATTTCCATGGATGCTCCACCACCACAAGAGCTCTGGCTTGTAAGCAAGCCCCAAAGGCACCAGGGTCTCAAGGCCTCACAACACAGCCTTGCAGGGCAGATTATATCCTGGGACTCAAAGGTCAGTTTTCACTTGTTCCTGTCTGAGCTCCACACAGTCCTCCTTTTTAGTGAGCATCTTGCTCATGCAAGGGTACATCCAGCACTCTTCCACTGGAGTCCGCTAACTCCTTCAAAGCAGGCTTAAGGCAGCTCTTCTGCTGACAAGACACAGCACCTCTTCCAGATTCCTGGTCCTGAACTTGGCAAAGGGGATCTGTCGGTCAGTGACCCCAATCCTGGCAGCACAAAGAGTTTTTCTCTCTGCACTGCTCAAGTAGAGCAACCTTGGCACACTAGAAGCCAGTTTCTGCCTTTTACTCACACTGTTGCAAATGGGCTCCCACCATTTAGTACATCTAATTTTTTGCTTTTTGATCAGCTGATTTTGGTTTTTATTGTGACAGAGTCTCATTACCTGAGTCTCACTTCCAATAATTTCATGGTGAATTGGACTGCACTGCGAATCTTTATCTGCAGTGTCCACCTTTTAAGATAGGACCACTGTGAAGCTGCTTGGGTAAGGGGCACTGAGCTGGTTACACATGAACACGTGCACAAGTACAGACTACATGTGAAAGGCTACGGTCATGCGCAGACTAGTAACTGCACACATGTAGCCTGCATGTCACAGTTCTAAACTGCATATTTGACCTGCCAAAATATCCCTTCTGACAACCCTAAATCTTCATTTTAAATATTCTCCCATATGTAAGCCATATTTCCCACGGAGGGAAGGTGCAAATGCTTAAAAACAGGGCATGTTGAAGGTAATGTTTAACATGTCCTTACAGTAAAATATCCCCAAAATGATTTTCTTTGTAGCAAGACTGCCATGGGGACTCACTGGCTACATTGTTAAATGTATTAAATGCTGAAATCGAATTGGTAGCAGCTAATAAAATACTTCTTCACTCTTTTGGATTGTAATTTAGAGTCCTCTTTAATGATGAGACCAGATTTTTAAATTATTAATTTAGATATGCCACTTCAGAAAGTTAGCATTTTTCTGCCTTAATTGGAAGTTTACACCTAGCTGGGCTTGTAATGGTTCTCCCACTTGGAAACGCATAATGGAGCCAGACAGTGCACAGAGATGTCTGGGTGCAATGGGATGGCTAGGGGAGTAGTTCGGCCCTGCACCGATCTTAAAGGGTCTTTCCCCAGCACACAAAAAGACCTGGCAGCAGCCTTTCGTGTCACCAGCTGGGCTGAACAGGACCCAGGAAAGGTGGAAGGTTGGGCAGGGAGCCAGTGAAACCAGCTCCCTGCAAAGAACGCCATCTGGAGACAAAGATGCCTAAAGGACACCACCAGGAGTAAGATTTTTTTTAAAATTAGCTTTATTAAAGTTTCATAGGATGCAATTGACGATAGAAATAAGCAGCAATGTTGCTTTAGAGATAGTGTGTATAAACTGCAAAAAGATAATGTAAATAATCCCCAACAAGCCTCCCCCACTCTTGTACACAGCTTCCTAGATAGTAGAATGCACCAGAGTTGAACTAAGACAGTTCAGTCATCAGGGGTGTGGAATTTATTAAAATATCTACTTGTCCAGGGGACAGGTTGCTTCTCAAATCTACTTGTCCTGTAAAAAGATCTACTTGCCCCTTTGGTGTCATGTAGTGTGGCGACAAATTATGGCAGCAATCTCATTGTGTAAGAGCTCTGATAATAGCCTCTCTGATTATGCCAGGGCTACTACCATAGTAAGGCTTGAATACTTGCCGTTTCAATCCCTACTGTAGCAAGTTCCTTATTTTGCCACCTTTCTGCAGATCTGCATACTGGGGCTGGAGGAAGCAGTAAGCAATAGTTCCAGGGCTGGAATGCCTTGGAGTCTGGAAACCTACTAACCTGCATGTTTTAAAGATTTTCACCAGCTTCTCTCTAATATTTTCCCATAATAAGAAAGGTTGGACATTTACTCCTGACAATGGCAGAATTAGAACTTTTTCCAGGGTTGGTAAGAAAGTGTCCGGAGGGAAAATGAACTTGCAAATGCTCAATAGATTTTCACATGAGCAAATCTACACATGCGTATTTACCCATGCTAAAATACAGTTCACAAATATTTTAGGGGTACGACATATACCATGGGTGCACTTTTGTGACTTTCTTTAAGAATTTGGGGCCACATGTAGGTAGGTTCAGATTTGCGACCCGCAAATTGCGAGTCAGAGCGACTCGCAATTTGCGAGTCGCAAATCCAAATGTAGGATGGTGTCCCTGACACCATCTGTGATTCGCAAGGGCTTCGCAAATGCCCACCTAATGAATAATCATGAGGTGGGTCGCAATTTGCGACCCCCTTGCGAATAGTGGCCCTCCCAGGGATGGTGGCCTGCTGGAGACAGCAGACCACCATGTCTGTGACTGCTTTTCAATAAAGCAGTTCTTTTTTTTTTTGTAATGCAGCCCGTTTTCCTTAAAGGAAAACGAGATGCATTACAAAAACAAAAAATGAAACGTTTTCACTTCATTTTTTCAGAGCCTGCTCTGAAAAAATGTTTACAGTGACATTCACAATGGGGAAGGGGTCCCCATGGGACCCCTTCCCTTTTGCGAAAGTGTTAGCACCCATTTGAAATTGGTGCAAACTGCGATTGGTTTGCGCCCGCGTTCGCGGTCACAAAACAATCCTACATTGCACTGCGAGTCGCAATTAGGAAGGGAACACCCCTTCCTAATTGCGAGTCGCAAACCCGTTTTGCGATTCGGTAACCAGGTTACTGAATCGCAAAACTGGGTTTGTGCATCGCAATGTGCTTTGTGCACGTCGCATACAGCGAAAGTCGCTGTTTGCGACATGCAAAAAGCTACCTACATGTGGGTCTTGGTCCCTAATTAGGTCTGGTGTTAACAAAGACATTTTGTTTTTATTAAACTTCTATTTCTCTCTCTTTCGGCTGGCTTTACTGTGAGTGATCGCATTCTGCTCTTCCACAGGGAGCATATTGGCACACAAAGTAGTTTTGTTCAGTGTCAGGAACTACAGTGGCAATCAGTGACGTAACGAAACTGGAGGGTGCCCCTTTGCAAAGAACATGGAGGAGCCCCCTCTCTAGACTCACTCAGGGCAGGTGCAGTGCTGAAGGGGCCCCCTGGAGGGCGGCTGCGGGGCCTTTGTTGTGCCACTGGTGGCAACGTGTGCTTTTAGAGTTCAAAAACTTTTGGTTTTTTTTTTGCCAGTGTTTGTTACAATGTTGAGGGCCTGGTAGCTACACAACAATAAAGTGTTACAAAAGCCATGTCAAAACAAGACACGCATTGATGAAACTAAAAGACTTATAAAAATATGTCAGATCAGTTGGCTTTGTCAGTGTTTGTTTATTTTCATGCTTCCCATATTTGTGTTGAAAATGGTTACACTGATTTTCCATTAGAAATATTTTTTAGAAATACTAGCATGCATCAACACATTTTACTAAATGACACTTCATTTGCATCTAATCAGAGAGCATTCTGGGAGCATTATACTGAGCCTCATAGCCTAAACTTTTCAAACATGTGTATACACGTTTTTCTTTTTTTGTACTGGAACCAACGTCAGTAGTGAAGTGTGACCTTAATACATTTATTTACAGCACTCACCCTAATAATGAAGGCTTTCAAATAATGAACCATAAATACAAGTCCGAACAGCATTATCTTTTGGAAACACATTACCTCAACTGCAGAGAGTTCCACTCTCTGTAAACAGGCCGCCAAAGGGTTTGTGCTGCAGAGGGTTGGGCCTACTTGTCCCAAGGACAAAGTAAACATAAAAACTTGTTGCCCTTGACCCCAAACAAGATGTCCCGGGTGTCGGGCGATAGGAATTCCACATCCCTGAGTCATTGACACTAAGTCTTATTCTGCAAGGATCACAGTCCTTCTGGCGCTGGTGGTGTCCAGACCGGGCTACTCTAATGTCCTTTATGCAGGACTTCCACAATACCTGCTGCAGAAACTTCAAATTGTACAGCAGGAGGATTTTTCAGAGCAGACAGCATGGCTGCCCACCCTCTCATGTCATCTTCCAGTTTTTTGTCTCTACAGACATGTTTTATCTGGATTTCCTCAGCCATTGCCGACTCATAGACGTCCTTGAGCCAATCCATATACTAGGGGTTTCTACAATCAGTCATTTTATGGGTATCCAGCGTTTTGCTAATAACAAGCCAAGTAGGAAAAACTTCCTGCTAAGTTTCTTGTTGGAGGTGGAGGGAATAAGGCCCAGCAACACCTGCCTCATTTCATGTTGTATGTGCCAGTCAGTAGCCCTGTCCAGATGCTTTAAAACGGTCTGCCAATTGCGAGATAAAACCACGCAAGACCACACTGTATGTATAAAGTCTGCTGCCAGTCTTCCATATCGGGAGCAAGTAACTGACCACGCAGGATATACAGCATGCAGCTATTTGGGGGGGAGAGATATGTTAGGTGGCCATAATTATATTAGATCAATTTAAATCTGGCATTGGAGCTGACAGTCCAGAACCCCTTGTGTATTCGTGTTCATTCTTTCTCCAACACTGGCTCCCCTCGTAAACCCTCCCATTTACTCCGGATGGAAGGGGGGTCTCCAGGAGATTGCTGTGGCGTGCTATATAAATATGTGAAATCAGCCAGCAGCACCTACTATTCTGAACAGTGTTACCAAAGTGTTGGAGCAAGATGGGGGGGGGGGATCGAGGAAGGTGGGCCAAAGCTCACGTGCTATGTCAGAAAGTTTACCATATTGTCCCATACCGAAGGCAAAGGATTCCACAGCATCGTCCCATGGTAGGAATCGCCCCCGCATGATACAAGTTGTCTAAGGCAGTCATTCCTGACCTATGCTCCCTGGTCCCATGGTGGTTCACAAAGCCTCCTCAGGGGGTCTGCGACTGCTTAGAAAAATAATATTAACAGATTAATAAAGTGTATGTAAATTAAGTGGCTGAATGTACAATTTCAAATTTTAAAACGTACTGTAAATGTCAAGGAATTTGAATTTGGAGGCTAAAAATAAAATTAGTATCCTCAGATTGATTCATGTGAGCAGTGCAGGTGCATCAAACAGAAAATAGTATGGACGATGTGCGGCTTCAACTGAATTTCGAAACGTTTCGACCTTCCTATTAAAATTAAAAAATTTATTTTAATGTTTTTATTTATATTTGTTTGCAAATAAAATAAAATAAAATGTGTTATCATTTGTGTATATGTTTGATGAATGCTAGTTTCTGTATTTTTTGTGTATTGTCCCTGGCTTCCAGTAATGACTTAGTGGGGGGGTCCCAGGATTCCATTAATGATTCAGTCAGGGCTCCCAGGTTTTAGTAACAAGGAAGTGGGTATCCACAAAAGGCAAAAGATTGAGAACCACTGGTCTAAAATATTATATTCTCCATCTTTCCACCTCTGAACCTTCCAGAATGGCTGCTGTAGGAACCTAACTGCGCCCTCCCACACCTCAGACACTTGACGTATAAGATAGGGTGTATCTCGTGAAAACCGAGACCCACTCATCAGCAACACAAGTAATGTATTCTCATCATGGGAGCCCTTCAAAAGGGTCTTCTCCCACGTGTCTTCAGGATCCAACCAGTGAACTTCATGTTACAAATGTACCACCATATAGTAGAGTTCTATGTTGGAAACCTTCAGCCCACAAGGCTCCAAGTCCTTTTCGAAGTGAGGAGCCACAAACGCCTTCGTTTATTAGCCCACAATAGATCTGCTATGAAGCTATCAATCATTTTGAAATAACATCTAGGGATGCCTTGGAGCATGTAAAATCATCTAGGGAACCCTATCATTATCACTATAACGATTCTACCCATGAGGAAGAGGAAGATCTCTCTAAAACCTCACAGACGTGCATAGGCCTTCCACCAACCTTCCAATATTAAGCTTCAGAAATGATTGTTCGGTATGTGCCAGTCAGATCCTCAGACAGCAGATGTCATTCGATTCCCAAGGAAGCCCCACAGAATCATAATCAATACTCCAGTCAGGGATTCCAACCGAGACTAATTTTAGATTTGGTTGGATTCAGGTGGAGCCCCGAGATTTCCCCAAACTCCTGCATCACATTCAGAAGTATGGGCACAGAATACCATGGCTGCCCCAAATATATCAGGGCATCATCCTTGTATAAGAAGACCACTGAGTGGTCTCCCCAACTATAATTCCCCAGGTGTTGATTGCCCTGCGCAATCTCTGAGCCAACGGCTTCATCACAAGCACAAACAGGAGCAGTGACATGGGGCATCCCTGCCTAGTCCCTCTATGCAGGCTGAAGAGGTCTGAGACTGCTCCTCCTGGGTGTACTTTGGCACAAGGGGCAGTATAGAGCAGCCAAACCCATTGTATAAATTTAGGAACTATCCCTACTTTCCTCAACACATGCACAAGGCATGTCCAGTCTAAGGAGTCAAACATTTGTTCGATATCCAATAATGCTGAGGCATAGGCATCATTAAGCAACTTTGGAGCGTGATAGACATGACCGAGCCACCCCAGATTGTGCAAAATACTCCTCTTTGCGATAAATCCTGATTGATGCGTTTGGATGAGGAAAGGGAAACAGGGGAGGAGACGAGGTGATAAAATACTACAGAGGAGCTTAACATCGACATTCAAGGGGGGAGATAGGTCTGTAGGCGGCGGCTACAGTTGGGTCCTTGCCAGCCTTATGTACCATCACTATCAGGGCTTCATGCATCGTGGACGGGAGGCAGTCATTCTGGAAAGCCTCTTCATAGACCTCCAATAGTTTATTGGCGACTATGCCTGCACACCTACAGTAAAACTGTAGAATCAGAATCAGAGTCTGGGGATTCTCCTGCTTGACCAATCGGGCCAGCATCACTACTGTTTTATCTCCTTCCATGTGTAGCTGTTGGTGATACGCAGTGTATGTGTGTTTCTTAAGTCTATGCCAGTCATCTAATTAAGCTTTAATAGGTTCACGCAAGTCCGCTAATCTGTCAGGGTGTGAATGTAACGCTCCCTCTGTCACCTAGGTCTTTTGCACTGGCTTGGATATCCCTTTCTAGTTGTTGTTTGACCCGAAAGGTTGCATTGAGACATACACCTCGGAGAACCATCTTAATCACCTCCCAGTCTATAGCTCTACTCCCCAAGGTATCCCAGATCTTGTGGAAATATTGTGTAAGTGTATTGCTAACTATGGCTTTGAATGGAGGGTCTGTCAGTGCCTCCACCCTCAAACACCAGAGTGGTTTCGCTGGCCATCTGCACTCCTCCCTCCCAAAACTCAGAAGAACAGGGGAGTGGTCTAATAGATAGCCAGCCAGGTACGACATCCCAAACACTATTTGTACTATATCACTGGAGACCAGACAATAGTCCAAGCAGCTATGGGATCCGGTTACTGGGGATCTAACAGGAGAACATGTTTTCCTGTGGATGTCTGTATCTACATATGTCGAGAAGGTGCAGTTCTCTCATCATGTTGTGCAGTGTTTCGGTCAGATGGGGTTTAGTATGAGGTTTGGGTGGGTCTCTGTCTATGATGCAGTTTAGGACACAATTACAGTCACCCACCATAATAATGTTGGTGGCGAGATAGGGTGAGGCATCCACTGCGACTTACCATAAAAGTCCGGGAAGTCATTATTTGTTGCATAAACATTCACCAAGCAGGGTTGTTGGGCGTCCAGGGTTTCATGTAGTATGACGTACCTACCATCCAGATCTAGAACATGGCCTTTATGATGAAAGGGTATCCCAGCGATCACCCATATCAGCACACCCTGGGGGGTAGAGGGGTATGAGTTGCCATATAATTGCTCCTTCCATCATTTCCTGAGACAAGGTATGCAGTATTACCTTACATGTTTCTTGCAAAAAGGCAATAGATACTTTAAAACGTGTCAGATAGGCATATACCCTCCCATGTTTCTCAAATTGGGCAATGCCCCTGACATTCCAGGTTATGTGGTTTGTCATCTGTAGATACTGTTAATCCCTCCCACCACTTCGATTGGGATGTCACCAACACATCTCTAAAGAGGTAAGCTGGGCTCAACAGCTGGGACCATAGTGTACAAGAGCAGCATGTAGTTCCCACAACCATTTAAACCTTTGAAAGCAAATCTTTTACCCAACACCCTCCTCTCCGTGGGCAGCTGAGCTAAAACCTTCCGTCCAGCAACTGGCCATTCAACAGCCAGTTTCTGCCACCCCATTCCCTGAAACTGAAATCCAAATGACAGTTAAACTTCATGCTCTGCTAGAGGTAAAAGCTGGAAAGGGTGCGAGGCCAGAGGTGCTCAAGCTCACTCTCCGAGCCTACTCACTTGTATACTAAGCAAAAAGAATATTCAATCATAATATATCAAGATCATCCAATCTCGCTCCTCTCACTGTAACAGTTTGATAACAATCTCCAACCCTGGCCAATGTGACCATATGGGTTGTGTCAGTTCCATCATCATCTGTGCCACGGGACGTAGAAGCTCCTCTACCTAGCACTCCCCCACAGTAGCTCACAATACTCAGTCAATCAGACAGATTGCGGGGAATCACTCAAAGCCAGTACTGTCTGTAGCTGTGCCAAAGTCTCTTTGGCATCTCTGGAATAAGTCTCTCGAGTTTGGTACCACACCCATGGCCCTGAGCATACCATCTGGAGAGACCACAATTTCCGGTTGTCAGTTATTGTCAAGACTCCTCTGGCATCCCTTCTGTCTCCAGAGGTGGGAAGATTGTCTCTGTGTGTTCGGGATAAGCTAATCCTGCTGTCCCATGCTCTGGCTAGTGGTCTGTGCCAGGGTGTCCAACCAGTCACTGGCTTCTCCAGAACTAAAAAAGAAAAGCACCTTCCCCTCATGTTGTATGAGTAGCTTGGGCAGGAAGATCAGGCTGTATTCCATGTTCATGTCACTCAGGTACTTTTAGACAGTAATGAAAGTTTTTTGTTGTTAATGCACTCTTTGCATGTAGTCGGGGAAAATACAGATGACTTTCCCTGGAACAAAGGAGAGCGCTGTACTCACAAACATTGAAGGATGGCATTACGGTCTTAAGTGTTAAAATAGCAGGCAATTATAGCCCTCAACGGGGCTCCAGATTTTGGCGGGAGAGCAAGTGAGCCCTTTAGACAATGAAGAATTTAAGCAATCTTTTTTGAAGCAGGGCTGTAGCAATCTATTCCTCCAGGAACAGTTAGATGGATTGCATCTCCACCTTTTCTGGAAAGCCTACGAATCATAAATTGTTCCTTTGAGATTGCCCTTCAGAATCCTCTATGCGTTCGTCCGTACAGGCTGTCAGCTTCTGGAGGTTAGAGACTGTCCTACGCAGGTTATGAATCTTTTGTTCTAAAGTGTTGACATGTTGTTCTGTGATGGTCACTCGGTCTGCCACCTTCCGCAGGTCTGCCTGGATTAGATTAACATCTATGGCGACTGACTTGATTTTGTTAAGCATCTCATCTCATGAGCTCTGTACTGCTAACAGCAAATCTGCGAGAGACGGGCTGAACACACCACCTCTCCAGTTCATTCCACTGGGCCCTTCATCCCCTCCTCCTCGACAGGGTCAACAGGCTGTAGTGTAGGTGTGTAATTGACAATTGTGTTCGACTGTGCAGGTTTGGATCCTCTGCCCTTTACTATGATAGTGGAAGCCCCAAAAGCAGGCCAAAGGGTTCAACAGTTAGGTGAATATTAGTATCACCTTGGGGCTCCCCACGCACACCGTAAGCTGGAAGTCAATGGTAGCCTTGTACACTCTAGGACTCAGTGTGGAGAGGGCTGCCTATAGGTGGAAGGTCCACACCCCTGGGGGAGAGTATTACACAGCGCAACTGCAGGGCAGGTCCAAGAGCCCCGCAGTCTTGAAGGGGTGCAGCATTCATCAAACAAACAAGGCAGTCTCCATACACCCCTGCAGCACCTGTAAATGTTCTCTGCAGGCTGAGGGCAGTCAACATAACAATTGCTTCTGCGAGGTCTGCGCCTGCCCCCCCTCCCCCAGTCTGTAGGCGAGTCCATCACCCTCATTCTCCTCCTGTCAGCCACATGGGCCCAGGGTCCTTCCAGACACTGAGTGCTCAAAGACCTCAATCTTTATTTCAGGGGGGCTCCCAGAATAGCCATTTTAATGAGATCCTGCTTCTGGCAAAGATATTCAGGGTCCAAAAAAGCTAGGCCTAGTCAGTGGTCTCTGGCAGAAAGACAAGGTGGTGCAGAGTTGCTCCACTAGGCCGACCGCTCACTCGGCATCCCCTTGCACTGAGCAAGGTGACTCCTCCTAGTCCTTCACTCAGGGTCCCGTTGTTCACTGTAGCTCCCAGCCACAGGAATTGCCACTTTAGGGGGAAGGAAAGACTCATCCAAGACATGGCAAGGTCTTAGTGGCAGCCTATTGCGGAATTGCAGTGGCCCCTCATGTCCTGGATTCACCTTCGGCAGCATTTCTCTAGTGCTTTGGGAGCTGCACATAGTGCAGCGCAACCACTTGCTCTGGGGACCAGGGCTCACCTCACCACTTCTCTGCAATTGGCGCTGCCTCTGCTGTCTGCCCCAGGGCTCCAGGTGCAATGCAGGCATACAGCACCGTTCCCAGTTGCCAGTCGCCACGCGTCTTTACTCCTCGTGGGCTGGACACTGCTGCTGCCTGAGGGCTCCACACAGCCCTCCGGTCTCACCAGCTGCTTTTTGCCCCTGAAGGGACTCACCATCTTGGAGGCAGGGGGCTTCTTTGTTGGAATCAGTGTCTCTCCCAAGCACATCACCTGGCTCTCAGCTCTGCGATCGGTAGCCGCCACTGTTCATAGGCCCAGAATCAGGGAGGCCCAATACGGTCCTGTCCACAGCCCATCCATCTCCGCTGCTCAACGGTCCCTGAGCGTCGCAGACATTCTCGTACAGTCTCCCCATGTGATTTGCTGGTGCAGTGCAATAGCATGAGGATTAGGTCTCAGGATTTCACTGTTGCCAGCAGGAGCTTGGACTGGAGTGTCTAATTGGCTATCACGCCTGGTCAAACCCCCCCAACAGGAGAAAGATGAGCCCAAGATTGTTGAAATCAGCCCCTGGTACCGAGTTATGCTCATTTAAAGATTCTTGACCTTTGACCCACAGAGAAAGCAGAGCACATGGCGCTCCACTAAATTCCTTTGGAATACCCCCAGGGCGGACCAATGCCAAGGGGTTGCCGTATCTCTATTTTCCTGGGATGGAGTGTGCTTAGCACCCCTTCCCTGTATCTTCAATTGCACCCTCACCGCCTCTCCCTAGGGATCAAAACAACAACCACCAGTGCTGCCATCAGGCTCAAAACTGGCCCAGACTCCATCCCCAGTTCTGCGACGAACAAGACTCCCATCCCTGGAATTCAGAAGCAACAAAGTTCTCCTGCTGCGAGCAGGAGCTGAAAAGCAAGGCTGCTCTTGCCGAGTGGGAGGAGAAGCTGATGCTGGCCCCTGCACCCATGCTGGAAGGAGACTGGGGGCTGGCAGGGAAGCGCTGGAGTGGATTCCCCGCGCTCCCCCACCATCTTATATGGCAGCGGGTGCCCCAATTGGGACCAGGGCACTAAATCTGAAACAAAACAAAAAAGATGGATTGCGGCTCTCTCAACACTGGAGAGCTGCAACTATAATATTCACTGCTCCACAGAGGGACAGCCCCATAGTGTCCTGTAGGGGTTCTATGTGCATATGTTTATCCCTGCTTGAGGTGGCCCCAGAAGGGCAGGGACAGAACCAATGTAAATTTCAAGTCCTGAGGGACCTCCACGGACTGCAGTAGCCCCCTAGATCATTTTCAAAATGTAATTCTATGTCTCCCAGGTTAAAGGAAGCAAGACCTGGGGATACCTTTTATCAATTTTTAAAACACTTCTAAAACTGTAACTTTTATTCTACAGAGTGACAGGTCAGCAACCTCTACTGGTTGATAATTTGGCTGCCGTTTATGTGGCCTAAAGGTGTATAAGAAAGACTCAGACATATGTTACGTTCATTTTAAATGCTTTATTGACACTATGTTGTTGGCATTGATTTTTGATAAATATTGCAATGCTTTAATGACAATAATAACTGAATTTAAACATGCTTACTGGTTCCCGTGATATAATGGTGGTTTTAAAATGTGGTTATTGGGCATTTAATGTGGTAACCCCTTGACACAACCAATAGGCTTGCCAAATATATTAATAGTGGCTTCTGACAAAGCCAATATCCTTGTCTTATATTAATGTTGTGATGACTCCTTGACAAAGCCAATGGGTGCTTTATTTTAAGTGATACCTCCCTATATACTATAATTTTCTATCTTGTATAGGAGGAGGAGTGCTGTGATTTTAGGGATCATGACCCAATAGGGTTCAAATGTGATTTCAGAATGCCACCAAAGGTATTTCTGTCTCCCTCACTAATTTGTAAATTAATGCATGGTATTTAGAATGCATGTGCTTCTCCTTATATAAAAAAATATAACTGACTGGACAATCATTTATTGGGTGTTATTTGATGCCAGCGAATGGTGATTACTAGCCCACACCACCTCCCCCGAGGAGGCCTGGGACTGCTCTGCTTCACTACCCTAATAGAGTCAAGCATTATAATGGGGAGCTTTTACCCCAGTGAGGAGAAATAGTGGGCCTAATACTTGTGCAGGCATCATATCGAACCCAACTATTAACCCAATTTCTTTCACATACCAAGTTTGCAGACAGAGTTTCTGTATTCCAAGGGTCGAGCTCTTGGCCCAATTTCAGGCATTTTCTGCCTTTGCCGTTTTCTTCCCAAACTACTGCAGCCAAAGTCTTTGTCTCACAGTGTTATCAGGAAGGTGGGATGGACTTGGGAATATCCTGTCAAGGAAGACCCAAAACAAAGGCACAAAAGAGGGAGAGGTTTCCTCATTAAATTACTACTTACGTTGTTTGGTAAAGTGGTCACCTCAATCCAGGTATATAAAGACAAGGTCTCCAGTCCTGAACTTTTCCCACCTACAAAACATTTTTGTGTGTCTTAGTGTGAATCTTTGAAAGCAAGCAAAACAAGACTAAAAAAAATCCAGAATGCATAAGAATGTCATACTAAAGTTAGGGACTGGAAGCTGAAGGTGGTGGTCCCCCTACTGGTGGGAGTAACACTCCCACTGATTAATGGAGCAGAAAGGGGCAATGCCTTTCCCAGAGACTAATGGGGCCCTTTATCTTGTATCCTCAACACCTTAGTGTATGTTCAAAGCAAAAAGACCCCAGGAATGTTGCTGAGAAACCTTATAGTCCGTACAGCTGCACAGGGATCACTCCACCCCCCATCCTATGTACCACTACATTGCAGGAAACAAAAATGGATTCCTGGGTCGCCACAGCCAAATGAAACACACAGACACTATTCACACATTCGCCCGCACATACTTTAACTACATAAACAAACGTCATCCATTTTGCACATGGATGGAGCAAAGGGAAGAACCCAGTTGCAATGGGCAGACAGACCAATTTAAAAAGACAAGAAAAAGCCAGTAGGGAACTCTCCATATCTTGCAATAAGTACAAAGTATTTGCAATGCAATAGGTTTCGTATTTGCTTGAGTTATACTATTGGCATTGTAAATTATTAACTGGACTTTTCTTGCCACATAAATTTGTCAACCCTGCCTCATATTTTGGTCTTTTCCTGACACATAATTCCAGTGGCCCTGCATATAACTAAAGCGCTTCCATTTACCTTTTTCCTCTAACTGCAGCAAAAAATGAAAATGTTGCCATTTAGCACCCTAATTTAAATCTGGCATGCTAATTCCAATAGAATACCACTTTCACCACCCCCCCCCATTAGAGTTGCTGGCTGGCTAACACTATTCCCCAAAAAAGACACAAGACAACCACAGAGGAGAAAAAACTAGAAGGGTCACTCAAACATATCAAGAGTGTAATAAGGATCATAAGGATGTTAATTTGGCCTGAATTATGGTCATAATTGTAAGGAGAGATTATTGAAACATATACAATTATCATATAAAGCCTTTATCAGAAATAAACTTTTGGCATTAGACTGTAATGCTCACAACAGCCCGTAGAGGGCAACATAACAAAAATATAATTTGTAAAAAAACATGATCATATAACCATATTGTTAGCCCCTAGAGGGTATAACCCCATTAAAAAACAGGAGAAAGTAATGCAGTGTAACCATGACCAGAGGGCGTTTTTAGGGCTAGCAGGTCTACTGCAATTTGACTACGAAAAATGCCTTTAAAACAAAACTTCTCCCAGCTGTAAAACAAAAGAGAAAGCTCAAAAGACACTGAATGGTGGGAGAGGTTTTTATTTTGTGGTCCCCACTAACCTAAAGTGGGGACCCAGAGATGATGTAGACAGAAAGAACGTTTTGAAGGTGATCCCATTTTCCTAGGACCACCACAGGCTGAGTTATGAGCAAAAATGTTTTGTAAAATTAACACCCTGCAAAGCATTATGGGGAGAGTTTTTGTGCTGCAAATATTATAGTATGTTGACTACAATTCTCAGAACAGACCCTAGAGGACACCACAATGAAAATAGCATTTGTAAGAAACATGGTCATGTAACTATATAGTTAGCCCCTAGAAGGCACAACCACACAAATAGAAATTGATAATAAATAATGCAGTGTAACCATATATGTAGCCCCTAGAGAACATTGTGCATAACATATTTTCAAAGGTAGCAAGCCTAAAGCAATGATATTACAAACAAGGCCCTTAAAACAGGAGGGGTTATTATTTTGGTGTCCCCGCTAACCTAATGTGGGGACCCAAATATGATGTAGAAAGCAAGAGCACGTTGTTCTGAATATTTTAGTGGTGGTCCCATTGCCCTTGGTCCACCATAGGCTGAGTTATGAGCAAAAGTGGTTTGTAAAAGTAATGCCCTGCAAAGCATTATGGGGCGAGTTTCACAAGTGCAGTTAATACTGTAGTATCAGCTCTCCCGCTGTGCTGGAAGAGCCACTTTCACTTTGAGGATTTCTGTTTTACGTAAAGCATTTACCAATTTCAAGTGTTATAAGGGGAGAGCCACAAGAAATGACTATGATTAGTTAACTGTGAACAATGTGACCAGCGCTCCAATACTGCCAATGGAGGTCACGCTGTTGTGCCTGCTCGCGCTGTAAGCGCCATGGCTGCCATGTAGCATGAAAAGGAGAGACAAAAAAAATAGTTTGTGTGCACTGACGTATGTCGGCAATCGTGCAATAATCCATGTAACAGGGGCAGTCTCCAAGGTGTGACAAAAACAGCCTCGAGGCTGCACAAACGTAAAACATTTACCAATGACATCAAGTGATTTTTGAAAGGCAATCCCACGAATGAGTGAAAGTGATGGGTGTGACATGGGTGTGGTTAAAAGCCTACAATACTTACAACAGGTCGAAGCACTTGTGCGCTCGACCTAAAGAGGGCCTGCATTTCCATTACTAATACCAGTGCCAGTAGTCTGTAGCCTGATTGAACCGCCACAATAACCCATTACTACTATCAGTGTCAGTCCTCTACAACCTAGTGATGCTAGTTATGCTCAGCAAAGGAAGGCACACATGGGGTCCCCACCTGGACAAAAGAGCCCAGCTCTGGGTTTCACTCTGTGTAACAAGGAGTTCTCTGTGATGATAGTCCTGTGAGCGGAGGAAGAAAACATCCAAAGCCTACAGAAGCTCATTATGCCGAACTCAAGGCAGGGATGCACGCTCTTCTGGGCCATGTAGGGGGCCTTTTTCTGTCCCTACAATTGCATTAAAGTCAAAACTGAACATTTCTTTCATGAATATCTTTAATGCTGGAAGGATTATAAGGTATATAAAACATTCCAAATTAGATTGTTTGCCTATTCCTCCTTTGGTCTTTTCTTATTGTTTTCCTTGGTACATCTTTATGTAAAATCGGGATGATAATTAAAATTTCATATAAATATCAATTACGTCTAAATGTGCATTCATAGGTAAACATCTGTAATTGTTAATAATGATCCATTTGTAAAGCAATTGCTACGCTGCCTTAAGTAAAATGTATATTTTGTATTCTCTCATAAATATGAAGTTATAAAACACAATCCTACAAATTTCCTCTGCCTTGCCTAGTACACACACTACTTTCCCAGGCCCGGTTATTGTGCAGCCAATTGCCTCTCTCTCTAAGCGCCTTGATCTGGGGGGTGAAGAGGGTTGTTAAAACTGTACTGACATCAGTAGTGCGCGATGTTTGATAATGTTCCATTTCTCTGTTCACAACTCTCCTACTGTATGTGTCCACCTAGGAACACTAAGGTGCCCTCGCACTTGCAGGAGGGACCTTTGTAATGGCACTATATTATGGTGTTATTATATCTGTCTGAGGTACAGGGAGGTGGTAACATTCTAATAATAAGGTTAATATAGTGATCCCAGTCTAAATCCAAGTGAGGGGAGGTAGCAAACAAACCATTTGTAAGCACTATAGCTATTTTACATAAATAGAATAGTAGATGTAACTCTTTCTTTCTTCAAAGGCATGTGTACTGCAAACTGTCAAATGATTTGTAGCTCCACGGTGGAGTGTATGATTACGCAAATGACAGAGTTTGTGTCTTTCTACTCTTAGTAGAAGATTGCTTTCAGCGTGAGTAAATTGTTTCTTTGAGTCAGATTCAAGATGCTAAGTCACTCACTAAAAACTGTTTCAGCAAACGTGGCTCAAAGGCTACTGAAAGCATTGTATCTAGTTGAGCCCACGGCCAAAACTAAGCACAGCATGCTCACCCTTTCCCAGGTGATCCTGATCAGCCTCTTCAAAGTACAGTGGGAAGAGAAGGAGAGATTTTCTACCAGTTTCAGAATTGATTGTCGCACAGGTTTGCATACCTATATGTAAGCTTAAGAGACCAAATGTCATTCAAAAACAATTACATTTCTAATCAGCAAAAAAATAACACATTTAGCTTTAACCTATTAGCCAACGACTGATGTCCACACTCCCTCCCCTGTGTGTCTGACGAGCCGCTGGGGAAGGCTATAAACGACCCTATAGTACTTGCACCAGAGGGGTTCCTTTTTTGAATGTTTAGCTCTGGCTGCTTGGGAAGGGCACCCCAAGGATGTTTTTTCCCCCTTTGGTAGTGACCATCAGAGTAGAGGGCACACTGATGTCATTACAGCTAAATTGAAAGCAAAATGAGCAGATTGGCTCATTTTACTTTTTCTGCATTAGTGCTCAAGAGGATACATCAGCATGCTGAGCTGGAAGAGGTATCATCAGGTGGCTGGGGGGCCGTTACCCACAGACTGCCTACCCCAGGGAGGAGGGTGCAGAAACCCCATCAGACACCACGGATACTGACAGAAAAAAAACAAAGGTATGGGGGCTGTCCACTATCGGCGGTAAATGAAGCCTAATAGAAGAATATGATAATTTTGCATTTTGTAAATGTAACAAATAGCAGATAATGTCTTGTACTGAATCTTTAAGTGGATCAATGTTGTTAGGTTGACAGTAAATGCAAAAAATTTCCCTTTAGCAGCATAACACTGTCTAGTTGTGGGTTTGCGTGCTTCTTTAAGAATATCCATACATTCAGATGGAAGTTGTATGCAACCAAAGGCTATCACTTCAGGAGCCATAGACCAAGAATGAGTGTGCTGGGATTAGGATGTCTGAATTGACCTCTCCTTTGAGTCAAAAGATCTGGTCTTTTGGAAAGCTTGTGATGTGGTACTACAGACAGATCCAAGAGTGTTGTTTACCAATGTTGACGTGCCTATGTGGGGCTACAAGAATCATGGTGAGTGAGGATTGCTTCAGTTTGCGTATCAGAAATGGTATGAGTGGGGGAGAGGGTAAAGTGTATGCAAATATCCCTGACCAATTCATCAGTAGAGCACTGCCCTTTGACTGAGGGTGTTGGTATCTGGACGCAAAGCTTTGGCATTCTGAATTTTCAGCAGTGGCAAAGAGATCTATCTCTAGTGCTTCCCATAGATGAGAGTATTTTTGAAGTACTTGTGGGTAAATCTCCCATTTGTGGACTTGTTGCTGTGTCCTGCTTAATAGGTCTGATAACTGATTGTTCATTCCTGGGAGATGTTCTGCCAGTAATTGAATACGATTGTGAATTGCCCACTTCCAAATTGTTTGAGCTAGAAGAGATAACTGAGATGAGTGTGTCCCCACCCTGTTTTTGAAGAATAATACATTGGTGTCATATTGCATACTAACACAGCCTTGTGAGAGATTTGTCAAAATGCCTGAGTTCTAGGAAGACTGCCAGTAATTCCAAGTAATTGATATGATAAGTCTGTTGAATGTGATCCCATTTCCCTTGTATGGTGAGTTTGTTGAAGTGAGCTTCCCAACCTACTTGTGACGCATCTGTTGTCTTCGTGATCTGAGATATAGGGTCCTGAAAGGGTCACCCTTTTGAAAGATTGGTGTGATTCCACCATTACAGAGTGCAGTGAGTTTCGTGGTCCAACAACACTAGATCCTGAAGATGACCCTGTGACTGAGACCACTGTTAGGAAAGGCACTGTTGCAGTGGCTGCATGTGTAGTCTTGTGTGGGGAACTATGGTTATACACAAGCCATCATTCCCAACAGTTGCAAAACTAACTTTACTGTGTAAGTATGACTGTGCTGCAGTTGACAGATTAGATTTTGAAAGGCTTGACTCCTTTTTGGGTATGAATATGCTAATGCTGACTGAGTGTTTAGAATTGCTCATAGATAGGGCTGTGTTAGTGATAGTTTAAGATGAGATATGAGGTAACTTATTGTGAATCCCAAACTGTGTAAGAAGATTGACAGTGTACTGAGTGTGTTGCTGGCAAGTGTGAATTGCATTGGCTTTTATTAGCCAGTTGTCCAGATATGAGAACACATGTATGTGTGATCTTCCTAGAAATGCTGCTACTGCTGCTAAACATTTGATGAATACCCTTAGTGCTGTTGTTACGCCGAATGGTAGTACCTTGAATTGGTAGTGCTTTCCTGCAATGACAAATCTTAGATATTTGCAGTGTCCTGGAAGCATGGTAATGTGGAAATAGGCATCCTTGAGATCCAATGCTGTCATGTAATCCCCTTACTGTAGTAGGGGAATAAAATCTTGCAGAGTGGTCATACGGAAGTGCTCTGACAGTAGGTATAGATTGAGAGGACTGAGATCTATAATTGGTCTTAATGAACCGTCCTTTTTGGGTATCAGGAAGTAGAATGAATAAACTTCTGATCCTTGTTGTGTTATAGGTACTGGTTCTATATCCCTTTGAGAAGAAGGGACTGTACCTCCACCTTCAACTGAGAGAGATGGTCTTGAGAGAGTTTGTGTGAAGGAGGGGGAATATTTGGTGGAGTGGAGTGGAGATGAGTTCTAGACAATAGCCACGTCGGATAATTGATAGAACCTACTGGTCTTTAGTGATGGCGTACCATTGTGGGTAAAAATGTACCTGTCTTCCTCCCACAGGAGATGTAGGCGCTGTCGGGATTTATAAGAAGTCACTGTTTTGTTGAGGTAGAGGAACCTCTGGAAGCAGATGCTTTCCCTCTTCGTCTATTATTAGATTCTCTGTAAGATCCTCTGACTGAGCCTCTAGTAAATGTGAGCCTTTTTTCTGTTGTGAGGTGGATGGTTCTGTAGCGGATGGTTTGAGCCCACCTCAAAATTGTGGCTGACGAAAAGAGTGGGTGAGGTGTATAGCGCCCCCATAGCCTTAGCTGTCTCTGAATCTTTTTTTAGTTTTTCTATGGTGGTGTCCACCTCTGGTCCAAATATGTGCTCCTTATCAAAAGGTATATTTAAGTAAGCTTGCTGTATTTCAGGTTTAAAACTTGAACATCTTAACCAAGCATGCCTTCCAATCACCACGCTAGTGTTGACCCTTGCTGCTGTATCAGCTGCGTCTGTATCAATCTAATTGCATTATTAGATATAGCTTGTCCTTCTGTTACTATTTGTTGCCCTCTTTTTTGATGTGCGGATGGAAGATACTGTAAAAGCTCTTCCATCTCCTTCCAGTGGACCCTAACATACCTTGCCAGGAGTTCTTGGGAATTTGTAATCCTCCAGTGGTTTGCAGCCGGGGAAGCCTCCCTTTTGCCTGCCGCATCTAATTTTTTGCATTCTTTGTCTGGAGAAGGAGCATCTCCTGTAGACTATTAGCCCATTTTCTTGCAGCACAGACAATTATAGAGTCAGGTGGTAACGGACTCCTGATAAAGACAAGATCAGAGGGTGCAGGTTTGGACTTTTTATCAACCCTAGGTGTAATGATCCTAGCCTTAACGGGTTCTTTAAAAATGTCAGACGCTTGTCTAAGCATGTCTGGAAGCATAGGGAAGCATTGGTACTCCTTATATGTAGATGTTAATGTATTGAACAATAAATTCTATTCAGTGGGATCTGAGTGCAGCTGAACAATATGGTATGCAGCAGCCCTAGCTATCCTCTGGTTATAGGCAGTGGTATCGTCAGGTGGAGATGGTCCGGCTGGGTACAGATCTGGATCATTGGAAAGAATGGGATCAGTATCATATAGATCCCATGGATCCGTTTCTTGCTGAACATCACTTAGGTCATGTCTATGAGGTGATGCTGATGATGTCTGTGGATAATGAGAATATGTAGATGAGGGTGGTAGTGGTGGGGTAAAAGGAAGGAAAGGAGAATGTGGTGGCGAAGGCTGAGGTTGTTGTATAGCCTTTTCCATCTCCTTTTCTTTTGAGACTTTCTTTGGTGGAGGCCCAGCATTCAAAGTCTCCTGAAAAGTCAGTTTTCTTTTAATGATTACAGCAGGAGAAGCAATGATCCTTCCTGTTTCTTTCTGTATATAAAGTTTGCGCTGTTTAGCGTCCATGACCCCTAAAATAGGCTCTATAGTAGATGACACCTCCGTAGCTGCGGTATGCTTCCTACTGATGGTTTTCGAATCCAAAGGTTTCGATATGGAATGTCTGACTGAAAGTGTTGGCTCCAAAAGTGATATCTATTTTTTCGAAATGGAAGTGTCAATTTTTCTGCTCTATACTGAAAGAGATGTAGTAGTCTGTTTGGTCGGTGCCAAATGCACTTTGGTCTTCGATCTCCTCGTTGCTGAATGTTGATCATCCGGATGTATTTTTGGTTCCAACCATGGCCAGACGGCAGTGGAGGACCGATGACCAATGCATGAGTCATCTTAACTGTCTTTGGTTGGTGTGAAGGGGCTGATTTACTTATGTAATGCACCGGTGGTATGGACTGGCTGTCTATGTCAATCTCGATCCAAGTCTGAATCTGTAACAGAGACGGCTGTGTGTTGTCCCCCCGCATCCTCTGTGTGCTCCTCTTCGAAGATGTTGTGTGTCTCATCTGTGGACTTGGATGCCATCTCTAACCAAGGCGCCCTTCAGTCCCAAGAGTCTTCTTAAATTGAAACGATCCACAGGCATTGCAGGTCTCTTCTCTGTAACCTGGAGACAGGTACAGATTGCACACCAAATGCTGGTTGGTATATGGAAATTTGTTGCGACACAGAGGATAGAATTGAAACGGAGTTCGCTTCATTAACTTGACATCCGAGTTGGCCCAAGAAGGACAAGGTTGACGGCAAGGGCGTGAAATTGACCCCGACAATCTAAATCAGATTGACTATAAGAGTAGAAAACGCAATCAAAACTATACCGATGTTTATAGAAAAGGTAGGATAAAGTTCAGAAGTACCGACCTGAGATCCACCAGAGCGAGAGAAAAACACGTCTGAACCTGACGGTGGAAAAAAACCCAAAAACAATATAACAAAGGACTCGATGCCCATGTGCAGTGTCACCAAGAGGAGGAGTCACCTCGTGACTCGAAAATATTCTTCGATGAAAAACAACTTGTAACACTCCGAGTCCAACACTAGATGGCGGACTTATGCAAAGCATGTGTATCTACAGCTACACATGCCATTGATCATGTGCTTTTTTAGCTTGAGGTTTGCAAGGGTTTCTGGGTAAGGAAACCTGGTAAATCCCAGACAAGTAACACCACTTTGAACAACCTCAGATATATAATTTTCAAAAATGTCTGGGTATGGTAGGTTTCCCTAGGTGGTGGCTGAGTTGGAGCACAAAGTCAGCAACTACCCACCTTGTACAAAAAGTGTGGCTTCTGCTCGGTGAAATATGTTGTCTCCAGGTCGGGTTTTGTGGTGTTTTGTGACGCAGACGCTAAGGCTCAAACATAGAAGTGACATACTATTTTTATTGAGTGATGTGTAGGAACACAGAACACTAACACATTTGTTATTACCATTTGCAATTGTGGCTTCCAAATGTAAGTTAGTGCGCAAAAAAGAAGACATTTTGCAGAATGACCTCTGAATCACCATTGTATGGGCAATCGCATATTCAGAGATGTACAAATAACCCAAGTTCCTAAACTCAGTATTTTGTGCACGTTTCAGAAAGACACAGGTTTCCTTCACTTTCATTTTTCATTCTTTATATTTTACCATATGTATCACTGAAAAATCACTGTAAGGTCCAGCAAAGTTGTTGACTTTTGTAAACTGGCCACAGTGACAAGAAGTTACAGAGAAAAATGTCAGAAATTATTGGGGGTTTTTCTACTCAATTTATTATATATTTTTTAAATCTCAATATGTAGTTTCTTTTGGAAAATCTTGATGGATCTACACAAGTGATTCTTTAATTAAATTAGAATGTTTTCTACTTTTCAGAAATGTATAGCTTTCCGAGAACACCCATAAGTTTCACACCTATTTCTACCACAAACTGGAAGTAGATGGATAGCACAAAAATAAGGATAAATGAGCTACCTCTTACAAAAATGCCAAAACTGGGGTAAAAAATATGTGTTTCTTTCAGCTCTGCTTGCTTCTGAAAGCTGGAAAATGGTGACTTTAGCAGAGGAAACCTTTCGTTGATGCCATTTTCAAAGAAAAAAACTGCGGCTTTCTTGTGCAGCACTTTTTTCTCATTGCGCCCCCTACACCACGCCTCCCCCATTAACCCCAAAAGAAACAAAATTTGACTGTTTTTGGTACCCTCAAAGGGAATACACAAACACTGTGTACATTTAGACTCCTCATGATGTTGCAAAAAGAGGCACATCTAGGGCATTGATACTCTTAGTGAAAGAAAGTTAATGAGGCGTAAGTGTGAAGTACCCCAAATAGCCAAAAGCAGGACTGCAATTCGAGGTGGAAAGCCTTAGCTGTTAAAGAGTTAAATGACACCAAGGGCAGTTATTGTTGATGAATGACTAGTAAGCATGGCCAAAACTGACAAAAACTGAATTTGCAAGAGTTGGAAAAATGATCTACATCATGAACCGAAAGAAGAGAAGAACAAAAGGACTCTGAAAATGGCACCTGTTCAAACATAGCATAAATGACATAAAAATACAGACCTACACATCACCTAAAATACACCAAAGAAACAGCTGTAATGATGCTCTAAAAAGGCAGGTTTACCAACTGGTAAACAGGAAGTTAGTTATTTCATTTACAATCATCTCCTCCCTCTCTGAAGCCTCTTATGCGTTTCCTGCAGGTTCATGAGTCTTCTCCCCTTTCAGGAATTTCTTCAGTTTCGCCTCCACCTAGCTGGAGAGTGCTAATGTAGGAAAGGCATCACCATCCCTCTTGAGCTTTAATAGTGGAACCATCGTTCCACTAACCTAGCCTGCTCTAACTTCCCTTTCTCCCATTTGTCTGTCTAGGAAGAGAAAAGGCATGGTCTGTGTAGTTCAATACTGGCATAGCAAGTCCATTGAAAAGAATATGTTAATTACTCCATAAGCATCTGTTTGTGGCAAGTTGTGTTGTAAATTCAGATGATTTGCATACTCCTGCAATCTAGTGTTGGGTCTGGATGTGTGCAAGTTGTTTTTGTTCGAAGTCTTTCGAGTTAAGAGGTCAAGTGACTCCTCCACTCAGTGATAATGAGACTGGGCACCGACTCCACAAGAGTATGAGAATGGAGTCTAGAAGTAAAAGTAATGAGATGCCCATGTGAATATAGTTTAGGAAACTACAACGTCCACAGGTGTTCCAAGAGAAGGGTGGGCGCATGCGAATCTACAGCACTACATGCAACAAACAGATGCTTACAGGGTAAGTAATATATACTGTTTGAGGCATGTGTGACTAGATACACATGCTTTGCATAGACTGTAAAGCAGTCCCCCTCAGAAATGGTGGCTTACTCGTGGATGTTGCAGTTGGTTGGAAAAGTGTACGTAGCACCACCTGACCTACACTGGCTTGTTGGCGTGCTAAAACATCCACACAATAATGTTTTGAGATGGAGTGGACCATGTAGCTGCTTTACATACGTCAGCTATTGGGATGTTATCTATGAACGCTATGGATGCTTTTCTCTTCCTAGTAGAGTGTGCGTTAGGAGGTAAAGGTAAAGTTCTTTTGGCTTTAGCATAGCATGTTTGAATGCACTTAACTATCTATATGGGTATGCCTGATTTGGATATAGGGTTTCCTTTATGGGGAAGGGAAAAAGAAACAAATAGTTGTTTTATTTTCCTGAAAGTTTTAGATTTATCAGTGCAGAACATAAGGGCCATTTTAACATCTAATGTGTGGAAAGCCCTCTCCCCAACTGAGTCGGTTGTGGGGAAAAAAATGGTAACTCGATTGATTAAGGTGAAAATAGAAGACAACTTTAGGGAAAAATTTAGGGTTGGTGACGAGAACCACCCTGTCCGTGCGTAGCTGGAAAAAAGGTGCATTCCAAGGTTAAAGTCTGAGCTCACCAACATGCCTAAGTGAGGTGATAGTGACTAAAATGTCACTTTCCAAGAAAGGAACTGAAGGGGGCATGTATGTAGGGGTTCAAATGGAGGGCCCAAACGTTGTTTGAGAACAATGTTAAGGTTCCAGGAGGGTGCAGTTGGAACCTAAGGTGGAATAATTCTTTTGAGCCCTTCCAGGAAGGCTTTAGTGACTGGTATTCTGAATAAAGAAACATTTTCAATTCTGTAGATAGGCAGCCATTGCAGCAAGATGCAATCTAATGGATGTGAATGCTAACCCAGCTTTTTGTAAATGTAGAAAGTAGCAGACAATGTTTTGTACATTTGCTTTAAAACGGTCAATGTGTTTTGAATGACCTTTCCTATTTTGATGCACAGCAAGTTCTAATGGTGGGTCTACAAGCTTTTTTAAGAATGGGCATACATTCAGGTGGCAAGTTAAGTAACAAACTATGACCTCAGGAGACAAATTACTATGTTGAGAGTTTTTTGATCTGGGTGCCTGATTTCTCCATGGTCCCGAGTGAGAAGCTCTGGCCTGTAGGGGAGTTTTTCGTAGGGAACTACAGAGAGGTCTAGTAGTGTTGTGAATCAGGGTTGACAAGCCCAAGTGGAAGATACTAGGATTATTGTCAGAGATGTTTGCCTGAGCTTCCGAACCAGGAATGGAAGACAAGGGAGAGGAGGAAAAGCATATGCAAATATCCATGGCCAACTCATCCACAGTGCATTGTCCTTGGATAGTGGGAACGTGGAGGCAAAGTTTGGGCATTTTGCGTGTGTTGCGTTTGCAAAATGGTCTATGTGAGGTAACCCTCGTCTGTTGAAGTATGGGAGGAGGACCTGTGGGCGGAGTTCCCACTAATGGATTTGTTGCTGCAACCTGCTGAGCAGGTCTGCAAAATTGTTGTCCCCGCTTGGGAAATATTTTGCTAAACAATCAATGTTGTGATGTAGTGGGCATCTCCAAATGGTTTGTGCTAGACATGACAGTAGTGAATACTGTGTCCCCCCCTGCTTTTGTAGATAGTACATTTCTGCCATGTTGTCCTTTCAGACTAGGACAATCTTAAGAATGAGGTGAGTTAGGAATGCTTTGAAGGCATTGATCAGCTTGAAATTCGAGGAAGTCGATATGGAGACCCCGGTGTTTGATGTCCCATATACCCTGTACTGTGAGAGTCTCAGATGTGCAACCCCCAATCCCATAAGTGATTTGGCCGTGGTAACAGTGAGTTGGGGAACAGAGTTGAGAAAAGGCTTCCCTTTCAACAGGCTGTTGGTATTCCACCATTGCAGAGAGTGATGAGTTTGGTGGTCTGTCAACACTAGATCCTCTAACTGACCCCGTGACTGAGACAACTGTCCAGCCAAACACTCCTATATTGGGCACATGTGTATTGGGGTTACTATGGCAAGGCAGGAGGCCATCAGCCCTAAGACACATGTGGATGTCCTCACTGAGTTGTTGATACACTTGAAATTGAGGTAACAGTGTCTAGAAATTCTTAACTCTCACAGAATTGGCATAGGATAATCCTATTTTTGAGTTTAGAATAGCTCCTAAGTACAGCTGAACCTGAAGAGGATGTAGGTGAGACTTGGCACCATTGCTAGTGAATCCTAAACGGCGGATTAGGTCTATTGTAATCTGAGTGTATTTTTGACACTGTTGATGAGTGCTGGATTTGATGAGCCAATCGTCCAGATATGGAAATATGAAGGACTTTTTGTCTTTGTAAATGAGCTGCTGCCACCCCTATTCATTTTGTGAATACCCGGGGTACAATATTTATCCCGAAAGGAATGACTTTGAACTGATAATATTTACCACCCCCTACAAATCTCAGGTATCTGCGATGAGCTGGGTGGATTGGAATGTGAAAATAGGCATCCTTAAGGTCTAGAGTAGCCATAAAGGCACCCTGTTGAAGAAATGGAATCACATCTTGCAAGTTTGCATTTGGAAGTGCTCTGACAGAATGTATTGGGTTAGTGGTCTGAGATCCAGAATTAGCCACAAAGACCAGTCTTTTTTGGGGATTAGGTAGTATAGAGAGTATAATCCTGAATCCTGATGTTGAGGGATGGGTTCTATAGCTATTTTCAGAAGTAGAGGTTGAACCTCTTGTTTTAGCAACATATTATATTCCAGTGATAACCAGTGAGTGTGAGGTGGAATGCTGGAATGTGTGGTAGTGAGCTCCAGACAATAGCCATGTTGGATAAGGGCTAGCACCCAATGGTCTGATTTAATTTGTTGCCACATGGGCAGAAAATCCTGTAATAAACCCCTGACAGGTGCTATACAATTGGAGGGCAGGAGAGCGAAATCATTATTTGGTGGAGAGTGTTGCTCTACGTGGTTAGGCACCCTTACCCCTATCTTTAGCATTGTTGCCTACATATGAGCTGCAATGGTAGCCCTTTGGGGAGGTGTTCTGGCCTTACTGCCTTTGATGGGAGGTAGAAGCATCTGAGGAGGATGTTTTTGAGCTGGACGACAAAAGGTGCCCCGAGGAGCAGGTGTCTGAGGGGCTTCCATTAATTTTGCCATCTTCGTGTCTATTTTAATTTTCTCTAATGTGGCGTCTATTTAAGGCCCAAATACTTGTTCCTTATCAAAGGGCATATTTAGTGCTTTTTGTTGTACCTGAAGGCTGGGTGCAAAGTATCTGTGTGTGAGGGTACCACTGCACTAGCAGAGGTGCCCCCATGTCATCCATCCCTATTTCCCCAGACTTCGTGAGTGCAGAGATGCCATTTTACGCGTGCACTGGATATAGGTCAATACTAATGTCCAGCTTCACAATGGTAACCCCGAATAAGGCCATGTAAGGTGTCTAACAATGGGACTTGTACCCCAATACTGATTCCAGTACTGGTTGCACGATCCCATCCACTCTGGGGGCTCCACAGTGGACCCCCAGTACTGCCATACCAGCCTTCTGAGGTTTTCCAGGCAGCCCCAGCTGCTGCCACCTCACAGACATTTTTCTGCTCTTGTGTTGCTTGAGCAGCTCAAACCCAGGAAGCCAGAACAAAGGATTTCCTTTGGGAGAGGGGTGTTACACCCTCCCCTTGGAAATAGGTGTTACCGGCCTGGGAGGGGTAGCCTCCCAGAGCCTCTGGAAATGCTTTGAAGGGCACAGATGGTGCCCTCCTTGCATAATCCAGTCTACACCGGTTCAGGGACCCCCAGTCCCTGCTCTGGCGCAAAACTGGACAAAGGAAAGGGGAGTGACCACTCCCCTGTCCTTCACCACCCCAGGGGTGGTGCCCAGAGCTCCTCCAAAGTGTCCCTGGGTTTTGCCATCATGGACTGCAAGACTCCAGCAGGAACCCTCTGCTTCCTTTACTTCATCTTCTACCGAGAGAACTACAGCAGAACCCTCTGGGAACTCTACAAACTGCAACGAAGAAGCAAAGACGACTTCTGCAACATTGTTATTTCAGCTCTTGCCAGCAACTGCAACAGTTTCCAGGTTGTGCATCCTCCGAGGACTGCCTGTCTTCAGCCTGCACCAGAAGATCCGAAGGAACCTCCCGTGGAGTGACAGAGTCACTTCCCTGCTTCAGCAGGCACCCCTCTGCTGTGACGACTGGTGGCGTGGGTCCCCTCTCCAGATGACTAGCGTGGATCCAGCAGCACAGGTGGTGGACTAAAGTGACCCCAGTTGCCAAAGCTTGTGTGTAACCTTCCAAGAAGTTCTTCATGCACTGCACAGCTTAGGCCCCCAGCACTCCATCCTGCGACACACAGCTTCCTGAGTGGTTTCAAGGTGGCGTGGGATCTCTTTGTGTCATGCTGTGTGGCCCTCCATTTGCACCTTCTTTGTCCCCGTGCTGTGGGACTCCTGTGCATGCTGCCTAGTCTTCGGAGGGCTCTCTGAGTTGCTGAGAGCCACCCCAGTCTTCCTCTCCTGGGTAGAGGCCACCTGGTCCTTCCTGGTCCCTCCTGGTCCCAGGCAGCACCATTTTCCACTAACCGCAAGCTTTGCGTGTGGCAAGGCTTGTTGGTGGAATCCAGCAACGCAAACCAGAATGCAATCATCCATCCAGCGTGGAACATCTTCTGCACCAACCCGAAATCCGCATCTGTCTTGTTGGGTGCATAACGGACTTTGTTTTCTCACCGGTGGTTCTTCTTTTGCACCTTCATCCGGGTTAGCATGGGCTCCTGTTCTCTCTGGACTCTTCAGTGCTTCTTGGACTTGGTCCCCTTTTTCCACAGGTCTTCAGGTCCAGGAATCCATCGTTGGTGTCTTGCAGTCTCCTCTGGTTCTTACTTAATCTTCTATCACGACTTCTTGTGTGTTTCAGGAAAACAGTGATTTACTCCTGCTTTCCTGTGCTCTGGGGTGGGTTCTATTACCTACCTTTGGTGTTTTTTACACTACCAGCGCCCCTC
Source organism: Pleurodeles waltl (assembly GCF_031143425.1). Lineage (NCBI taxonomy): Eukaryota > Metazoa > Chordata > Amphibia > Caudata > Salamandridae > Pleurodeles > Pleurodeles waltl. The sequence goes on along the minus strand of NC_090444.1, from coordinate 785,970,132 downwards.
AACACTTACCTAGGTGGGAAACAGAGTTTTCACATTCCACTATTTTAGTATATGCTTTGTGTTCCCCCAGGCCAATTGCAATCTATTGTGATTTTCACTATTTGCACTGTTTTCAGACTGTGTACTTACCTGTTTTTGGTTACTAGTGTATATATTGTTTACATTACTTTCCTCCTAAGGGAGGATAGTCTCTAAGGTATTTTTGGCATTGTGTCACTAAAATAAAGTACCTTTATTCTTTTAACACTGAGTATTGTCTTTCATGTGTGTGAGTACTGTGTGACTACAGTGGTATTGCAAGAGCTTTCCATGTGTCCTAGTTCAGCTGTGGCTGCTCTGCTACAAGCTACCTCTAGACAGCCTAGCTGCAAGACACTGACTACATTTCAATAATAAGGGATAACTGGACCTGGCATGGTGCTTAAGTACTATGCTGGTGTTAATCTGCTTAAATGCAGTGTCAGCACCATCTAGGGCACATCATACTGAAGCGTTAGAGATTAGTTTTCCCTCTGCCACCAGTTCTTGGCCGTGTTTCTTGTGCTCATATGGGAAATATTGGAGGAGATCCTCCATATCATATCAACCCAGTGGGTGCGTTCACAGCACACTAAATGGTCTTGAGAGCTGGTAATGTGCCAATGATTGGCTGCTTGAGCCACAACTCTCTTCCCTGCAGCACCAATCCGCTGACTCTTATCAGGAGGCAGTGTATCCACACTGACCTGAGAGGTGGCTCATTTGCAAGCAATGCTGGTGACAAGCGAATCAGGGCGCAACTGGCCCCTAATGTATATAGAGTCTGATGGTAAGAGCTTGTAATTTTTGTCAACCCGGGCTTTACGAACCTAGCCCTGGTAGGATCTTTAAATATCTCTTCTGTGTGTCGTAACATGCCCTTCAAAATAGGGAGATAAGGTGTAACCCCATGGGTGTTGGAAAGTCTATCAAAGAGGAAGTCTTCCTCTAGAGGCTCTTTATGAAAATCCACACCGTGGAACGTGGCAACTCTGGCTTGAGCCTCCTGATAAGAGGTGGCCTCATCAGGAGGAGAAGGGCATGCCGGGAACAAATCTGGATCTGTGTCCACAGGGGAATCAGCATCGAAGGTATCCCAGGGGTCATATTGTGGTGGTGACACAAAAGAGTCTTGGGTCTCACTATACCCAGCAGGGTCTAATTGAGGAAACCCTTTTGGCAATATAGGTGATGAATCTCTATAGTGTGGTGGAGAAGGTATAGCTGGTGGTGCAGAGAGGTGATGGTGGGAGAGGTGGTGAGGCTGGTGGAAGGGGCAAAGGGCTGGTAGACTTGACCACTCGTTTCCTCTGGTTGGGAGCCTCAAGAAAAGTCAGTCTCCTGTAGGTGATGGTGGCGGAGTGGAAGCGAAGCATTTGCAAGGATGCGTGCAATGTAGGGCTGGATGTGGATCTGTTTTTTGCCTTATGTCCAGATGTTCTTGGAGTCTATGTAAGAATGACTCCACTGATGTTTTGTACCTGGACGTAGAGCTCGGATTAGAAGATTTCAGCTCCAAACCCGGTTTCATCTTTGGCATCAAAGTTTTGCTCAGCATCAAGGCAGTTGACGTAAGCAGTCGACATAGATGGTCGTCTCGGCATCAATGATCGAGTAGGAGCCAGCTGAAGTTGCGAGGCAGACATACTCGATTCCGAAGGCTGCGGCACCAAGCCAGAGGGTGGGGCGTCCGTACCAGCTGCTCTGTGCCGACCATGGCCAGAATGTAGTGATGGAACGAGGGCCTCTGAATGATGATCCAGAGGAGGCGAGTGACTTTTAGAGGGATCTGGGCTATGTATGGAACAGAGGAGACCATATTCACAGATTGTTGAGTGCATAATTTCCTTCATTCAGAGGTCGACTTTGAGGTCAGAGCCGGAACTGCCCTCAACAGAAAATACCTCTTCCTCTGCAGCCGACATTTGAGGGTAGCTTTCTTCCTCCTCTGTGTGTGGTTCAATGAAGACATTTGGAGGGTCATTGATGGCTCTACGTGACATTTCTAGGAGGTGTGCTCAATGGTCTCTAACAGTCTTTTTCGAGTGGAAAAATGTGCAGGCATCGCAATCCGTTTCTCTGGGCTCTGGCAACAAACACAGGTTACAGACCAGGTGTTGGTCAGTGCGGGGATTCTTCGTGTGGCTATGCGGTCAGTAACAGAAGGGCATTCATTCTATCACCAGTCGAGCATTCTTGAAGGACTGTGATGCAGTCTGAGTGAGGCCCTGAAGGGAGAGGCCCTACGAGGGCCGCAGTTGAAAGGATCCGAACGGGTGTTGAGGAAACTCAATATGCAGGTGGGAAACGTGATTGAAAACAATACAGACAAAGGGGATGGGATATGCAAACCAAAAGGCAAACTGTGATGGAGTCAACTATGGTGCAAAGGCACAAACGTCCGAACCTGATGATGGAAAGAAACCAATCGAATAATGGAGTCGATGCCCATTCACATTATCACCCAGAGGAGGAGCCACTCAACCTTGTGACTTAAAAGACTTCTTTGAACAAAAACAACTTGCACACATCCTGACCCAACACTAGATGGCAGGAGTATACAAAGCATGTATATCTACAGCAAAGCATGCCTCGAACATAGGGTTTCCAAGATTCCTCCTGTTGCTTCATTCAAGAGGTAGTAGATTCAAGAAAAGCCTTGGTCTGAGAGTTTCATAATCCAGCATCTAATGTCAAATTGAATTCCTTTTCGCTATGAGCAATTTTCTCTTGTTTTTTCCATGGGAAACTTCCTCAAGTTACAACATCTGTCCATCTTTCGGCAAAACACTGATGTCACGTGCCTTTTGTTTCATATTGTATCTTTAAACCATACTCTAAACTAAGCTGACGTTGTTAATATCTAGACATATTGGTGGGTAACAGTGAATAAAATGCATGTTTTTCACTGAGGGGGTTCTGAGTGACATGAAACGGACAACAAGAACAATGTCACTTTCATAACTACTTTAATTTGTTGCATATGATCCCCTTAATGGTCAACCCATCTGCTTCAAACGTGTGCAGGGGCAGAGGAGCATTGAGACATCTCATAAAAAAAGTTTAGAAAATTTAAAGATAAAAAAACACCTGCTGCCCATACCCACCACCCTTTAAAAAAAAAAAAACTCCCTTACCTGTACATGTCCAAATATTAAAAGAAACTACGCTGAATCAGGACACCGAGCCACACTGCCACCCTCCCCATATATCCCACATCCATGTTAATAAATAGGGTCCTGGACTACTACCTCTCACCCACACCTTTCTCTGCACAATCCCACCACTTCCCAGCCCAAAGCTGTGCTCTCCACACCGATATTGCAGTGGCTCAGTGAGAGCTGCTTGTCATCACGGGTTGATTTCTCCTTTCAGCATAGGTCTGCAAAGACCTGCACTGACAGGGGAGAAGACTGTTGGTGTAGGGACAGGGCTTTCTGCATTCTCCCTATTCCCCTTGAGTCTGTGGAGACCTGGGAGAAGCAGAAGAAGGGTGAGGCTGCCACCCTTACTACCACTGTTGACTCTCTGGTGACTCAGGCAAGGGGGTGATGTAGCAGAAACGTTAATGCTGTCCCTCATATCACAATTATCATCTATACATGACAATCTATGTATTAAGTTAACCAAACAATAAATAGTTTGACTGTAGAGTGATGCACTCAGAAGTCATTTTGGCGTTCATTCATTTTGACTAATGACTTACAGCCTGGTGGTATTGAAGTTGAATTAAATGTTTGAAGGATTAAACTGACATTATGTTATATTTTAGACTCTAAACTATTAGTATGTATTGAAACAATATTGAAATTTTCATAATTAATGTTTCAAAAATGTGTGCAAATATAGAGAAATGCAGCTCTACGTTATATTGACTGAAATGTATTCACAGAGTAATTTTGTTTAAAAGTTACTGTGACCTAAATGCTAATTAATTATTATTAATGTAGAATTTACAGTTTGCATATCAAAATGTGTTTTACATGATGTATTAATGTGCTGTTTTAACTCTCTTGCATTAGTCTAAGTGAGGCCTGATAGGCCCTGTATTTCTTGATGGTGCAGAAAATGTCAGGTCATCTTGTTTTGGGTGCTTAACTGACTTTGTTGTTTTTTAAATTTTCCTTTCAGACATTGTTCCCATGAGAAGACTTATAGGATAATAGATGTCTACAATTTTACACAGAGAGTTGTGAGAATTCGACCTTGGATATGGAAAGTCCTGGACTAGCAATTTAAACATTTGTTTCAATCTTGTGTGGAGCGACATGGATTGATGCTGTTCTCATGAGAGACTTGGGAAAATATGGAGTTATTTTAAGTTGGAGTAATGTGGTTGATTTCTATTGGATGGTAACCCTTTAACCTCAAATGAACTGTTGCCCTGACATGTTAGATTGTTGTATAAATCCCGCAGGACTTTGTTAAAATGATGATCAGATTCCCAAGATGCAGAGTCCTTGAAGCTCTGAGAAGAATCCCTTATCCTGAATGCTGAGTCCCTTGGAGAGGCATCTTCCTCTCTGCCATTACCACCTTTTGAAATACCTTATTGAGACTGCAAGATTTTCTTCCTAGCCCTCGCAGAAGACTCTTGACCAAGCTTCTGACATGCTGACATTGTCCCTTTTTATTTATCTTTTGCCCATATTAGCTAGTAATCTGTGGCCCAAGATTGCCTTTTTCTAAATTACTTTGGTCCTTTTTGTTTTTGCAAGAATGTGTTCCGCCACACACGTTTCCCCTGATTTGGTTAAGCTGTATGGGTTCCCCTGTACCCAGCTATATTGAAATTTGATGATTTGAAAGTACCTTAATGTTTACTAAAACTGAGAAACATTTATTTTCTGTACCTCAAAATAGACTGCTGATTTTTTGAATTGCCCTTGTTGAATGCCTACTTCTTCTAATGTTAGTTTGGTTTAACTTATTTTGTCACCTTGGGCAACCCTTGGTGATTCTGCATCTTTATAATTGTGTCTTGCAAATTGTCTACATGACTCAGAGATTAAGTTTGTAGTAAATCCCTTAACTTTATTCCTGACTGGAGTTTGCCTTGTATGTCCTCATTGGTCATACTGTGCAACTTCATTGGTTTGTATTGAAATTCTGTTATACAGTTCTACTACATCCTATGCAGGAACCAAAGATCAGTTGACCTCAATGAGCACTGATTCCTGCAAAGGATGAAAATGCTCCAGCAGGGGCAGAACAAAGGGAAAAGAGCTTCTTCTAGAGACTTCACAACTGTGGTTGGATTAACTGCTGCTGCGATGTCACTGCAGTTAATAACCAAATTCGGATCCGGTTCTTCACAATAAAGGCTTTCAATGGAAGCCATATACAACATATAGAATTATAGACGAATAACTGTGAATTACAGGGAAGGTTTTGACTGAGAGGTTCTGAATGACATCACAGAGACAATGAGACCAAAACGCAAATGGTATGTGATGTTGCTTAGACACAAATAGTGAAAAACATCCACTTCTCTTTCCCTACTCCAATCAGCACCACAGGGGTAGAGAAATCATAGGATGGCCATTAACAATATGACATCAGCCCCCTCAACCCATGTTGTATGTAAATTAAACATTATAGTCACAACAATCTACAGCATTTCCGTCTTCTTGCCACCTAAATATTAAAAATCACCTGCTGTTCTGCCATGCACCCACATAATCATCAACCTCATAATTGCCATCTCCTCCATGCCCAAATTTTGAAAATGACCATTTGTCCTACCAAGTAAACTCACTATTCACAGCATTGCCCTCTTTACACCAAATTATAAGAAAATATCTTGTTTTCTGCCACTCACACACATCGACTGAGGGACTGCCCTCCCACCACCCAAATATTATCTGGTGACCTGCTACCCACTAAAATAATATGATGAGCTGCCCTACCCTAACTGTATTCTTACTTGGTGTATGCCATGCACCCCATCACCTCGGCAGAACTCTCCAGCACTCACATATGTAAAACTACTTAGACTCTGCCACCCATTCACACCACCCTATCTTGCTTCCCTTCCCTTTCCACACCCAAAAGCTATATTCTCTGCTATACATGAGAACAGAGAGTCGGCATATTTCTAACAGGCTCTCTGTGAGCTGTGTCACTGACTCTTTAAATTGCCTGTACGCTAGGGTTTGCAGAGATGTGGTTGTTGGTGAAGTCAAAGTGCCATCTATGTTCTCCTGCCTCACCCACTGCAGCCATGAGACTGCGAGGCCATTGGCCACAACTTCACGCTGCTCTCTGGAGGCCGAGGCTGCGAGGAGGTGGGTCACACAAGGAATGCAAGTGCTTTCCCTAGAGAATTAACAGCAGTGGGAAAACACAACTATTATAATGTCATAGCAGTAGGTATATGGATTCTGAAACTGATAGTCACACTAACGGCTCTCTATTTTGAGGAATACTTAATTATGTTAGAGCTACATAAAAGGGACAAATTAAGCAAAACGCACTAACGCTAAGGACTGCCTTATCAATTTTCCAATAACAGGAAAAGGTACCACAGGTCTCACAGAGGTAAAATGTCAAATTATGAGCATACTTTACTCCTCAATAACACGTGGTATAGTCTCACTTGAACATATGCACTTTTAGTGCCAGTATGGTGGTGGGAAATGTTAACTCAAACAAAATGATTTTGTTTAGGCTTTTGTATTTTAATTGGATTCTTCTTAATCATTTTAAAAGCAACTAAAGAAAACTAATATGCATACATTCATTGTTTTAACGTGACTAATTTGCAACATCAAAGCAGTGGAGTAGTGATTTGATAGAAATACATTGTCATTTCCTTTGCAAGTTTGGACCCTGGAAGAAGGGAGAAAATACTTTGGGCTGTTGTACATCCATACTGAGTTACTTTGCCAAACTATACAGCATTTTTGTGTTTCAGAACAAGTCAAAGCTGGGCTTCACTCACCACAGACAGAGCCTCGCACCAATCTCCGTAAATTCGGTCTTTCAGGGAGGTAGCGGTATTTGCATCCAAATATGCTGAGGTTTGACGTGTGATCTCCAAAGAAGCGAAGCTGGCGGTATCTCTCCCCGCAGCGATAGCAGAAGTTAGTGTTGCACTGTGAGCAGGTCATGTGGTCGCACCCTTCAGTTCTCTGGATGTGGATCTTTCGGAGCAGATCAAGAAAAGAAAGAATATACACATGTTGACTTTGAACTGTACATTTATTATTAAGCAAAACAGCCAGCCCAATAGAATTATCGTAAAATGACTTTTCAAGTGGTTGAATCCCCTATTAAGGTGGGTTTACTAAATCATGTTGTTTGAAGTGAACTTTATTTGCCTTCTGTGAAGGCACATTGATTCATCACTGCTCCACAAGTAGAACAAAAGTATAACGTCCTAAAATATCTTCAAACACAACATCAATTATATATAACTAAATATAATTTCAAATTAAAATGTTGAGTCAAATCAAAAATGTATCATAAAATGACCTTAAGTACATACCATACAAAATACAAATTCAATGTTAACATAAAAAAGATATCAAATTCACTTGAAACAAAATTAAAAACCAAGAAACATAGCCAAGATAATAGTGAGGTGTTTACTGGCGGTGACAGAATCACTGATACTCCTCATCAATCCAGCTTTATGCCAAATAGTGGCATTAGAATCAAATGTAGACGAATAATTACCTAGCTAAGTTCAAATGGGTTACAGATATATTGGCAATGATTTTGGTAGATGCTGAAAAAGCATTTGATTCCACCTAATGGACCTTCATGTTCCAGGTACTGGAGAAAACTGCATTGGGCATGAAAGTGGTTGCACTGATTAAACTGCCATAGATATGATTAATGTGCTACAGATCATTGACGGTAAAGGCAGCCTCCTTTCACCAATACTTTTGTGCTAGTGATCAAGCCACTTGCATTCCAGATATGAAAAGACAGACTAATTAGGGGAGTGAGAAGAAGTCTAAACATCCAAAGTTAGAAACATATGGAATCACAGCCTTTGGTGTCCTTCTTCTAGCTGAGAGAAAATTGTAAGGTGGCCATAACATAATTTTATAAATATTTACAAATGTGATATGACATAGGATGGTACATTCTAACAGGAGTAGATTAACTTTAATATGCCCCTATAAAAACTATCTTTTCATTAACGTGATGCACACTAAAGCAGCGCCATGGACATATGTTATGCAGGCAAACAGTGCTAAACATATGCTGGCCTAACTAAAGGTCCAATCAGAAAAAATGTTGGCACACTGGAAGATGACAATTGGCAAAAGGCGTTGATGTATCCAAAGGAGTGACAACAAAAGCAATCTTCAGACTAATATAATTGAAACTATTGCTTAAGGTCTACTTCTCAAAAACACAGCTTACTTCATTTTGGTATGGAGTCTCATCGGAACGTTTGAAGAGATGCAGGCAAATGACACATTTTTCCATTTAATATAGCAATGCCCCAGAACACAACATTTTTCGAATAATGTGTTTAAAGACATGCACAAAACGAGTGCTACACCACTAGAATTATCATTGAAATTGGTCTTTTGGGGTACATGGGGGAGAGGGGGAGTTGAGAGGTTTCTAAATATTAAACTGTCGTGACTGAAGAACTTGCAGTGGTGGCGAGGTACATTATCCAGATGTAGGGTAGTCCAAATATTGGAGAAATTACATAATAATTTAGACTAGTTCACAGAGACTGACAAACAATATAATCACAGCCGAGGTTGCACACATAGGTTTGCTAAAGTGTTGAGGTAGGAGGATATATGCCGGACTTGAATGAAGAATCCGCAATTTATAAATAGTAATTGGATACCTCCTTGACAGACAACCGTTGCGATTGAATGGTTGTAATTTATCAGTTCTTGGTGATGTATTGAAAAGTGAAAAAATACCAATAATACGAAGAAAAAAAAGAAAACACTATTGAAAAAATCTGACAGCATCACGTGCAATATAAAAAATTTAAAAGAGTGAAACTGTTTATGAAAGTGAAAAGGCATTCTTTGTGTCCAATTACAATTTAGTATCAATCAAAACTATCAACAAATATTCTTTATCATAAAGTTTTTCCTTGGACGATTGAAATTAAGACTGGATTTCAGTCTGCATCCTAATTACAAACATTGTGCTTTACCTGTAAGTTACAACAGATTGCACTGTTCTCGTTTTTTATGGAAAAATGTTCCCTACAATGGAAGAAACGTCAGCGCAGAATAAAAGACAAATTTCTGAATAATATCCTTTAAGCTCTAACCATGAGCAGAAGGAAACTGAGGAGTCATGGCGACCTGGACAGCATGTGCTTTGAAAAGGAGAACCACTTATAATAAAACAAATGATATAAATTAGCGTACAACACTGGGGCCAGCATCATCATTAATCAATTTCCACAGTGAAGGCGACACTTGGGTAAAAGCAGCCGAGTAAAAAAATCACTCGCAATGGGAGAGAGAAACAAAGACACTGGGTCAGGGAGAGAGACTTGGGTAGTGGGGTCGAGGACACAGACACTGTGAGAGGTGGACAAAGGAATACACACACATACATGTGGAAGCTGACATGAAGGGCCCATACAAACCAGGGGCAACTTAAGGATTTTGGGTGCCCTGGGCCAAACATATTTTGGTGACCCCTGTTCGGATCAGTTTTGAATTTATTATCCAATTTCAGCTCTTTCATGCCCTTTTTGGCGAGGTCACTGACAGTGCACAGGCACGCTTGCCCACATTCTAACGTCTAATATTTAGGGATAGTGATGTGTGTTTTCAATATTGTAACACAGCAACGGCTCACTAATATTACTGAGAATAAGCTCTGTGACACCTTCTTATTTATCGTAAGTGACGTCCTGTTTGAGCTAAAAGAAACTTTTTTATGGATGGTGCATGCAACATAAACACATCATTTGGCTACAAAATGTCTGTTATAGACTCTCTCATCCATCACCCACATTAAAAATAATGTAAAGGAAACCAGTATTTAAAAAATATGTTTAAGAATTATTGAAGGTCGTCAGGGCAAGTCTCTGCAGAACAGGGATGGCTCTATCAAGGCTCCCAATCCCCCCCCCCCCCCGAAAGGCTGGGGCCCTAGGCCAGAGGTCACTTTGCCCATGCCTTAAATCATCTGTGATATGCACAAATAGACATCAGTGTACGCGTTGGAACACGTAGAAACTAAAAGGCACACAGGTACATAGTAATAAGGGCAAAAAAAACTTGTGAGGGACACAATGGCAATGGGTGCAGAAAACACAGACACTGGGTAGAAGAAACCATCTTTTACCTAAGGGAACTTGTATTCACCCTCCGCCTAAATGGACCTCCACTGGCTTCAGCACCTTCCCAACATAGTACATTGTCAAACACTGAAACAGATTCTATTCTGCAAGCATTCCCAATGCTGTGCGATCTACCAACAGCACTAAAGCCAGAGGACAGCTCAACGAGCTTAATGTTCACTGCTGGAAACAAGGTCGCTGTTCAAATCTCAAGGTCGACTCAGTCTTCCCTTCTCCCAAAGGTCGGTAAAGTAAGCATCACTAAATTGGGTAATTATAACACCTATTATTTACAACACTCAAAAAATGCAAAAGTGCAGTTTCAAATGCTATGTAAAAACAAGTTATGTCAATAACAGTGGCAGAGATTAATCAATTATCACCATAGTGGATGGTATCAAACTGCTGAAAGCGCATAGGAAATCTTCACCCCTGAGCAGAACAGCTTTCCAGTACAGCCTTCCTCAAGCTAACTTTTTTCTAGAGCCAAGACCAACTTGTAAATGTTTCATGGAGTCTATTCACAAAGGAAAAGCCACATGCATATTTACTAACTTGGTGTAACTCTAAACATTTTTTCTATTTACCATTTCGTGTGTACATTTTACTCTAATTTTACTCCAAGGTGTGGACTTAAATGTCTCCACCAAATAAGGGAATGGAGCCTCCTAGAGCAGGATTTACAAGTGTTAAGTTAATACTAGTAATGTTGCACATGTAAGTGAAGGTCACTGTCACTGAGGTAGAGCGGTGTCTAAGGGGAAATATATGAAAAATAAGGTTCATTATTTTCTTGGTGGGATAGAAGGATGTGAAAGTGTATTTGAAAAGGAATACCTAAATTTGTATGAAAGCGGATTAGCATTTCCTGACTGGGGTAATCACTACTTATTGTCGGTGCAGTGAAATCTGTAACTCCGATTTCTCCACCACTATTATTTTGAAGGGACCAAAAGAACCATGGCTTGGAAAGGCCTAGGCAAAGTATAGCTGGGTGGGAACAATAAGCTTGAACAATTGGGCCACAAGTGGCTTTTGTAGAAAGCAGAAGCCCCTCTTTTGATGCTATTCTCCATGAGAACGTTTGCAATACCTCTCCATTACAGGACAGCAACAGAAATTTTTATATAAGGCTCTTCACGGACTCAATTTGGCGTGATCTTTGCAGCCTGCATCAAAGCCCGACCCACCTTCCTTCATTCCCCCATGATTTTATATTAATAAAGGCTGGAGTCCAGGTATTTTTCTTTACATGAGTAGGTCAATGAAAGCAGCGATCTGGATGGAGGTTTATCCACAAAGATTCTCCAGCTCCTCAATCTCACCCTTTGGTCGCCCAGTTCATGCCATCTTCTTCTCACCCTAATACAGCCTAACGAAGTTTCTGTTCCTACGCTGAGGCAGAATATCTTGCAAGTACAGTGAAAGAATTCAGACATTCCTTGACCATGGCAGGACGTTCTCCCACTTCTTCACTAGAAGAAGATGGGGAAGGAGCAACAGTGCCAATGCATTTGAAATTCTAAAAAGCACACATGTTGATTCTAAACAATGTAAATATACTGCATGATATAAATTAGATTTGTAAAAAGTAGTTTCACCCTGTTTTGATTGCAACTAATGTGTGATCCATTCTGATACCTCATCACAACCTGCAAAAGAGAATATTTTTTACAGCATTATCATTATTCAGATTTTAAGTGAACTCCGGCTAGGTGAGCTACAGGGGAGGGGAGCACTGCAGTACGTCATACACCTAATTCCAGCATCATTAGCGGTCACCATGATAACACGTATACCTAGCAGCATTGGCAGCACAAAAGCCAAACTACTCAGTTCCCAAAGGCAAATATTTTCCAAGATCTAGGAGTTTGCCACAGTATCCAGGGGCACAATGTCTCCACATTCCTCTAGAGCAAGAATGGATACACACAGCTGCAAGACAAAGGTTTACCCAACAGAAAGCAGTCGATATAATAGAGGTAAACATATTTGTGCCACAAGAGGAGCAGGCCCAGCTACAGGATTCTGAATGTTGGAGGTCAATTACAAATTTTGAGTGAGTCAAATAAGACAGATGGGTGAGCAGCCCAAAACAAAATATCTTCGGGGGATCTGCTGTTTTAGTCATTGACCACATTGGTCCTATTTTGACATGTTATGGAATCAAGACTTATGTATCATTAATAATGGTGGAAATAAGAGATTTGACATTACCATTACACATGCTCACTATCTACTTTGTACTGGGTGTGGGTGTACTGGGTACAAAGCATAGGTGCAGATGACATCACATGCCAATGGGACAAATCTGAAGGATGGGTCTAAAGGGCACTTTCTGCACTGTATCTATGTTCACTGCCAAATAGACATAGCCATGCTAAGATATTTCTACATACATGGGGCCTTGTCTACACTATATATCTAGAGTGCATTTGGTGGGATTTTGAGGCGGATATGGTACCTCGGCAAAACATAAATGGAGGAATTAAATGCTTTTAAAGTTTTGGATCATAATAAGAACCTCTGTTTAGCAGCGGATTCAAACCCTATAGCTGACAAGAATGAGGTAAGAATGAGGTCCCAACTAAAAATTAAATCTTTAGCACAATTTGTTGGAATTGCTTTATCCCTGTGAAGTACAGGTTTCTACAAATGAGAAGATGGCAAGTATTATAGTATACCACCAGATACAGCATTCTGGGTCTGTGCAGTTCTAAATACATACTTTTCTGATTTAAAAACATGCCATATAAAAATGCATCACAGATAATAAGGTCTGGAGTCATGATCGCAAATATAAACCCATCTGCTGCATGAATGATTATCATGTCAGGATAATCCCCCATCTACATTATAAAATTAGAGTTTATTGAAAGTATAAATTTTGTCTTTATATTTTCTGTATAACACAAAACTAAAAAATAGAACTCAGAGATAATGAAATACATCAATTAAGATGATTTTCAAACAAACACTTAAATAATGCTGCTATATATAATGGTTAATTAACTCTGACTGATCACCAGTATTCCACAATAAGGTCCCCTGACATATTTGAGGATAGTTACGACATGTATATAGCACTGTTAGTTTTTATTTCAAAAGGCACGTTTACATCAGTATTTCAATAATTCAGTTGAATACTCTTAGAGTCGCCTTTAAATTGAACACGTTAAAATTTTGCACTTTTTGCATGTTTGCACAGCCTGCTCTACGGCCTCCCTTTTTATTTTACCCATCGATTAAATGATCATCGCTTAGTAAACTGGAAAGCAAAGGGCCTGGAGATAGTTCCTACATTGCTACCGTGGCCTAAACCAGCTCTGTGCTATGCAGTGTCGATGTTTAGGCTTTTTGCAATTAAAATACACCCTTTGTGAGAATATTTAATTCATTGGTAGGAGCACATGGCAGACCCGCATGTGAGGTTTTGTTCTCCTTTTTTTAACTGTTAATTTTATTTTAACTGATTTTGATGGGTTAACACTGGTGTTTTTGCTATTTTACTAGAGAGGTGCTGTGAAATGTCTGGACTAAAATTAGTCATATTAAATGCTTATAGCATGATGACTAGTGTGCACCTTGCAGCTTTTGCTTTTATGCAACAAATTATTAGATCTCTAAGTGGAGTCTTATTTTCAGTCATCTACGAGTGTATTATTTGTAGGCATTTGTGAATTATTTGCATTCATGTTATGTGTGTTTATATAAAGTGCAGAAGAAGATTCTTTTACATGTTTTAGTTGCATGTACTGTATTTATTTCTCGACTTTTATTAAAGTTTGATTTGACTTTGAAGTATTTCAGTACTTTTGTGACCTTTTATATTGAGGTCTGACATCAGCCATGTCCTTTCGATTTTACTAAAATTATATTTATAATAAACTTACATACAAGGGCTTCCAGCCAGCCATTTTCATCCATTGGCCTGTTATTGCGTTGTTCACTTTTTTCTTCCAACCGCTACAGCCTATAGCACGGAACAGTGAGTCAGTACACTTCGGCCACTGGCTAACTTCACTGTGAGTGACAGCATTGTGGCCTTTTGCAATGCGCTCATCAACACAATATTTTTCCTGTTGGTACCATGGACTACTACTACAATCAGTTGGTACTATTTGAACCCAAAATATTTTTTTGCTTTTAGACACTTTCTTAATGATTGATTAGGTACAGCAGCTTCCACAATATTAATGGTTTGCAAAATCCATAAAAAAACAGAAACACTGGCAAACTCAAAAGGATGGCAGCAAACACCAGAGAATGCTTGTTTTATGTATTGTACTGTTCACCATTTGATAATTTAACTCCTTAACTGTTTTGTTGAGGAATATACACAACATGAAAACACACTGACAGTACGTCCTTATGATATATATGTATACCATGAACATCGAGCACTTATGCCCAGACCGGTGCATACAGTGGGATAACTGTCTGGCAAAGTGTGTGCAGACATGTGTGCTACTGAAAGGTTGACTTCCACTGAAATCATTTTTTCCCATTAACCAAATACATAGTAGTTTGTTTTATGTACAGCTTCCTCCAGCATACTTTACAGTTTTGTAGTAATGCAAACACCGAATCTTTCTATTACTCAACTCAATCATAGCTATGTTATCAGACTCAGAAGGATTAAATGCTGAGATGCTATGCTCGGGTCAAACGGGTGTCCTGCAAATTTTGAATAATCCCTGCAGAAGACACGAGTCTTACACGCGCATCCATATCATTGAAATTAAGTCAAGTGCCCGGTTCTTAATTTACCATATGTCCAGGAAGCATCGTTTTTATTCACTTTTTGTGTAACTTCATTTTCATGTAACATCACAAGTGAGGAATGTCCTCACAGAAAGAAAAGAATATACTCTAATAAAAACTGTGCTCCTTTTGTGCCTATACATTTTTTTATGTGAAGGCAAAATTATTTTCAATGTATTTCTCCAATTTTACTGTCTTTTGCTCCTAATTCTTTTCGATGGCCACTGCATTCTGTCTTTTGTTGTAATTAGACTCTCTGCTATTCGTTTCTGCAAGGGAAGGGAAGTGAAGGCATCACTTTGCCTACACTTTGCTGACGTCACACCTACTCATATAGGCAATGGAAGTAGCCCAAAATACAGCTTGCTCTCACGGAAAATAAACTATTGTGCAGAGAGTACAGATCTCACCAGCACAACCAAAACAGGTTAAAATAAAGCAGGAGGGCCAGGGGACTCCACTGGGTGGTGGGACTTGGTCACCCCGTCAGAACCGAGAATGATTAGCAGCAGTAGCTGTATGTATAAGCACCACCTGAAAAACATGGAAAGGGAAGAGCCTATGGCAAGAACAATAACAGTTTGAAATACTGTTTTAAACATAATGCTCATCGCTTTTGTTGTGCTAGTTAAAAGCCTTTTTAAAATTATCAATAAATTAAAATAACTTTGGAGATTATGCCATTTTATGTCTGAATCCTGTGCCATATGGCTCGAAAATGACTGCGAGTTTATGAAAATATTTTAATGTAAGCCTCACACTGGACTAAATCCTGCCTTCTTTAAGGCGCTTTGGAGGCATGTATGGGAGGGGCAGAAGCCACCGACCAAGGAAAATGGGAGTAAATTATTAACTTTACAGCTTCATGTTCGAAATATTTTGATTATAAAACTATATATTCTAAAAGCTGTTATAAACGAGGCCTTTGAAATATACCAATAATTAAAGATTCGGTACAGTATCTACGAACAATAATTCTTACCAGGAGTAAGCCATGTATTACAAAAAGGGTGCCAGTCCCACATAGCTGCTTTGAGGGCTAAGTAACCTTTAATCCAACCAGCCCTGAAAACAATCCACTTGTTGCCATTTCAACCAAAGTTTTTTCCACCAAGTGGAATGACCAGTCCATACCTAACAAGTGATGTCAAAAAGAGGCAGGGTAATAAAAGATCTAATTCTGAACAGTCTGCCCTTTAAGTCAATGAATTTGAAAATGTTTGCTAAAAACGTGCACCATTAGATCTTAATTCTACCCAATCTTTATGGAGGAAAACACCCCTTGCCGCCTTCATAAAATATTGGGCCTGTAAGCTACGGCTTGGTAACTGCAATATGTACCAGGTATAAAAACACCAATAGTACTTTTGGTTCCGGGTCCTGCACTGCCAGAAAGAAAATCCACTTTCGTAGCTTCTAATGCATATTGTGATAAGTTCGCTAAGTTTTGTGTGAACTTTTTAACGGTTGCATTTAGGATTTCGCAGAAGTGCACACAGAACTAATATAGCTCTGGTTGCATCAATTTTGGCCAACTGAGGGGTCTATAGTCTTATCCTATCTAAATGTTCAGTCAAAGAAAACACTCTGTCCAGATACCAGTCACAGGAGCTAATACTTTAAAGCACGGGGTTTTACCTCCTAGTTCCTCAATATCTCCAATAAGCCAAAACACGCTGCACTGACACATGAATCATTCGTATTTGAATTCAGGCCTGGAAAGTTAATTATTCCTATCCGCGACGCTGCAGAGGAGACTATATTTAATTTACAATTGTTGCTTTCCTGCTGCCAATGAGAGGAGGCAAGAGCTGAAAACAGTTGCTCTGGGACACGTGTTTCTGCCTCCAGGTTATATAGTTAGGACTGCATCTTACGAAATGGGGTAGCCATGCAGAAAAGTCTACTGTTCTACACCTCTGAAGAGTGCCAAACACTGAGGGTATGTGATCAAAGTGTTTGATTCCTGGCACGAGTCTGGCCGCAGTGTAAAGGTCATTCACCAACGACCAAATTTATCCTGAGCAAAGAACTGCCATAGTTAGTCCAAAGGAAAGGACAGATCGGACTACAGTTTTAGAATTGGTTTTGAGGATCAAAGATTTTATCAGTTGAGCTGGTATTGGGCACTTCATTATAGGCTGTTTTCATATGTGAGCGTAGATTATATTTTCCCCCCTAAAGTCTAAATATTGTGTGCACTCAATGATAGGTGGCTTGCAGGCCAGACTATTGAGACAATCAAGCTAAATATGTAGGGGAATGGAATCTGAATTAAGAATAGGACAATGAGCAGAAAAACTCTGTTTTGATAAGATGTTGGACGTTCAGAACCAGATTACAATGTCTTGTGTGAGAAGGAGGCTGCTGCCTGGAGAGAGAACTTTCAGGCAAAGCTGTGCATCTGCAGTGTAGATGTGGTACAAAACATTTGATTGTCTGAAAAGAGAGCGAAAGGTTTCAGTGTATAGACTGAAAAGAGTTAAAGAACTAAGAGAACCTTGAGCAATTTATTTTTGAAGTGGAGAAGGGATGGACAGGCTGTTGCATATTTCTGTTTGCTCAGAGCAATTCTATAGGAGAGGGATGAACCAGCTCAAGGACACTATGTGATATGTAGAAATCTCCACACAGATTAGTTTTTTCGTCTTTTATTCAGATTATTATGTCCAGTACATCACAGCCCATCCATCAGTGGTCAGAGCCACACCAGCTCCAACTACCACTCAGTTCAAACCATCACATTCTTATCGGACGTATCCAACACTTAGCTATTCCAGCACCTAATACAACTTACCACATAACACCTACTACAGCATACCACATACCGCCACCGTAAATACAAAGCAACCATCCTAAATCCAACATTATATTCTAAATTCTGATCTTAAATTAAAAACTATGTACATTACAATAAAGATACAAGTTTACACAAAATCCTTAAGATCGGCTAGTCTCCTACTCACATGCAAACTTTTCTTCTTGACAGTCTGCATTTTGGCACCATAAAAAAATTCTCTAGTGCAGACGTCCCCAGACTCTTGCCTGACCTTGGTGACAGGATCATCATATTCATGCTCACTGTTAATGACAGGTTCACTTTGTACAGCACACTTTCATAGTGCAACTCTACCCAAATTCCAAATTCGATGAGCCTCAGGTTTGATTGCATTTTTTAAAAGCTCGATGATTTTATAGGTTGCATAAACTTGTCCATCAACCATCCTTCCCTTGGGTTCTTTATCTTCACCCAATTCCCAACACTGACTTAAGTATTTGTCACAATTCGGAAGCAGCATTTAGAAAACAGCTTAAACAACGCAACACTTCTGTGATATTAGGTAAAGGATAGTAATCTGCTACCATAGCCTTGTTCAGCTGTCTCAGGTCCACACAAAGTCTGGCTTGTCCATTTGCTTTCTGAGCCATCACCTTCGGCGACACCCACTCAGTTGCCTCCATCTCTTAAAACACTCCACACTCTAGTAACTTGTCCAATTCCCTTTTTATTGCATCTCTAACCATCACAGACCCACTTCATACTTCTACCACCGTAGGATTCACCACAGACCTAAGTTTTATGTGGTGAGCAGAATGCTTCAGATGTCCCAACCCCTTTCGGAAGACCTCAGTGAATTGTGCCTCATAGTCAGTTACCTTCCTCAGATTATCAGCCCTTGATACCATAAACTGTTCGTTTGCAACCCAACCATTTTTCAATTTAACTGACGGTGTCTCGTTAGGATCAGGAATACAAATAAATCTCTCTGACGAAACCAGCTAATCAATGAATATCACTTGTAGGAAACATATTTAGCTGGAACCATTTTGTCACAAAACTCATTAGTGCCCCAAAAGTAACCCATCAAACCTGATGGGCTGTCCTCTATAAGCTTTGGGCATGATATTGGGTTTCATCAAGCTCATTAAGCCCTTCAAACTGTCTTCAAAAAACTTCCCGGATATTAATGTTATTTTCGCCCCAGAATCAAATTGTATTCTTATTAAAGAGGCACTGATCCACACAATCTCAACCGGTCTGTCACACTCTCCATTTCTCATTTGTAAAATGATTTCCCCACATTCAGGATCAGAATCACATATCAGCGTATTCACTTTTTTGTACTCCTAACTGATCTGCAACAGGACGTGAAATGACCTTTCGTGTCACATGTGTTGCATGTGGTCTTCCAACCACGACACTCCTTGAATTTTGCCACGTATCCCATATTTCCACATCTAAAACATTTAATATGAGCTTTCTTCGTCACCCTCTCTGCTTGCCTAGCAAACGCTGACACATTTTTGCTGTTGTTAATACCTCACTGAGTGTGGAGTTTTCTTTCAACCATGAGGCTTCCCTTGCCTTGTCCAGTATGCATCCTAACATGAATTCGTCATGCAACCTTTTATCAGCTGCTGCACGAAATTTGCATGTGGAAGCCAATTTAATCAACGCTGTTATATAACCCTCAACTGACTCCCCCACACGATGCATCTTTCTCCCAAAATGATACCATTAAAAGATGGCGCTTCTCTTCAATAAGTAGTGTAAATCAAGGTTTTTGAGACAAACCTCATAACCATTGAGTCCATTACCATCATCACAGTACACTTCAGGCAAATGACCAAAACCTTCTGCCCCTCTCGACCTAAGCAATGCATAAGTAAATATATTTTTCTCTCCGCTCACACAGAGGTACCATACACCCTGGCATAATGCTTAAAAACCTTCTGCCATCTCTGCCATGGTATTGCAGGTTTGCCCACAGATGAAAGAAAGAAAGAAAGAAATTAGGTGCTGTCACATTCTTTACATTGTCAACAGAAGAGAACACAGTCCACCCACACACACACACATACTGTCAAACACATCATAGCCCCAATCACCAGTACCCAACTGCATACTCTATTATCCACGTGTTATGTTGAAACATGTGAAGACGTACAGAAAAGCAGTTTGAAGATGGGGAGAAAACAAGGTGCACAAACAGTACCATTTTCACAAGAAAATCCTCATAAGATGTAATTGTGCACAAAACCGAGAAACCGGCGTCAGGGAGTATCCATTAACATGTAATGAAGATCACCCGTCGCGCTGTCACATCAAAGCACTTCCTGGAAAGACCAGCATCCCAAACAGTTTCTGAGAATTTCCAATGACGAACTGCACATAACAAGATGACCAGGGGTACAGCATGCAGATGTACACCCTTAAGTAGAACTAGACTAAACCCAAAGTAAGATGGCCGCCTACACAATGTTCCTACGTGTTTGACGTCAACAAACAGGTTCTGTCGTGTAGCTGTGATGTGCGCACCACAGTTGGAATGCAGAATTCTGTGCAGTGAGACGTGCAATATGATGTGGACAGGAATCCACGTTCATGCGGTGAGCATTGTACAGTCATGCAGTGAGTATTGCACAGGAGCCTCCATTGCATCTGCCAAGGTGCTTGCAGTACCAGACATTTAGCCTCATGCAGTGAGATGCGCACTCGAGTCACAATGTGCCTGCCGAAATGCTCGTCCTCTCCTTCCAAAGTGCAATTTATGTGCACTGCACTCACCCGCACCAACGTGCCACTGAATGTGAAAGGAGGCAAGGCTAGAACGAAAGTTCTGGCAACCTCTGCTCGTATGCACATCCTTGCCTTGACAATTGCAATAGATTCCTATAAAATTCAGTGATATTGGGTCTGTGGCATAGGATGATGCTCCCAGTCGTCATCAATGTGAAATGTAGGAACCTCTACACAGATTAATTTATTTTCCTCTTTTATTCAGGTTATGTCCAGTACATGAGACTCGAGCCACCTGTGGTCAGAGCCACACCAGCTTCCAAGCTCCAATTACCACCCAGTTCAAAGCATCACATTCTCATCTGGAGTATTCAACACCTAGCTGTTCCAGAACCTAATACAACTTACCACATAATACCTAGTACAGTATGCCACACCCTAGTATTCAGTTGTAAAGAAATGGCTCCCTGTTGCAGTTACCCCCCACTTTTTGCCTGATACTGATGCTGACTTGACTGAGAAGTGTGCTGGGACCCTGCTAACCAGGCTGTTCTTTCACCTAAAATGTACCATTGTTTCCACAATTGGCACAACCCTGGCACCTAGGTAAGTCCCTTGTAACTGGTACCCCTGGTACCAAGGGCCCTGATGCCAGGGAAGGTCTCTAAGGGCTGCAGCATGTCTTATGCCACCCTAGGGACCCCTCACTCAGCACAGACACACTGCTTGCCAGCTTGTGTGTGCTGATGGGGAGAACATGACTAAGTCGACATGGCACTCCCCTCAGGGTGCCATGCCAACCTCCCACTGCCTGTGGCATAGGTAAGTCACCCCTCTAGTAGGCCTTACAGCCCTAAGGCAGGGTGCACTATACCACAGGTGAGGGCATATGTGCATGAGCACTATGCCCCTACAGTGTCTAAGCAAAACCTTAGACATTGTAAGTGCAGGGTAGCCATAAGAGTATATGGGCTGGGAGTCTGTCAAAAACGAACTCCACAGCTCCATAATGGCTACACTGAATACTGGGAAGTTTAGTATCAAACTTCTCAGAATAATAAACCCACACTGATGCCAGTGTTGGATTTATTAAAAAAATGCACACAGAGGGCATCTTAGAGATACCCCCTGTATTTTACCCAATTGTTCAGTGCAGGACTGACTGGTCTGTGCCAGCCTGCTGCTGAGAGACGAGTGTCTGACCTCATGCGGTGAGAGCCTTTGTGCTCTCTGAGGACAGAAACAAAGCCTGCTCTGGGTGGAGGTGCTTCACACCTCCCCCCTGCAGGAACTGTAACACCTAGCAGTGAGCTTCAAAGGCTCAAGCTTCGTGTTACAATGCCCCAGGGCACTCCAGCTAGTGGAGATGCCCGCCTCCTGGACCCAGCCCCCACTTTTGGCGGCAAGTCCAGGAGAGATAATGAGAAAAACAAGGAGGAGTCACTGGCCAGTCAGGACAGCCCCTAAGGTGTCCTGAGCTGAGGTGACTCTGACTTTTAGAAATCCTCCATCTTGCAGATGGAGGATTCCCCCAATAGGATTAGGGATGTGACCCCCTCCCCTTGGGAGGAGGCACAAAGAGGGTGTACTCACCCTCAGGGCTAGTAGCCATTGGCTACTAACCCCCCAGACCTAAACACGCCCTTAAATTTAGTATTTAAGGGCTTCCCTGAACCTAAAGATTTAGATTCCTGCAACAACAAGAAGAAGGACTGCCTAGCTGAAAACCCCTGCAGAGGAAGACCAGAAGACAACAACTGCCTTGGCTCCAGAAACTCACCGGCCTGTCTCCTGCCTTCCAAAGAACTCTGCTCCAGCGACGCCTTCCAAAGGGACCAGCGACCTCTGCATCCTCTGAGGACTGCCCTGCTTCGACGACGACAAGAAACTCCCGAGGACAGCGGACCTGCTCCAAAAAGACTGCAACTTTATCCAAAGGAGCAGCTTTAAAGAACCCTGCAATCTCCCCGCAAGAAGCGTGAGACTTGCAACACTGCACCCGGCGACCCCGACTCGGCTGGTGGAGAACCAACACCTCAGGGAGGACCCCCGGACTACTCTACGACTGTGAGTACCAAAACCTGTCCCCCCTGAGCCCCCACAGCGCCGCCTGCAGAGGGAATCCCGAGGCTTCCCCTGACCACGACTCTCTGAAACCTAAGTCCCGATGCCTGGAAAAGACCCTGCACCCGCAGCCCTCAGGACCTGAAGGACCGGACTTTCACTGCAGAAGTGACCCCCAGGAGTCCCTCTCCCTTGCCCAAGTGGAGGTTTCCCCGAGGAAGCCCCCCCTTGCCTGCCTGCAGCGCTGAAGAGATCCCTTGATCTCTCATTGACTTCCATTGCGAACCCGACGCTTGTTCTAACACTGCACCCGGCCGCCCCCGCGCCGCCGAGGGTGAAATTTCTGTGTGGGCTTGTGTCCCCCCCGGTGCCCTACAAAACCCCCCTGGTCTGCCCTCCGAAGACGCGGGTACTTACCTGCTGGCAGACTGGAACCGGGGCACCCCCTTCTCTCCATTGAAGCCTATGCGTTTTGGGCACCACTTTGAACTCTGCACCTGACCGGCCCTGAGCTGCTGGTGTGGTAACTTTGGGGTTGCTCTGAACCCCCAACGGTGGGCTACCTTGGACCAAGAACTGAACCCTGTAAGTGTCGTACTTACCTGGTAAAACTAACAAAAACTTACCTCCCCCAGGAACTGTGAAAATTGCACTAAGTGTCCACTTTTAAAATAGCTATTTGTGAATAACTTGAAAAGTATACATGCAATTGAAATGATTCAAAGTTCCTAATGTACTTACCTGCAATACCTTTCAAACAAGATATTACATGTTAAATTTTAACCTGTGGTTCTTAAAATAAACCAAGAAAAGATATTTTTCTATACAAAACCTATTGGCTGGATTTGTCTCTGAGTGTGTGTACCTCATTTATTGTCTATGTGTATGTACAACAAATGCTTAACACTACTCCTTGGATAAGCCTACTGCTCGACCACACTACCACAAAATAGAGCATTAGTATTATCTCTTTTTACCACTATTTTACCTCTAAGGGGAACCCTTGGACTCTGTGCATGCTATTCCTTACTTTGAAATAGCACATACAGAGCCAACTTCCTACATTGGTGGATCAGCGGTGGGGTACAAGACTTTGCATTTGCTGGACTACTCAGCCAATACCTGATCACACGACAAATTCCAAAAATTGTCATTAGAAATTGATTTTTGCAATTTGAAAAGTTTCCTAAATTCTTTAAAGTCCTGCTAGGGCCTTGTGTTAGTCCCTGTTAGCATTTCTTTTAGATTTTAAAAGTTTGGTAAAAGTTTGAATTAGAACCTAGAACTAGTTTTAGATTCTTAAAAAGTATTCCAACTTTTAGAAACATAATGTCTAGTGCAGAGATGAATGTGGTGGAACTCGACACCACACCTTACCTCCATCTTAAGATGAGGGAGCTAAGGTCACTCTGTAAAATAAAGAAAATAGTAATGGGCCCCAGACCTTCCAAACTACAGCTCCAGGAGCTGTTGGCAGAGTTTGAAAAGGCCAACCCCTCTGTGGATAACACAGAGGAAGATGATAGTGAACTGGAGGAAGAATCCCCTCCACCAGTCCTATCTAGGGAGAACAGGGCTTCTCAAGCCCTGACTCCAAAAATAATAGTCAGAGATGCTGGTTCCCTCACAGGAGGGGCCAACAACTCTGAAATCACTGAGGATAACTCCAGTGAAGAGGACATCCAGTTAGCCAGGATGGCCAAAAGATTGGCTTTGGAAAGACAGATCCTAGCCATAGAAAGGGAAAGACAAGAGATGGGCCTAGGACCCATCAATGGTGGCAGCAACATAAATAGGGTCAGAGATTCTCCTGACATGTTGAAAATCCCCAAAGGGATTGTAACAAAATATGAAGATGGTGATGACATCACCAAATGGTTCACAGCTTTTGAGAGGGCTTGTGAAACCAGAAAAGTGAACAAATCTCACTGGGGTGCTCTCCTTTGGGAAATGTTCACAGGAAAGTGTAGGGATAGACTCCTCACACTCTCTAAAAAAGATGCAGAATCTTACGACCTCATGAAGGGTACCCTGATTGAGGGCTTTGGATTCTCCACTGAGGAGTATAGAATTAGATTCAGGGGGGCTAAAAAATCCTCGAGCCAGACCTGGGTTGATTATGTTGACTACTCAGTGAAAACACTGGATGGTTGGGTAACTGGAAATGAAGTGTATGACTATGTTGGGCTTTATAATTTGTTTATGAAAGAACACATTTTAAGTAACTGCTTCAATGAAAAGTTGCATCAGTATCTGGTAGACCTAGGTCCAATTTCTCCCCAAGAATTGGGAAAGAAGGCAGACCACTGGGTCAAGACTAGGGTAACCAAAACTTCCACTGGGGGTGACCAAAAGAAAGGGGTTACAAAGCCTCCCCAGGAGAAAGTGGGTGACACTAGAAACAAAGAAAAAGAGTCCCCTGTAGGCCCCCAAAAACCAGACCAGGTGGGTGGGCCCAGAGACACAACCCAAAACAAAGGTGGGTACCAGGGTAAGAGCTGGGATGCCACTAAGGCATGGTGCCATAACTGTAAACAGACAGGGCACCACACCAAGGACACTTCTTGTCCCAAAAACAAACCCCCTAGCAAAATCCCAGGGGTGACCAGTGTAGCCATTGGGGATGACTCCTCAGATGAGGAGGTCTTCATAGCCTTCAACTGGAAAAAGGGCCCAACAGGTGAGTTGGAGATTCCAGAGGGAAGTAGACACTTCCACCACCTACTGGTGAATGGAATCCCAGCCACTGCCCTGAGAGACACTTGTGCCAGTCACACTATTGTGCATGACAGGCTGGTGTTCTCAAACCAGTACATCCCAGGTGAGATGGCCAGAGTAAGAGTTAGCCCAGACAGGGTCACTGATAGGCCTGTGGCTTTTGTGCCCATAGAAGTGGGTGGGACTTTTAGCTGGAGAAGGGTGGTAGTCAGTACAGACCTCCCCCTTGATTGTCTCCTTGGAAATGACTACCCAGAGGTTAGTCAGAGCCCAAGAGAGGAACTGATCCAGTGCCAGTCCTCTCCCAAGGATTCTGGAGTGCCTGCCTCTGCAGTAAATGCAAGTAGGCCCCAGAAGAAAAAGAAAAGGAAACAGAGTAGGAAAGGTGGACAACCTTTAGCCAAGGTTCCAGCAAGCCAAGGAGATTCTGCTCCAGTAGGGGAGAACTCCAAAAGTGGCTCTGATAAAGTCCAACCTGACCCACAAGAAGTCCTGGCTAGTCAGGCAACTGTTAAGCCTGAGTGGGTGGCTCCTCAGCTAACAGAAGAAAGAGTGGAAGAAGGGTGTTTACTACAAGATGTGGTAACCCCCCACTCTAATACAGCAGACAGGCACCCTGAACCCAAAGAAGCCTGTAACTTAGCCCCTTCCCTTGTAGGTGAAGAGCTAAAGGTGTGGTTCTGGGCACTGATAGCTGTCAGTGGCCTCTGCTGGGTGTTAGCCTTTATGGCTGCACTATCCTTGGCATGGTGGTCTGACCCCATGCCAAATAGCACGTTAGGCCCCCTGACCCTGTTGGTCATGGTGGGGTTACTCCAGCTCTGGGTAACCTCTTTGGGTAAGCTAGGGGTGACCCTGGCTAAGATAAGATTAGCAGAGGTGGATACCTCTAACACCAAAATAGAGAGAATGGGTGAAGACATAAAAAGCACAGACAAGAGGCAGTTCAGACTAGGTCCTATCACTGTGGAAGTGGGTCAGTTCCCCAGAGGGAATGACCTGAACAGGAGGATGTAAGGCAGAGTAGGCCCTGCAACAAACCAGCCTATTTCCTCTACTCTTCCTCACCTGACAGACTAGGAAGACTCTCCCAGCTTTGGCTGAGTCTCCTGGCCTGTGGGCTGGGGGGGGCTTGTGTAAAGAAATGGCTCCCTGTTGCAGTTACCCCCCACTTTTTGCCTGATACTGATGCTGACTTGACTGAGAAGTGTGCTGGGACCCTGCTAACCAGGCCCCAGCACCAGTGTTCTTTCACCTAAAATGTACCATTGTTTCCACAATTGGCACAACCCTGGCACCTAGGTAAGTCCCTTGTAACTGGTACCCCTGGTACCAAGGGCCCTGATGCCAGGGAAGGTCTCTAAGGGCTGCAGGATGTCTTATGCCACCCTAGGGACCCCTCACTCAGCACAGACACACTGCTTGCCAGCTTGTGTGTGCTGATGGGGAGAAAATGACTAAGTCGACATGGCACTCCCCTCAGGGTGCCATGCCAACCTCCCACTGCCTGTGGCATAGGTAAGTCACCCCTCTAGTAGGCCTTACAGCCCTAAGGCAGGGTGCACTATACCACAGGTGAGGGCATATGTGCATGAGCACTATGCCCCTACAGTGTCTAAGCAAAACCTTAGACATTGTAAGTGCAGGGTAGCCATAAGAGTATATGGGCTGGGAGTCTGTTAAAAACGAACTCCACAGCTCCATAATGGCTACACTGAATACTGGGAAGTTTAGTATCAAACTTCTCAGAATAATAAACCCACACTGATGCCAGTGTTGGATTTATTAAAAAAATGCACACAGAGGGCATCTTAGAGATACCCCCTGTATTTTACCCAATTGTTCAGTGCAGGACTGACTGGTCTGTGCCAGCCTGCTGCTGAGAGACGAGTGTCTGACCTCATGCGGTGAGAGCCTTTGTGCTCTCTGAGGACAGAAACAAAGCCTGCTCTGGGTGAAGGTGCTTCACACCTCCCCCCTGCAGGAACTGTAACACCTAGCAGTGAGCTTCAAAGGCTCAAGCTTCGTGTTACAATGCCCCAGGGCACTCCAGCTAGTGGAGATGCCCGCCTCCTGGACCCAGCCCCCACTTTTGGCGGCAAGTCCAGGAGAGATAATGAGAAAAACAAGGAGGAGTCACTGGCCAGTCAGGACAGCCCCTAAGGTGTCCTGAGCTGAGGTGACTCTGACTTTTAGAAATCCTCCATCTTGCAGATGGAGGATTCCCCCAATAGGATTAGGGATGTGACCCCCTCCCCTTGGGAGGAGGCACAAAGAGGGTGTACTCACCCTCAGGGCTAGTAGCCATTGGCTACTAACCCCCCAGACCTAAACACGCCCTTAAATTTAGTATTTAAGGGCTTCCCTGAACCTAAAGATTTAGATTCCTGCAACAACAACAAGAAGGACTGCCTAGCTGAAAACCCCTGCAGAGGAAGACCAGAAGACAACAACTGCCTTGGCTCCAGAAACTCACCGGCCTGTCTCCTGCCTTCCAAAGAACTCTGCTCCAGCGACGCCTTCCAAAGGGACCAGCAACCTCTGCATCCTCTGAGGACTGCCCTGCTTCGACGACGACAAGAAACTCCCGAGGACAGCGGACCTGCTCCAAAAAGACTGCAACTTTATCCAAAGGAGCAGCTTTAAAGAACCCTGCAATCTCCCCGCAAGAAGCGTGAGACTTGCAACACTGCACCCGGCGACCCCGACTCGGCTGGTGGAGAACCAACACCTCAGGGAGGACCCCCGGACTACTCTACGACTGTGAGTACCAAAACCTGTCCCCCCTGAGCCCCCACAGCGCCGCCTGCAGAGGGAATCCCGAGGCTTCCCCTGACCGCGACTCTCTGAAACCTAAGTCCCGACGCCTGGAAAAGACCCTGCACCCGCAGCCCCCAGGACATGAAGGACCGGACTTTCACTGCAGAAGTGACCCCCAGGAGTCCCTCTCCCTTGCCCAAGTGGAGGTTTCCCCGAGGAAGCCCCCCCTTGCCTGCCTGCAGCGCTGAAGAGATCCCTTGATCTCTCATTGACTTCCATTGCGAACCCGACGCTTGTTCTAACACTGCACCCGGCCGCCCCCGCGCCGCTGAGGGTGAAATTTCTGTGTGGGCTTGTGTCCCCCCCGGTGCCCTACAAAACCCCCCTGGTCTGCCCTCCGAAGACGCGGGTACTTACCTGCTGGCAGACTGGAACCGGGGCACCCCCTTCTCTCCATTGAAGCCTATGCGTTTTGGGCACCACTTTGAACTCTGCACCTGACCGGCCCTGAGCTGCTGGTGTGGTAACTTTGGGGTTGCTCTGAACCCCCAACGGTGGGCTACCTTGGACCAAGAACTGAACCCTGTAAGTGTCGTACTTACCTGGTAAAACTAACAAAAACTTACCTCCCCCAGGAACTGTGAAAATTGCACTGTGTCCACTTTTAAAATAGCTATTTGTGAATAACTTGAAAAGTATACATGCAATTGAAATGATTCAAAGTTCCTAATGTACTTACCTGCAATACCTTTCAAACAAGATATTACATGTTAAATTTTAACCTGTGGTTCTTAAAATAAACCAAGAAAATATATTTTTCTATACAAAACCTATTGGCTGGATTTGTCTCTGAGTGTGTGTACCTCATTTATTGTCTATGTGTATGTACAACAAATGCTTAACACTACTCCTTGGATAAGCCTACTGCTCGACCACACTACCACAAAATAGAGCATTAGTATTATCTCTTTTTACCACTATTTTACCTCTAAGGGGAACCCTTGGACTCTGTGCATGCTATTCCTTACTTTGAAATAGCACATACAGAGCCAACTTCCTACATTGGTGGATCAGCGGTGGGGTACAAGACTTTGCATTTGCTGGACTACTCAGCCAATACCTGATCACACGACAAATTCCAAAAATTGTCATTAGAAATTGATTTTTGCAATTTGAAAAGTTTCCTAAATTCTTTAAAGTCCTGCTAGGGCCTTGTGTTAGTCCCTGTTAGCATTTCTTTTAGATTTTAAAAGTTTGGTAAAAGTTTGAATTAGAACCTAGAACTAGTTTTAGATTCTTAAAAAGTATTCCAACTTTTAGAAACATAATGTCTAGTGCAGAGATGAATGTGGTGGAACTCGACACCACACCTTACCTCCATCTTAAGATGAGGGAGCTAAGGTCACTCTGTAAAATAAAGAAAATAGTAATGGGCCCCAGACCTTCCAAACTACAGCTCCAGGAGCTGTTGGCAGAGTTTGAAAAGGCCAACCCCTCTGTGGATAACACAGAGGAAGATGATAGTGAACTGGAGGAAGAATCCCCTCCACCAGTCCTATCTAGGGAGAACAGGGCTTCTCAAGCCCTGACTCCAAAAATAATAGTCAGAGATGCTGGTTCCCTCACAGGAGGGGCCAACAACTCTGAAATCACTGAGGATAACTCCAGTGAAGAGGACATCCAGTTAGCCAGGATGGCCAAAAGATTGGCTTTGGAAAGACAGATCCTAGCCATAGAAAGGGAAAGACAAGAGATGGGCCTAGGACCCATCAATGGTGGCAGCAACATAAATAGGGTCAGAGATTCTCCTGACATGTTGAAAATCCCCAAAGGGATTGTAACAAAATATGAAGATGGTGATGACATTACCAAATGGTTCACAGCTTTTGAGAGGGCTTGTGAAACCAGAAAAGTGAACAAATCTCACTGGGGTGCTCTCCTTTGGGAAATGTTCACAGGAAAGTGTAGGGATAGACTCCTCACACTCTCTAAAAAAGATGCAGAATCTTACGACCTCATGAAGGGTACCCTGATTGAGGGCTTTGGATTCTCCACTGAGGAGTATAGAATTAGATTCAGGGGGGCTAAAAAATCCTCGAGCCAGACCTGGGTTGATTATGTTGACTACTCAGTGAAAACACTGGATGGTTGGGTAACTGGAAATGAAGTGTATGACTATGTTGGGCTTTATAATTTGTTTATGAAAGAACACATTTTAAGTAACTGCTTCAATGAAAAGTTGCATCAGTATCTGGTAGACCTAGGTCCAATTTCTCCCCAAGAATTGGGAAAGAAGGCAGACCACTGGGTCAAGACTAGGGTAACCAAAACTTCCACTGGGGGTGACCAAAAGAAAGGGGTTACAAAGCCTCCCCAGGAGAAAGTGGGTGACACTAGAAACAAAGAAAAAGAGTCCCCTGTAGGCCCCCAAAAACCAGACCAGGTGGGTGGGCCCAGAGACACAACCCAAAACAAAGGTGGGTACCAGGGTAAGAGCTGGGATGCCACTAAGGCATGGTGCCATAACTGTAAACAGACAGGGCACCACACCAAGGACACTTCTTGTCCCAAAAACAAACCCCCTAGCAAAATCCCAGGGGTGACCAGTGTAGCCATTGGGGATGACTCCTCAGATGAGGAGGTCTTCATAGCCTTCAACTGGAAAAAGGGCCCAACAGGTGAGTTGGAGATTCCAGAGGGAAGTAGACACTTCCACCACCTACTGGTGAATGGAATCCCAGCCACTGCCCTGAGAGACACTTGTGCCAGTCACACTATTGTGCATGACAGGCTGGTGTTCTCAAACCAGTACATCCCAGGTGAGATGGCCAGAGTAAGAGTTAGCCCAGACAGGGTCACTGATAGGCCTGTGGCTTTTGTGCCCATAGAAGTGGGTGGGACTTTTAGCTGGAGAAGGGTGGTAGTCAGTACAGACCTCCCCCTTGATTGTCTCCTTGGAAATGACTACCCAGAGGTTAGTCAGAGCCCAAGAGAGGAACTGATCCAGTGCCAGTCCTCTCCCAAGGATTCTGGAGTGCCTGCCTCTGCAGTAAATGCAAGTAGGCCCCAGAAGAAAAAGAAAAGGAAACAGAGTAGGAAAGGTGGACAACCTTTAGCCAAGGTTCCAGCAAGCCAAGGAGATTCTGCTCCAGTAGGGGAGAACTCCAAAAGTGGCTCTGATAAAGTCCAACCTGACCCACAAGAAGTCCTGGCTAGTCAGGCAACTGTTAAGCCTGAGTGGGTGGCTCCTCAGCTAACAGAAGAAAGAGTGGAAGAAGGGTGTTTACTACAAGATGTGGTAACCCCCCACTCTAATACAGCAGACAGGCACCCTGAACCCAAAGAAGCCTGTAACTTAGCCCCTTCCCTTGTAGGTGAAGAGCTAAAGGTGTGGTTCTGGGCACTGATAGCTGTCAGTGGCCTCTGCTGGGTGTTAGCCTTTATGGCTGCACTATCCTTGGCATGGTGGTCTGACCCCATGCCAAATAGCACGTTAGGCCCCCTGACCCTGTTGGTCATGGTGGGGTTACTCCAGCTCTGGGTAACCTCTTTGGGTAAGCTAGGGGTGACCCTGGCTAAGATAAGATTAGCAGAGGTGGATACCTCTAACACCAAAATAGAGAGAATGGGTGAAGACATAAAAAGCACAGACAAGAGGCAGTTCAGACTAGGTCCTATCACTGTGGAAGTGGGTCAGTTCCCCAGAGGGAATGACCTGAACAGGAGGATGTAAGGCAGAGTAGGCCCTGCAACAAACCAGCCTATTTCCTCTACTCTTCCTCGCCTGACAGACTAGGAAGACTCTCCCAGCTTTGGCTGAGTCTCCTGGCCTGTGGGCTGGGGGGGGCTTGTGTAAAGAAATGGCTCCCTGTTGCAGTTACCCCCCACTTTTTGCCTGATACTGATGCTGACTTGACTGAGAAGTGTGCTGGGACCCTGCTAACCAGGCCCCAGCACCAGTGTTCTTTCACCTAAAATGTACCATTGTTTCCACAATTGGCACAACCCTGGCACCTAGGTAAGTCCCTTGTAACTGGTACCCCTGGTACCAAGGGCCCTGATGCCAGGGAAGGTCTCTAAGGGCTGCAGGATGTCTTATGCCACCCTAGGGACCCCTCACTCAGCACAGACACACTGCTTGCCAGCTTGTGTGTGCTGATGGGGAGAAAATGACTAAGTCGACATGGCACTCCCCTCAGGGTGCCATGCCAACCTCCCACTGCCTGTGGCATAGGTAAGTCACCCCTCTAGTAGGCCTTACAGCCCTAAGGCAGGGTGCACTATACCACAGGTGAGGGCATATGTGCATGAGCACTATGCCCCTACAGTGTCTAAGCAAAACCTTAGACATTGTAAGTGCAGGGTAGCCATAAGAGTATATGGGCTGGGAGTCTGTTAAAAACGAACTCCACAGCTCCATAATGGCTACACTGAATACTGGGAAGTTTAGTATCAAACTTCTCAGAATAATAAACCCACACTGATGCCAGTGTTGGATTTATTAAAAAAATGCACACAGAGGGCATCTTAGAGATACCCCCTGTATTTTACCCAATTGTTCAGTGCAGGACTGACTGGTCTGTGCCAGCCTGCTGCTGAGAGACGAGTGTCTGACCTCATGCGGTGAGAGCCTTTGTGCTCTATGAGGACAGAAACAAAGCCTGCTCTGGGTGAAGGTGCTTCACACCTCCCCCCTGCAGGAACTGTAACACCTAGCAGTGAGCTTCAAAGGCTCAAGCTTCGTGTTACAATGCCCCAGGGCACTCCAGCTAGTGGAGATGCCCGCCTCCTGGACCCAGCCCCCACTTTTGGCGGCAAGTCCAGGAGAGATAATGAGAAAAACAAGGAGGAGTCACTGGCCAGTCAGGACAGCCCCTAAGGTGTCCTGAGCTGAGGTGACTCTGACTTTTAGAAATCCTCCATCTTGCAGATGGAGGATTCCCCCAATAGGATTAGGGATGTGACCCCCTCCCCTTGGGAGGAGGCACAAAGAGGGTGTACTCACCCTCAGGGCTAGTAGCCATTGGCTACTAACCCCCCAGACCTAAACACGCCCTTAAATTTAGTATTTAAGGGCTTCCCTGAACCTAAAGATTTAGATTCCTGCAACAACAACAAGAAGGACTGCCTAGCTGAAAACCCCTGCAGAGGAAGACCAGAAGACAACAACTGCCTTGGCTCCAGAAACTCACCGGCCTGTCTCCTGCCTTCCAAAGAACTCTGCTCCAGCGACGCCTTCCAAAGGGACCAGCGACCTCTGCATCCTCTGAGGACTGCCCTGCTTCGACGACGACAAGAAACTCCCGAGGACAGCGGACCTGCTCCAAAAAGACTGCAACTTTATCCAAAGGAGCAGCTTTAAAGAACCCTGCAATCTCCCCGCAAGAAGCGTGAGACTTGCAACACTGCACCCGGCGACCCCGACTCGGCTGGTGGAGAACCAACACCTCAGGGAGGACCCCCGGACTACTCTACGACTGTGAGTACCAAAACCTGTCCCCCCTGAGCCCCCACAGCGCCGCCTGCAGAGGGAATCCCGAGGCTTCCCCTGACCGCGACTCTCTGAAACCTAAGTCCCGACGCCTGGAAAAGACCCTGCACCCGCAGCCCCCAGGACATGAAGGACCGGACTTTCACTGCAGAAGTGACCCCCAGGAGTCCCTCTCCCTTGCCCAAGTGGAGGTTTCCCCGAGGAAGCCCCCCCTTGCCTGCCTGCAGCGCTGAAGAGATCCCTTGATCTCTCATTGACTTCCATTGCGAACCCGACGCTTGTTCTAACACTGCACCCGGCCGCCCCCGCGCCGCTGAGGGTGAAATTTCTGTGTGGGCTTGTGTCCCCCCCGGTGCCCTACAAAACCCCCCTGGTCTGCCCTCCGAAGACGCGGGTACTTACCTGCTGGCAGACTGGAACCGGGGCACCCCCTTCTCTCCATTGAAGCCTATGCGTTTTGGGCACCACTTTGAACTCTGCACCTGACCGGCCCTGAGCTGCTGGTGTGGTAACTTTGGGGTTGCTCTGAACCCCCAACGGTGGGCTACCTTGGACCAAGAACTGAACCCTGTAAGTGTCGTACTTACCTGGTAAAACTAACAAAAACTTACCTCCCCCAGGAACTGTGAAAATTGCACTGTGTCCACTTTTAAAATAGCTATTTGTGAATAACTTGAAAAGTATACATGCAATTGAAATGATTCAAAGTTCCTAATGTACTTACCTGCAATACCTTTCAAACAAGATATTACATGTTAAATTTTAACCTGTGGTTCTTAAAATAAACCAAGAAAAGATATTTTTCTATACAAAACCTATTGGCTGGATTTGTCTCTGAGTGTGTGTACCTCATTTATTGTCTATGTGTATGTACAACAAATGCTTAACACTACTCCTTGGATAAGCCTACTGCTCGACCACACTACCACAAAATAGAGCATTAGTATTATCTCTTTTTACCACTATTTTACCTCTAAGGGGAACCCTTGGACTCTGTGCATGCTATTCCTTACTTTGAAATAGCACATACAGAGCCAACTTCCTACATCAGTTATACTCATTCCAGGATTTCTAGAGAGTGACATGATTTAATATATCAAAATATTTCTCATCCAGGCATACAAGACACTGTTTCACACAAACAAAACTAGAATACATGGAAACACTTCCATAAGCTGTTTCAAACATAGGGTGTGGAGTCTCTGCTCCAAATTATTCTGTTCCCCGATAGCATGTCTATATTTTTGCTACTAGGAAAAAGGAAACGGGGTCTTGCCATCAAACAAAGACCTTTTTCCAATTAGTGTCCAGGCTAGGAGTAGGTGTCAAAAGTCAAGGTGAGCACCCCACTGGACACTGTCACATGTATATCGCTGTACGTAGCTATGCATAAAGGAAATGACTTACTGGGCATGCAACAACAAATACAATAGTTGCGAAAATTAAGAGAATCAGAATATGCATGTATAATGCTTCGAATGCATGATAAAAGTAACACAACAGTATCCTGAAATGATGACATTGCAAGATATTTTTTACACGCACTCTACCAGTCTTAGTTAAACTTCTCCTAGATTATATAGATCTTCCTCATTTTCAGTAAATAAGTGTGGGTGAGTGTAAAAGTGCTTTTCAACAAGGTGAAATGCCCACTGCATCCAGTGAACGTCTGTACTGGTGTGTGTTTTTCCAGTATTTGATCTGCTACTGCGATAAAATAATATTCCACGGTATGATATAAAAACCTGAACAATCAGAATATGTAATGAATTCCTTTACAAAAAGATTGCAAAAACTTTGGGTTTGATGCCAAACAGCACTATAAAAAACAAAATCTGGCCCGAATTATTAACATATGCCTCTGCATGTCTGTTTCAAGGAGCAGACACCTGGGGTTGGGAGGGGGAAGTCCGCATGAGCTGTGTGAAAAGGATGGGAGCAAGTGAGTCAACTCTTTTCCAAAGCAGGGCTCAGCTTCATTATGGGCTCTCCCCAACGAAGCACTATCTGACAGTGAGAGCCAACCGACCAATACCTGTTTATTGAGACTGTCAGCTCTTAAGTCCCCTGGCAGTCTTTCTGGGCTTTCATCCAGGTCTTACATGACCAGTATCTGCAGGACTCAGACCAGCCCGCAGTGTGTTCATGGTCAAGTCGACCTCCACTGCTGCTCTTGCCTGGATACCTCCACTCCAGCAACCCTCACCTCGTCTCACACTCTTAGAGTGATAGTCTCCCTCCAGATCAATAAAGGCACTATTTCCAGTTATGGACTTTTGTGTGACATCCTTATGCATTTTGGGAGTCTTCTTCTTGTTTTGGTCTCATTGCACTAGTTAGACTAAACACTTGAAAGCAATGATCTGTAGCTGAAAAGTTAAGGAGCGAAGGCAGTTTTCGTAATGGCCTTCAATAAATTGGTCACTCTACACACCATTGCCCTGGGCTGCTACGAGTGTGATGTGCGACTTTCACAACTCCCCACTTCCTCACTTTGTAGAAGATGTTTGATGAAGGGAAAGGAAGCTTAGTGTGTATGTATCTGCTGGTGTATTTGACAGTATAAAAGAAAGAGAGAGAAGGTAAGACAGGGGTTACGAGCGACCTTGTGCTGCTGTTTGCCTGTGTTTTACCTGGTCGATAGTCACATCCAGTGACCAGAGGAGTGATCATTGACAAACTCAATGTACTGATAAATAAGAATTAGTGGATTACATCCAGGGACGAGTTATGCTACCTCAAGGGAACATCTGACAAAACGTGTGGAGCAACTTGCAAACCAAGGGAACAGAAAGAAGAAACCAATAGAATCATGATCTAATTAAAGAAAATTAAGGCACTAAGAGGAGAAGGCCCTTCCTTTCTCTACAATTCC
Organism: Pleurodeles waltl; assembly: GCF_031143425.1. Lineage (NCBI taxonomy): Eukaryota > Metazoa > Chordata > Amphibia > Caudata > Salamandridae > Pleurodeles > Pleurodeles waltl. Next base: position 785,933,630 of record NC_090444.1, on the reverse strand, counting down.
TAGCAGTGTAGTCTCCTAAGACTCATATATGTTCTATAGGTAGTCGACGTACCACGGAAACAAGCAACATTTGTGCCTGAGCCTCAGTGGTGCTTGAACAATTATCAAGAATGGGGGTGCTACCATGAATGTTATGTTACAGAAGCCATTGGGACTGTGAAAAATTCAAGCAATACACCTAGAATAAGTGCAGCAATTTAGCCACCCCTCTTCAGCAGGAGAGTGGTAATTCTGTGAATGTAGCCGGTGGTTAATTTTAGAGTACACTGTCCACATTACTGCTAAAACGTTGTGCAGCAGCACACTATCATTTACTGACAACACATTTTCTTTCGATTTGAAAACTGTAGACATGCAGTTTTACTGGTAAAACTATACAGCACACAAACAATACTGTGTGGAAGTCAGGTTTCACAAAAAGTTATCATTTGCGTATCACCAAGTAAAGTGCCTTGATTTGTTTTGGTCGTATTAAAATCTATGTTACATGACATTTGAACTCTGTCTTTTAACGCACAACAAATGTGATGAGATGGCTCTTTATTGCTCATTCACCTTCTGAACTCCAGTATAGATATTTGCGGGGTGCTGCTGCACCTCTGCACCCCCACTTCCAGCACCTAGGAAGAGCTCCCTGGGGGTACGAGGGGATTCGTCTTCCAGAATCCATGAACTGCAACAAGACTTCAGGCCCAAAGTATTTAACCTGATGAGCTAAGAGCTATGTGTTTGGCTCACCACTGTACAAAATCTGACTCGACAAAAAAAGTGGAAACCCTCCCATACTCTTCAGCAAACCTTCTGAGCACTGCTCATCCTCATGTGCCAAGGGCAACACAGCCCCGAGCTCGCTGTTATACCAAACGGAACTGATTGTTGTATTGCTGGAACATCATCCACGGTGGAGGCGGCCTCAGTTGCTGTGTTCTGCAGAGAACTACTGACTTTCCACATGATGGTAAATGGCCTAAGGTGATCTTGAATAATATTGCTTAACGCGGACACCCTCCATGTTTTAGAGCTCTTCTGCCACATATAGCATCTCAGTACTCAACTGGCAGCTGTCACGTTTTCCCCCAAAACTCCACTGTATATGGACGACAACTAAAACATCAATTTCTACTCTGCATATTATTCAGCCTTTACCCTTAAATCTGTAAAAAAAAAAAAAAAGCAAATTTGTTAGGCTCTGATTAACTGTTCTCCCTCAGACAGAATAGCGAATCTTTGCTGTGCATGATTTTATCTGGCCCTGACATATGGCACAGTGGGTTGTCCTACCAAGAGACCTCAAGCTGAATGTGGCCCTTGGTTAGGGTTTAGTTCCACGTCTACGGGCAGAAGGCTGAACATCACAGGCTTTTCCTGGTCATGCTGTTTTGATTTTGATAACAACTGGAGGACTCCCTCATTATCAATTCTTTCAACTTCCGAAATTCATGTTCATCTCACACTGTGCATGTAGCCATCCCTTAGCCATTGGTTTTCTAGTCTCCTAATATGTCTCTTGTACTTTTCAGTCAATCTTCAAACACTTCCCATGGTGCTTCCTTCCAATGAATCACATAGGAACATTCACATCTGGGTGCATGTACAAACATCAAATCTGGCATGGATGCCCTCCAAATCAGCTTACTTGTGTTTTTAACGTCTTCATGTTTCTTTCCCGCATACAAATTAAACAATATCTTGTTTCTCACTAAGATGGCAGCCCCTTAGAATTGCCATTTTAAGTCAGATATGAAGACTCATCTGTTGAACAATTCACTCAGACGTTCAAGTCATAGGAAGCAGTGCTCTGGCTTGGGGTCCTGATATAAGAGAAGCCCCTGGGTTAGGGTGACCAGAAAATGTGTGGGGTTCTAATGAATGCTGGCCATGTGGGAACCTGCTTGGCATGAGAGACACTTGTGCTGATGTGTGAATGGCTAGGAGTGAACTATGCGAGGAAAGCTTTCATTACTTCAGCATGAACTGGGTTTACTCTGTAAGGGTGACTTGTACTTTCTCCGCCTGCTCTTTATTTGATAGGTTGTGCACAGTGGGAAATGGCTGCAGAGCCTGGCCGCATGCCTACGACTCATAAGACTCCGTGTCACGAATCAGCATGAAATTTGGCAAAACTTTAGCATGTTTACTTTTCCCTTGGTATGTCAACTTTTTTGCAGATTAGGCAAATGGGGACAAATTTAAAGGAGGGTTACAACATTCTTCGATATAGTAATAATGATACCTTGCATAAAATCTGGATGAAATGTGGCATGCCTCAATTTTTCATACAAATCCATTAAGAAGGTGCAGAAGGTGCAGAGTTGAACTGGGTAGGAGTGTAAAAAAAGCGTTAGTTTACAGATAACTGACTGAGGTTAGAGAATCAGTGTGATACTTGCTGCCCTAAAGCTGAGCCCAGTACAGGAATCTCAAGCAACAGGCAAATCTGAGGAAGCAGTAAAGTTAAATGAGACGTGTTAAATTGCTTTATTTAGTAATATCTTTGGTGCCGTATCTTGAACAATTGTGAAGTTTGACAGCCTCTTACCATGTTTAAATCCACAACACAGTTCCAGAGGAAAGGGGTCAAATAAATGTTCATTTGGTACTAATTTGCTAACTTGCTGCAGACAGCCATTCCTGGTGCGCACAGCCTTCAAACAAGTGTAGCACAATTTGGCCTCAGTGACTGGACCTTAGGCCGGCTGGATAATTTATTGGTGGATTTTGGTTTAACAGATTAGTCCACCAAACTTAGGTTCTGTGAACGTGAAACTGACAATGGGAGTTCAAATGCCTGTTTGTCTAGCTGAGGTTTTTACTTTCAAATATAGGTAAAAGAAGACAGCAAACCTGGGTTTGAGGACTGTCCACACTCTAATGGTTAAGCTATATCTTTTAACCGTTTCAAGCTCTATTACAGACTATTGTATTGATAGTTTCATGAACACTACTGAATGGATTTATTCTAAACCAACCAACATCATGTTCCTGAGTAAAGTTTTAGTTTCATTCCAACTTTGCAATAATCCCTTCAGGGTTTCTTTCTGTAGCAGAGAACACAAATTCCGGTGGGAGTAAAAGTGACAACTGCTGATTTTTTAAGTGCCTCTTCCACCGATTTTAAAAGGTTTGCATGAAACCCAAAATATCACATGTAATCCGAACACAGTAAGAGTCTGTCTGCCAAGCGCATATCTGTAACCTACACAAAAGTTATAGCAAATCAATAATTGCTTAACCCCACCGTTTAACTGAGCCCCTCCTCAGATCTGCATGGAACATGATACCTGCACTGCCAACTTTCATGCAGTTTCATTACAGAGGACCAAAATGATCAACACATGAAAAAAATGTGAAACCCCTTTCAAATTTGCCCCCCATATATCAGCACGAAACATGCCATACCTACAGTAGGTTAAGGATTCTAAATATCTCCCAAATTTCATGTGGATTTATGAAATGACGCTGAATTATTAGCAAAACAAAGTTGATCCCTCCCCCTTTTAAAACCGCCCACCCATTACTAATCTGCACAAATTTTAAAATGCAAGGAGAACGTTAAACATGCTAAGCCATGTTGACCAAAATTTTGCATTGGGGGATGTTGCGGGCAACATGTCCTGGGAGGAAACGGGACACTCCTCAGTTGTAAAGAGTTCAAAATTTCATAATTTTGCCTTTTCTTCCAAGAGGAACTCAACTGATGCCAAAGCAAGGGTCCAATACCTGGGAGGCAACACTTGGGGCTGAGGAACTAACTCGAGCAGAAGCCAGCAGAGGCCTTCAGGGCTCAGACAGGTCCAATTGCAGGTCTGGTGCGGCAGGTCAGCTGGGCAGGTGCAAGTAGACATCTGGAGCTTTCTGTGTCCCAGTAACTCTGAAAAGAAGGTCAGTCAGCTCACCCTTGGAGTCACTTCAGGTAGCCTTGGATATAGGGAGCAGGTTTAGTCTTCTTTCCCAGACAGCGTGGCAGGCCTCAGGTAGCATGACAGTGCTCTAGCAGCAGGGCAGTCCTTGTTCTGTGGGATCCACAGTTCAAGAAGTGAATTTAAGAGTGGGTCTGAGGTTCCTCATTTTAGCCTGATGCCTGCTTTGCAGTGGAAAAAACTTCTTGAGTCTCAACCTCCCCCATGGTGAGGATGCAAGTTATATTTACCTTAGGAAACAAGTTTAAGTTTCTTGAGGTCACTATAGCTGCAGAGTTTCTATGGTTGTACGTGAGTAAAATCTGAACCTAATTATAATGTCCCTGTAATTTTTGTTTATTTAATGAATTTTTAGAGGCTTTTTAATGCTACTGCCTAGCTATCACATCCATGTAACACATGTTTTTTCAGATAATTCCTAGGGCTTTCAATGTAAAGCAATATTTAATTACCATATGTTAATCCAACTACAGCAGATCTAGTTTTCTGCCAAATTTGGTGTGATTCCATTCACCCGTTCGGGCTCTAGTTGCTTCTAAAATACCTATGGACAAATGCATGGGGAAAACATGCTTTGGGCCCACCTCCCCCTTTTCTCTAGCCCCCACTTGACGAATCACCCCAAAAATGTGCAGACATCAGCTGCAGTGACTGGCACACTAGTTTTAAAAATGTCATTAAGATCTGTCAAACGGCACCAAAGTTATTAACAAAACAAAAAACACATTTCCTATGGAAAGTAGGTCCTAACAATCACTACCCAAGGGTGACTGCCAGTAGTATATGTGTTTATACATGCATATGTACACATATATTTAGGATCTACTTTCCACAGGAAAAGCATTTTTTGTTTTGACAATAACTTTGATGCCGTTTGACGAATCCTCACAAACTTTTTAAAACTAGTGTGCCAATCACTTCAGCTGCTGTCTTGAAAGTTTCAGGGTGCTTCGACGATCGGGGGCTAACAAAAACAAAAGGGGGGGAGGTTCCAAAACGCTTTCCCCCCAAAGAATTTCCATAGGGGAATTTTAGAAATTACTAAAGCCTGAACCTCTAGAAAAAATCACACCAAATTTGGCAGAAAGCTCATTCTTGGTCCAGAAGGCCTGAATTTTGTAATTTGGTGCAACTCCATTCCGTAGTTTCGAAGATAATGAAGGAGAAAAAAATCTAAATATCCAGGTACGCGGATCTACAAATCCTAGCCCACCAGCAATGATGTGATCAGCTGGCCGCAAACTGACTGGAAAGTTGTAGCTGCCATTTTATATGTCAGGGAACGGAAAACTTTACTAGAAATATAATAGAAGTGGTCAGGGTAGAGGTACGCTGATCCCATTAGAACATTATAGGGGTCTATTAATACATTATAGGGGTCCGTGAAGGATCCCTGATGGGGTGGGGGGTGGGGGGAATTGTTGGGGACCCCCAAAACCATTTTTTTAATGTGTGCGGATTCATGGAGCTCAGCGCGGCCCCTCGTGTGAATCTGTGACAGATCTGCGAATCCTGCCGCAAATTAAAAAAACAGACACTCACAGTTCCACTAACAAACCCACTGAGATACTCTCACACCCACTGAAACACCAACTCAGACACTGACACACCCAGTCACACATCCACTCAGACACCCACTCACAAACCCGATCAGACACTCACACACCCACTGACAGACCCACAGAGGTACACCCACTAAGATACTGATGCACTAAGTCCCACAGCCACTCACAGACCCACTTAGACACTCACTCACAGACCAAAAGACACCCAGATGCCGACTTACAGACACACACACCCTCTCAGACACTAACACACACAGTTACATACCAACTCAGACACTGGCACTCAGACGATGACACACCCAGACACAGACCCACAGACCCACTCAAACCCACTGAGCCTCACACACCTACTCAGACACTGACACAATCAGTTTCACGCCCAATTGGTCATTGGGAAACCACCTTGCAGATCCACTCAGACACACACACACAAACACACACCCATTCAGAAACTCACACACCCACTCACAAACCCGCTCAGACACTCACACACCCACTTACAGACCCACAGAGGTACACCCACTAAGACACTGACACACTGAGTCCCACAGCCACTCACAGACCCACTGAGACACCCACTCACAGACCAAAAGACACTCACATGCCCACTTACAGACAAATACCCCCCCTCTCAGACACTAACACACACAGTTACATACCCTCTCAGGCACTGGCACTCAGACAATGACACACCCAGACACAAAAACTCAGACCCACTCAAACCCACTGAGCCTCACACACCCCTTCACACACCTACTCAGACACTGACATAATCAGTTTCACACCCAATTGGTCATTGATACACCACCTTGCAGATCCACTCAGACACACAAACAAAGACACACACACTCATTCACACCCACTCACAGACCCATTCACTCACACACCTACCCAGAAAGTGACACACCCACTCACAGACCCACTAATACACCCACTCAGACACTCACACACCCACTCAGACCCACAGACTCACACATCTACTCAGACACTGACGCACCCACCAACACTAACATACCCAGCTACACACCTACTCAGACCCTGACACCCACTCACAGACCCACTGAGGCACTAACTCATCCAATCACAGACCCACTCAGACACTGACACAGCCAGTCATACACCTACTCTGACACTCTCACACCCACTCACATGTCCTCTTATACACTCCTACTCAGACACTGACACACTCACTCTGAGACCCATTTGGACACTGACAAACAGACACAGAATCTCACACACCCACTCACAGATTCAGTCACTCACATAGTCAGTCACACACCCACTTAGACACTCACAAACCACTCAGACACACGCACCTATTTACAGACCAACACAGACACTCACACACCTACTCAGACACTCACACATCCAGACACATACCCATACATTCACACACCCATTCATGAACCAACTCAGACACACACACCCACTCACAGACCAATACGCCCACTCACAGTCACACTGAGATGCTCGCACATCCACTCACACACCTACTCAGACACTGACACATCCAGTCGCACACCCATACTGACACACCCACGCACACATGTATTCAGATGCTGAAATACCCACTCAGACACACACACACACTCTCACACACTGACACACCCAGTCACAAACCCACTGACACACACAGCTATTTAGACACACACACACCCCCACAAACACTCTTACACCCACTCAGAGATCAACTCAGACACTCATGTCCAGACACAAACCCACAGACATTTACACACCCACTCACAGACTGACTGACACTCCCACACCCAGACACACACCTATCAGACACTGATACACCTAGTCACACACCCACTCAGGCACTACCACACCCTCTCACAGACACACACCTACTCAGACGCAGACACACCCAGTCAAACACTCACTCTGAAACTCACACACCGACTCAAACACTGACACTCCCAGTCACACACGCACTCAGACATACACACTCACAGATTCACCCAGACACCCATTAACACACCCACTCAGACACTGACACATCCACTCACAGACCCACTGACACACCCAGTGAGACACTGACACACCAACTTAGAGACCCAGACTCTCACGCCCACTGATGAAAACACACACTCAGATAATCACACAGCCAGTGACAGATCCACTCAGACACACACACCAACTCGCAGACACTCTGTAGGAGTCTGGCTCTCTATAGTGTACGAAAATGATGTGTACAGTGCAAAGAGTCCAAGCTACCCAATTTGGTATCCAGAGGTAAAAAGCAGACCACCTAATACTCTACGTTTGTGGTAGTGTTGGCAAGACGTTCGGCTAATCCAGGAGATGTGCTAAGCATTTGTTGTACTCACAGTATCAATAAATGATGGCACACATTCAGAAGAGTATCTTGAGACCCATTTACAAAATACTTCAGATTGTTATAACATTTTTAAGACCAGGATTACCAAAATATGGTAAGTACGTTTTTAGTTATGATTTTTCAAAGTTTAGAAAATTTTCTGTTTTTGTGCGTGTAATTACACACCATAGGAATCAATAGGAAAACTTAAAAAATGTATTAAAAAAAAAAAATCAGGCAATGCTCTCATAAGTGTTGCCTTCTATTTTTAGGTCAAGGTCATTGTTCAGGTGGTTCCCGGTACAAGCAGGTGCAGTGGCTGAAGGTCTTGGAGCTGGTGCACAAAGGAGAAGGGGGCCACTTGGAAACACACTGCAAAGGGGGACTTAAAGGTAAGTCTGCTGGGTCCCCTTGGAGGGTGGAGATCGCAAGGGCTTGGGAACCCCTATAGCACAGCTTATTGGTAGGTACAGGGGCCAGGAAGGCTGGGTGTGACACAGATAGGTCAGCCAGGCTTTGAGGGTCCTAAAGTCCTCGTGGTCAGAGGCAGTCAGCTTTGAGGGCAGATTGCAGGTCAGCTGGGACACTAAGGGGGTGGATCTCAGGTATACTGGAGTCATTCGAATGGCGCTTGCTCATATGCTTTCAGGAGTCCAGAATGGACTCTTCTTCTGGGTCCCTGATGTAGGGGGTCCGATACCTAGGGTAGTGTTACACCACAGCCCTAGAAAATCCTAGTGCCGCTAAACTTGGCTCAGTGGCAGGTCTTGCCCTCTGGAGCTATTGTATGGATTTTGGATGGGCTGCTGGGTCCAGGTCATGGGTCAACAGCAGGTCACTAAACCAGACTTCACGGATTCCTTGACTGCAGGGTGAGGGAGAGTGATACCTTCACTCAGAGGGAGGTTCTTGACACTTTTTAGAAGGCTGGAGGTGCTCTGGGATTTTGTAGAGTCCTTCAGGTTTCCATGCGACACCTCAGCAACAATGGTCAAGTCATTTTAGCAGCAGGCAAGGGCTTGGCACTTTCTGCAGCAGGGCTTCAGTTCTCATGCCTCGTGTCTTCTTTGCATCTGTAGAACCCGAGGTCTTGGTCAGGGGATGCCTTCCAAATACTGCATGTAAGGGGCGTCACGGGGAGTACCTAGCAATGGCCAAGAGGCCACCTACCTGAGGGCGGCTACACCCACGAAGTCACCACTTCCTGTGGGAGGGGGACAATTCCCTGACCATGTCTGGCTATTTTTCCTACCATCCAAGATGCAGGAAAATGAAATGGAGTGGTCACCTCACCTGCCACACCTGAGGAATGGTGCAGGCTGAGGATGGCCACTCCTCTTATTCTTGCTGAGCTTCCTCCCATTTTTCCAACCTAAAGTAAGGGTAAAACCATTGTGCTGCCATCTGCTGCTAGCAGCATAGGCGGGGATCAGATTTCATAGGCAGCAAAGCCTCTGAAGCTGACTGCTGAAGAAGGGTGTCTGCCTGGGAGAGGAGGTATGACACCTCTGCCCAGGAAAGGCTTTTACTGATGGTTCCTGAGAGCAAAGGCTCTTGCCCCAGGAGTCCAGAATTGTGTCTGGTGGTGCAGGCTGGTTAAAACCAGTCAGCAACCATGCCAGGGCTGTTAGGTTTTGCAGGGGGCACCGGTAAGGTGCCCTCTGCGCACATTTTATAATAAATCCTGCAATGGCATCAGTGTGGGTTGGTTTAATATTGAGTTGTTCTATACCAAACAACTGAGGGTTCAGAGAGGCCATCATGTAGCTGACTCTCACACCTACTGACAGACACACACACATAGTTTTAGTGGGTGTATGGCTGTGGAAGTACATGCCTGAGTGAGTCTGTGGGTGTGTCAGTGTTGGAGTGGGTGTGTGACTGGGTGTGTCAGTGTCTGGGTGTGTGTCTGTGTGGGTCTGAGAGTGGATGTGGGAGTGTCTGAGTGGGTCTGTGAGTCAGTGTGTCAGTGTCTGAATGGGCATGTAAGTGGGTGTGTCAGTGTCTGAGTAGGTCTGTGAGTGGGTGTGGGTGTCTCTGAGTGGGTGTGTGACTGGGTGTGTCAGTGTCTGAGCAGGTGTGTAGGTGTGTACGTGGGTATGTGAGGTTATGAGAATGTGCCTCTTTTGACATGGTTAGCCCACCACTATTTGCCTTGAATATGATGTGGTTTTAAACTGTAAGTGCCCTGGGCCCCTCCTAAATATGTTCCCAGGGTCAGATCTCTTTCCCAAAACCTGTCCTGAGATTGGCACTTCAGCTACCCTTGTAAGTCCTTAATAAATGGTACGTCTCATACCTACCTAAGGCATGAGTACTGAAGAGGTGCACTCACCAGAAGTGCCATGTCCACTACCTGCATGCAACATAGGTAAGTCATCCTTCTGGCAGGCCTTAAAGCCTTAAGGCAAGATGTGCTATGTTGCATGTGATGGCATATGTGTGCATGAGCAGATATGCCCCTACTGTATCTTTGCCAATTCTTAGACATAAGAAGTGTACAGGGAAGCCCACTCACAGACAGACACACACACACACACTCACACACACACACACCTACTCAGACACTGACACACCCAGCTGCACACCGACTCAGACCCTGACACCCATTCAGAGACCCACTTACACACCCAGTCAGATACTGACACACCCAGTCACACAACCACTCAATCACACACCCACTCACATGCCTACTCAGACAATAACACAGTTACACAACTACTCAGACACTGACACACCCACTCCCAGACCCACTCATACACCCACTCACTGACTCACTCAGACACACAGCTGGTCACACACCCACTCAGACACATACACACAAACCCACTCACAGACCCACACAAACACTTACACACCTACTCAGACACTGAGATACACACACTCAGGCCCTGACACACCCATTCACAGACCCACTCAGACTCTTACACACCCTCTCACAGACCTACACAGCCACACACCCAGACAATGAAGCACCCAGTCACAAACCCACTCAGACACTCTCAGATATATACAGATACCTACTCACAGACCCAAACACACACCCAGTCACACACCTACTCAGACACACACACCCACTTAGTGACACACCCAGGCACACACCTACTCAGACACTGACACTTCCAGTCATGGACCCACTCAGATACTTACACTCCCACTCACGCACTTACTCAGACACAGACACATCCACTCAATCACTCACTCACATGCCTACTCAGACACTGACATACCCAATTACATGCCCACTCAAACACTGACACACTGACTCATAGGCCCACTCAGACACTCCCACACCCACTCTTATACTCACACGACACACACCAACTCAGACACTAACACACCTAGTCACACACCCACTACACCACTCGCACACCCATTCACAGACCCACTGAGACACTCACACACCCACTCACTCACAAACCTACTTGGACACTGACACACAGTCAAACACTCACTCAGACACTCCCACAGACACACTCAGAGCCACACAGACACACACCTACTAAAACAAGGACACAGACCCGCTCCAAAACACACTCAAACACCCTGACAATGACACATCCAGTCACACACCCACTCCGACACACCTACTCAAAGACCTTCTCAGACACTCACACATCCAGTTACACGCCCAGTCAGACACTGACACACCAACTCACTAACCCACTCACAGATCAAACACATTCACACACCTACTTAGACACTGACACACACCTACTCAGACACTAACACACCAAGTCACACACCTACTTAGACATTGACAGACCCACTCACACACCCAGTTACAGGCCCATCCACTCACACACCAAATTACACACTCACTCAGCCACTGACACACCCACTCACAGATCTGCCCAGACACACACACACACACTGACAGATGCACACAAACACACACACACACTCAGACACACAGTTAGTCACACACGCCCTCAGACACTCACACACACACTTACCCACAGACCCAAATAGACACTCACACACCCACTTACCCACAGACACTCATGCACACCTAATCAGACACAGACACCCCTTCACACAGACACTGTCACCCTCACTCACAGACCCCCTCAGACACCTACATACAAGCACTCACACAACCACTGAGACAATAACAGTCACACACCCATCCAGACAATGACACCCCCAACCACAGACCCAGTCATACACCTACTCAGACACTCACTCATCCACTGACACCTCTTCATACACCTGCTCACTCACACACCCACTCACAGACACCTACTGACCGACCCACTGAGACACTCACACCCACTGACAGACACCCACTGACAGACCCACTTCATGACACACCCAGTCACAGACCCACTGACACACCCAGACACCGACATACCCAATTAGACACCTAACACTGACACCCACTCACAGACCCACTCAGACACCCTCACACCCACTCACTGACACTCACACATCCACTCATACACCCAGTCAGACACTGACATCACTTCAGGTACCCACTCAGACACACACACACACATCCACCCACTCACAGACCCACTCAAACACTGACACACAGTCACAGACCCACTCAGTCACAAACCCACTCACACTTGGACACACCCACCGATGCACACACACACCCATTCAGACACTGACACACCCAAGTACACTCCCACTCAGACACTGACGCTCACAGATCCACTCAGACACACACACACACACTCACACTCATTCACACACACACAAATAGTCACACAACCACTCACAGACCGACTCAAGATACTGACACACCCACTCACACACCTACTCAGACACTGACACACAAGGTCTCACACACATACACACACACACACTCAGACACTGACACGCCCAGTCACATACCCACTCAGACACACACAAAGTCACAAACCCACTCAGACACTCACACACCAACTTACCCACAGAGACACTCACGCACACCTACTCAGACAGTGACACCCCTTGACACAGACACTGTCACCCTCACTCACAGACCCCCTCAGACACCTACACACAAGCACTCACACAACCACTGAGACAATAACAGTCACACACCCATCCAGACAATGACACGCCCAACGACAGACCCAGTCATACACCTACTCAGACACTCACTCATCCACTGACACCTCTTCACACACCTGCTCACTCACACACCCACTCACAGACACCTACTGACCGACCCATTGAGACACTCACACCCACTGACAGACACCCACTGACAGACCCACTTCATGACACACCCAGTCACAGACCCACTGACACACCCAGACACCGACATACCCAATTAGACACCTAACACTGACCCCCACTCACAGACCCACTCAAACACCCTCACACCCACTCACTGACCCACACAGACACTCACACATCCACTCATACACCCAGTCAGACACTGACATCACTTCAGACACCCACTCAGACACACACACACATCCACCCACTCACAGACCCACTCAAACACTGACACACAGTCACAGACCCACTCAGTCACAAACCCACTCACACTTGGACACACCCACCGATGCACACACACACCCATTCAGACACTGACACACCCAAGTACACTCCCACTCAGACACTGACGCTCACAGATCCACTCAGACACACACACACACTCATTCACACACACACATATAGTCACACAACCACTCACAGACCGACTCAAGATACTGACACACCCACTCACACACCTACTCAGACACTGACACACAAGGTCTCACACACATACACACACACACACACACTCAGACACTGACACGCCCAGTCACATACCCACTCAGACACACACAAAGTCACAAACCCAATCAGACACTCACACACCCACTTACACACAGACACTCACGCACACCTACTCAGACACTGACACCCCTTGACACAGACACTGTCACCCTCACTCACAGACCCCCTCAGACACCTACACACAAGCACTCACACAACCACTGAGACAATAACAGTCACACACCCATTCGGACAATGACACGCCCAACCACAGACCCAGTCATACACCTACTCAGACACTCACTCATCCACTGACACCTCTTCACACATGCTCACTCACACACCCACTCACAGACACCTACTGACCGACCCACTGAGACACTCACACCCACTGACAGACACCCACTGACAGACCCACTTCATGACACACCCAGTCACAGACCCACTGACACACCCAGACACCGACATACCCAATTAGACACCTAACACTGACACCCACTCACAGACCCACTCAGACACCCTCACACCCACTCACTGACCCACACAGACACTCACACATCCACTCATACACCCAGTCAGACACTGACATCACTTCAGACACCCACTCAGACACACACACACACACTCACAGACCCACTCAAACACTGACACACAGTCACAGACCCACTCAGTCACAAACCCACTCACACTTGGACACACGCACCGATGCACACACACACCCATTCAGACACTGACACACCCAAGTACACTCCCACTCAGACACTGACGCTCACAGATCCACTCAGACACACACACACACTCACAGACTCATTCACACAATTAGTCACACAACCACTCACAGACTGACTCAAGATACTGACACACCCACTCACACACCTTCTCAGACACTGACACACAAGGTCTCACACACACACACACACACACACACTCAGACACTGACACGCCCAGACACATACCCACTCAGACACACACAAAGTCACAAACCCACTCAGACACTCACACATCCACTCACAGGCCCACGTACCCACTGACATACCCACCACTCACAAACACATCCTGACCCTCACAGCCCCCGTCAGACACTGACACCCAGTCACACACCCACTTAATTATACACCCACTCCCACACTGACACACCCAGTCACACACGCCCACTCACACCCATTCAGACACACACACCCACTCACAAACCTACTCAGACACTGACACACCCACTCACAGACACACTCAGACACAGACACACCCTGTCACATTCCCACACAAACACTCACACACTCACCGACCCACAGACATTCATACGCCCACATGACCCAATGAGCATTCACCCACCCACTCACACACCTACTCAGACCCAGTCACACATCCAGATACTGACACGCCCAGTCACATTTTCAGATACTGACACACCCACTCAGACAATCACTCACAGACCCACTCAGACACACATCAACTCATACATCTAGCCAGAAACAGAGACATCCAGTCACACACCCACTCAGACACTAGCACAACCACTCACAAAGCCACTCAGACACCCAAACACCCACTCACACACTGACTCAGACACTGACACCCCTTCACACACCCATACACTGACACACCCACTCACAGACCCACACACACACTCACACAACCACTCAGACACTAATACAGTCACACACACTGAGAAGCCCAGTGAAACACACACAGAGGCAGTTACATACCCACTCATTTATCCAGTCAGTCTTACAACCCCACACAGCCACTTACACAGCTATTCAAATACCTACTGATAGCTACACTCACAGATCCATAGATGAAGTGAGAAATGCGCTCACAAAGGTAGATAGTGATTTACTGCAGTCTGTGATATATGAATGCAGGCAATTATAAGCTGAGCATATTAAATGTATTGGATTTATTTCTGTATTAATGCTTTGAGTTAGGAACAGATCCGCAGACTGATCACAGACTTGAAATGTGCTGCTAATATGTGCTGAATGTTTGCTTTTGGTTTGTGAATCCAAGATGGATCCACAAATCCATGTGAGATAAGAAAAAAAACTAGTTTGAAAAGAAATGTAAGTAGAGTTTGGAAAAAGGGTTGACCGTGAAAAGAGCCTTTGTGTTTATGACGTGTAGATGATTATTTCACATATAACAGAATGCATTCTTTCAAGTTGTTGAGAAACATCCCATTGCCTTTCTCTGTAAAATGAACTCCATCATCTCAATATATTGCATCCATATCAATGAGCATATTGTTATGGTATACGGAGTTCATGTTGCATTATCGGAAGAATGCAGAAACAATTTTGACATGTTTCCTGGATTTGCTTATCTGTGGACTGAATTTGTTTGACCGCTTCTAAATTTAGCAAATGTTAGCCATGCAGTGTGTGGGAAACATGCCATTAATGTACCAAAGGTATCTTTCATTAGGATTTCCAGTCCTACCCCAGTAATTGTACCTAGGTCATTGCCACTACAATGCACAATCATGAGGTCTAGATGTTGGCAATCCACAAATACTTTCAACCAAAGGCAGCAACTGATGCCACTCTGAACTCTCCAGTCAACCCAATTAATATCTATATTAGGTAAACCCAAGTCCTTGTCAATGCCACTTTTTCTAGCACTCTCGCTGGCCCATAAAACAAAACTATGACCCACAAACCACACTTTTACCAATTTGGAGGCAAGGAGTAGTAGCTCACAGGAGAAGGCTACATTTAAAGGAGGCAGTTTTCAAAATGAAATGCAGTTAAAATGGAGGATAGCACTCACAATATAAAAGGGCATATCTGGTTGTCGGAGAGCACCTAAAATGTAAAAGAACGTATTTGACTGGATGGTGTAAATATGAATGGGGCAAAATTAGGTAGTGATATTCTGAAAAAAGTAATTTCATGTGTGAATTTGCTGGTTGGGATATGCTTATAATTCCAAAAAGTCAACCATGCCCCCTACAGATGCATTTGAAGCTAGTGTAGTGCTAACAGAAAGTGTTGTTAACTTCTGACCTATTGCTAGCAGAGAATGTTCCAAACATGGTGACCATGGGAAGGGGAAAAAACTAGATTGTTAATATTAAAAGCACAAAGGTAGGAAAATATTGTTAATTAGGGAGTGTTAGGGTTAAAATAAAGTACTTTTCACAAAGTGAACAATAATTGCCATGCTTTACCAACAGATTGTTGAATGACTTTACGGGTTCCCATGTGGATTCAAGGATCCGACCAAAACCACTACCAAATTGGGCTTCATAACAGCAGTTTAACAAAGGGTTGATAGAGAGTGACCACTCACAAGTGGCATAAAAAAGTTAAAATTTGAAAGCAAGGTTGAGATTTGCTTAATACATGACTATCACTGAAATCAGATTAGGAAGGGCTGCCATTAATGGTTCCTTTGTACTGAGCGTCATATACCATTCCAGTGGCTCTGGCTTCACATTGTGAGTGATAAGAGATTGTAACTGATATGGAGATAAAAAGAGGTTTCACAGGTATGTAAATAAATCTGTAGTTTTAAAAACTATAAGTATATATTGATTTATGAGTGTATATAAGTAGAAAGAAACTGTCAAGGGTGTTCTTAAAACTAAAAGAGAAAATAAAAAGAAAGGTAGATGATGACATTAAGGAAAAGAATAATGAGAAAGTGACCTAGTTACACTACAACATAGTTTGTTACAAATCTAGTCATATACTCAGGAAAGCAGTGATACACTCACTGAGACATGTAATGAAGTACTGAAACACCTAGTAACCTTTCTGTACAGTAAATCATATACATATTTAGAGACTTATTCAAACTGTTACTCAGTCAGATTACCATTTATGCACCAACGTATTTACTTATAGTATTTGATGTACTACTGTGCACTGTAAACACAAATGTATTGTTTATCTGCTTTCTAGAGATCTACTTGTGTTTAAAGAAGTGAATTTAAGATGCCGGAAAAGAGACAAAGAAGAAAAGTAAAAGAAACAGTATTATCTGCTTAAACCTCTGAAAGAAAAGGAACATGATGTAAAGAATATGCAGGGAAAAAGAGCTGCTGGTAAGAGAACCAAGGAGTTTCTTTAAATAATATGTGTAAAAATACAAAATGTGGGAAAAGTTTACAATAAAATGCAAGGTTTGAAACCAACTGAGAAAGGACAAGAAGTAAATGACACAGAGTGTAAACATGTCTTAAGAAAACAGCTAATTTGATAAGGGGTCAGAAACAATTTAACGAACTAAGAATGAGAATATTTTGAAACAGATTAGTACAGAATTTGGTACAAAACATGAAGGAGTATAAAAGGAGAACTGCAGCACTGAGGCAAAAACAACCTGTTCAGAGTGTAGTTGATAAAGCATTTGCTCTGAAGAGGAAATGAGTTGTCTTGATACTCAACAGAATGAAAGCTCTAGATAAAAAATGTTGCAAAGATTAGACCTGTGCAAATTGAGAATATATTCTAATTTATGAGGGCATTCGTTGGCATATCTATTCAAGAAAGTGTGTAAAAGCAACTTTTATCATTTCTGAATGCTGGCTGTTCATCATTCTAAAATGCAAAATTTAGTTAGGAGACTTTACTTTGTAAAAAGATCATCATTGTGGAGAAATTAATAAAGCTATTTTGTATGGTACATTGTCAAAGGTAGAAAAAACACGTGAAGATATTCAGTTGTGGTTCTTTGGCCCTGAAGAGGAGTACAGAGAAAATGAGGAGTTTGTATGTCCAGGTGTAGAGGAGGAGAACAAGGATATTAGTAGTGGCAACTTTGCACAAGATCTTACAAAGCTTTTTCAATTTCTAGTGAGAAACCAAACTGTGTTTGTATTTGTTGGTGACACACTCGCTACAAAAGTCAAACTCCAAATGTTGATTTGTTTTAAAAAACGGAACAAGAAAACTGAGATAAGTGGCTAGAATTCGTTGGGCATTTATTTGTAGAGGAACTGTTTGATTTGTCAACGCATCAAATCACATGCAAGTATTGGTATGATAAATTAGAGGACAACAAAATGCCTGCCAGAGCAATATATAACAAATTAGTGCTGGTTGAAAAACCAGAGGAACTTGGACATTTAAATATTTATGAAACAATACTGATACAATCTATTTACTCTTATCAAGCAATAGTTTGTATGGAACAAAAGACTGGGAAATTACTCCAGACTGAACTACAGAAAAGCCTTAAAAATAGAGTTGTGTACTTACCTTTGGACTTAAAATGCAATATTCAAACAGGGGTTGTAGAGAGAGAGAGATATAGATGAACCACTTATAATTCCATTGAATGGTGTATCAACAAAAAACAAGGAGATCTGGCAAGAGCTAGTGGATGTAAATAAGGTAAAAAAGATACATTCTACCTGAAACAAAGCAATGTTTATTACAAAGATATAGATGTTGTTGCAAATGGAATATATTTGAAAATGAAATGTTATCTTCAGGTGGACAGATTGAAAAAATGGATAGAAGTAAATGTGAAGAAATATATGATCACTACAGCATCCATCCACTACATTCAAAAGAAATTACGGTAAATCCTATTTATCATTATCAGATAAAACAAATGAAAGGAGCTCCAATGAGTGTGTAGGAGAAAAGTTTAGAGGCAGCTATTTTCCATAAATATTTCCAACTGGAGTAGGTGCACGGTATAATAACTGTCCAGTGCAAATACCAGGATCTGAGTATAGGTCATCCAGATTATATTCGGACCCTAAATTTTGTCAAACTATTGCATGTATATTCCATTTGTCATCTTAAAGTGATTTGCCTGAACTTTCATATACTGTTAATCAAATTCTTAAGGGAGGATTAAATCTACAAAATCTGTCGGTGAAAAATTTCACGGAAAGGATGAGAAGTTGGAATACAATTTGATAAATCTGATGGCACGTCAATGTGGGTCCAATGAGTATTGGTACCATCGTCATGGTAACTGAAATGTATGTTGTGAAATTTAGGTACACCTACTTGGTTTCTGACCCTTAGTTGTGCAGAGTATGCATGAGGTGACTTACCTGACTTTTTGAGAGAAGCAAGCTTAAACATTAAGAACATCAATTTGAAGACTTCAGGAGAACTTTGCTCTTTGGACCCAGCAAATGTTTGTAGGTATTTTAACCATGGATTTCAAGCCATGCTGTCTCATCTGCAACAACACAAAATCCACCTCTTGGAGAAGTTACTGACTTCTTTTGGTGTAAAGCGTACCAGGCAAGAGGTGCTCCTCATATTCACAGGCTGTCATTGATTAAAAATGCACCAAAATTTGGAACAGATACTGATGACTCTGTACTTTCGTTCATAGAATACTATGTGACATATGCCATCCAAAAAGAGAGATGAAAAAGGCCTGAAACAGCAAGTTCTCTGCTTTCAGTCACAAAGATGTGGGAAATGGTATTGACGGACATAAAGAGCTAAAGGCAAATTTTACACAAAGTGCTGTTTTGGATTTCCAAGACCTGTAATTTCCAAAGGAAGAGTGAGCAGTTGAGTTTTTTGTCTGCAGTAGGACATATATTTACTCGGAAATCACTGAAGAAAGCATACAGCCTGAGAAGAACAGAGGCCTCCAAATATATTAATGACTATAATCAAGTGATTCTCAAAATGCAGCATGCCAATATGAATATTTAGATTGTGGCAGACAACTACATAGCTGTTGCTCGTTATATGAATTCCTATGTAACAAATTCAGAGAAGATGGAGATCTGGGTGGAGATTTCTGCTGAAAAGCCTCTAATAAAGAAATTGTACAGTTTCAGTTTGAAGATGCTTTCACACAGAGAAATTGAATCCCGAGTGCTGTGACCAATTAAGCCCAGCTAGCTTATGCTCGAAGTCAAGAGGAATTGTTTGGGTAAGTCTAGGCCTGGCACACATGCAAAATAGAGTGCTAAAGTCTTTAAAAATATAAATCTATAAAATCAAACAAACAGTGAATAAACATGAGCAATTTATCAAAAAGGGTCACAATTTGAAAACATCTTCCATAAACGACCATTGTTTGTCCACAGTACTTCAAGACATCTCAAGAACATTGTGCACCACTGAAAACACAATTAAGTTTACATCATAAACAAAATGGCTTTTTTTCTTGCCTTTCATGCTCAAACTTTAACAATATCATTAAGAGAGAGGTGACAGTGTCCCCATAGACAGAAAGAAAAAATAAACTCAGAACTCAGAAAATACGTGAGAGTAGCTTTATAATTAACCATATAAAATGCCCATGTGGCTTAGTTTATGTGGGGGAAGATAACACAAGAAGTTGAGTTGAAATGTAATGAACATATATAAAAATTGAAGAGACAGGATTTGAAGTCCCCTTCAATTAAAGCAACATACAATAGCAGAAATGAAACTACAGATCATTGAATATAAACCCTAGCGATAGCTGATCACAGACGGCGGATGTAATAAAACAATACTGCAAAGTAAGCGAATCGAGCCTCTTACATTTAGGTAAGTGCTTTCCAAGAATAGCCCTATGGCAAACACATATACAGAGTGAACATTTGGTACTTTTTTATATAATTCTGTTCATCATACTGATAGATGTAATATGAAAGAACTGCCGAGATAACTTGACAGAGTCAGAATCAATAAGGAGGTATTTTCTGAACTTAAACTGATTTGTTTTCTTGTTGTGTGATTTAATTTTTGAATATCAATTGCAGGCAATTCAGAGCCGTGGAGCAATATAGTCCACATGCATAAATAATATGTATTGGACACAGTATGCTTATATCACAATCTATAATTGAGGTCTATAAACCACAAAATACAAACATTTCTACAGGAAAATCATCAGGAAAACTGTGTAAAGAAGAATTGATGACAATATTCACTGGAATGAAAATGACATAACTTAAAAAAATGTATTTTTCAGAAATTTAGTACCTTGCAGAGTTTGATCCAGAAAGTAGAGATATTGTCAAAACAAATATGTTGGACACTTACTATCCTAAAAGGAGTTTACATCTTGAAAATGTTTGTCTTTAAAAAAATACTTCAACACCATAGATACAGAACAATGTAACAGAGACTATAGGGGAAGGTAAATTTGCAAAAGTTGGTTGCAATGGTTGATTGGTACGACACACGAAAAGTAGTCTAATTAACCACAGAAAACTTAGTAGTCAATCTTCTGATAAAAGATAGCTTTTCTATTTGGCACTTCTACAACTGTTAAAGCCATGGCAGTCTGAATCTGTATTACTCAGAGAGTTTGACTGCTATGAAAACTTTAAATGCTGTGAAGAACAGCATTGAGTGTTCCGTATTTCATAACTATTTAAAAATGTTAAATGATGAGATTGATCAGGAAGAAATAATTGCTGCTTAGATAGTTTAGGACAGTTCACAAAGCAGCCAAAGTTCAAGACCTCTGAGTCAAGACTATCTTGGACAGCCAATAATTGAAAACGAAGCAGCCATTACAATGAATGATGTGGAGACTGCAATGCAACAAGCAAGACAGAAAAGTATTGGTTTGGAAGATTTAGTAGGAAAACTAAATAAAAAGCAAAATCTATATGGCGTTGAAAGACAGAGCTGAGCATGGATTCCTCCATGAGAAGAAAAAGTGTTAAGCCTATACTGTTGTATGTCATTTGTCACAGACAAAAGCTTTTTAACACAAGTTATCACTGCCTTCTTGCAGAAGACCAGTGTGTAATCTGTCATGTATAGTTACAACACCAGATGGATTAGCAACACACAATAATAAAATAATTACTTTACATCCTCTTCTCATGCTGCCTGTGGAACATGACAACAACCTGGAGTACCAAAAGTTATCCGGTGAAGCTTGTCATGAAGTCTCAAGTTTGCTATAAAAGTTAGAACTTTTAGTCATCGATGAGGTAAGCATGGTCTATAACTTAACGCTTGCCTCTGTACACTTGAGAATGCAACAGATTCTAAAAAGAGACTACAATGTGCTACTTGGAGGAAAATACTTGATTGTGTTCGGCAATCTACAACAGCTTACACTGATCAAATGAAAGCCTGTGTTCAAAACACAGCTCCACAATGAAACTCAAAATTGTTTGGGAAGTATTGGGAATGTAACTATTCAGTTAAACTTCTAATACAAACAACTACGTAGGCGTATTCAACAAGCATCTGATGTTGAACATGGAAATATTCTCAATGATATTAGACTAGGCGTTCACTCAAAAGGGGGTGGAAGCATCTCCTATGAAGTCGGCTTCTGTGAAAACTGTTTCCTGCAAACAAGACAGCATTAGGGCTAATGTACAGTTTAATTCATGAAGGAAAATCAATTGTGTGCCTAATGCCTACACTGGTGGAGTGCACCTCTTTCAACAAAGAATGTCTGGAATTGGAGAAAGAAGAAATTATGGAACTTACAGTTGTGGACAAAATGGAAAACTAGGGTCTGACAGCATTCATAAATGAAAAGATGCAAGCAAATCTGGATTCATTGGAAAAGTTTGTTTCTAAAACTGCAGGATTAGAGATATATTTAACTGTTTCCAGGAACTGTAGGGTAATTTTGCATGAAATTTAAATGTAGAGGAAGGATTAGTTAAGGGTGCTATGGTTAAAGTAATTGATTTCATTTGCTTTCTTAATAGGAAAGAGGTGGAATAACTAGTGATAAACTTTGATCAGACTATTGGTGTAAAACTGGTAGGAAGGTCTACTGTAAGTTTTTTGCTATGGAAAAACTTGTATGTTAGAGGGAAACAGTTTAATATTTGAGTAGCATATGCTGTCAGTATTCACAAATCTCAAGGTTTAATGGTAGATGCAGTGTTTATTAATATTGGTAGTACATTGTTTAAAGAAGGTATGTCATATTTAGCCTTAGCTCGAATTAGGACTGTCGGTTTGTATCTTGTTGAATATGATGACAGAAAAATAAATGCTGATCCAAGTTGTGTTAAACAAGACAGCAGATTAAGAAGTGTTCATGCTTCTCATTTGGGACAGTATCCTGTTAAAGAAAAATACACTATAGGTCCACAGCGAAAACTTCCAAAGGACTGCAGTGATATGAAAAAGAAGGAAAAGAAACCAAATAAGGAAGTTGTTAAGGGAAAAAAAAATGATAATGAGGCAGATATTATTGGTTACCAGTTGTCAACACCCTCTGGTGTCAACTGCTATGCTAAAGTTGTTCTGAACATAAGCTTTTCTTTACCTCATGTTCCTCATGCAACCGAACAGAAACACCACAAGACACTGTGTTCTGCACTGTATGGTTTGTTGCAATGTGTGCGCAGTAATAGAATTAAAACACATTTTGTGTCACACATCCGGATCTCATAGATGTATGCATTGGATCTGTACATCTTACATGAAACACTTAAGAAGATGCACAGGAATTTTTAATGGTGATCTTTGGTGTTTTATAAGAAGAGGAATTACCAATTGAGGAGTTATGTGGACGTAGTTACTCATGATACCATGAGTGTGAAGACTGCTCCTTTAAATCAAGTACAGAAATAGATTCAGAACATTTTATTTACTTAACGCTGCCAGATTCTAAGACCGTGAATTTTGACAGATGACTCAAACAACCTACACAAAACAATACCTGTAACAATTTTATGTATACAAAGAAGTGGCAAATACTTATTCTAATGCCACAGCGATTCAGAGCAGATGGGACTAAATTAAAAAAAGATTACAAATTTTAAATCAGGACAAATATCTACTTTATATATTTCAGGAAAAAACATATACTACTATGGCTATAACATTTCACGAAGGAGTTACTGTTAGATCTGGACACCATAATGTTTATTTAAAAAATAAAACTAGTAAGGCAGATTTTAATGACTGCAATCTCAAATTCAAGCACGGACTGCCTTATTAGTTATCTATTCTTATCTTTTGTTTCTTGAACCTAAGTTCTAAGGAGGATTATAATTGAAATAGTGAAGTTGTATTGCATGTATTATCAGTATTTATGACATCATACACAACACACCAGGGGTGATGTCTTTATAAGGGTTTTGATATGATTCTGTACACTTTATAATACAGCGCTGCACAGCACATGGTACTAAATTGGAAACACAATTTTAAAACATTAAAGCAGGACAAATATCTATTTCTGGAAAACCATAATATACCACGTTTCATGAAGTAGTTATTTGTACATTTGGACACTGCATTGTGTATTTAAAAAGAAAAGCGGATGCAAATAATGTGATGGCATCAACCGCAAATTCAATTAAATAATGCATTATAAGCTACCAAGTTCTAAGAAGGATTAGAAATGTAAAAGTGCGATAGTGTAGTTGTAGTTGATGAATTTCTGACATCATACGGCCTGCAGTTTATTTTTTCTTTTTATAAGACTTTGCATATATAACTGATACTGTAGCAATTATAATGATAAAGGAGTTATTTTTAGCATATCTTTCTTTACATTAGCGCAGTAAGTGTAGATGAAATGATAATTTCAAGAATTTCATTGAGTGCAATGCACATTGTTTCTTATTTACAGTGACACATTGTGCCATTCTGGGTATTCTTCTACAATCTATATGATTGTGTTTTCCCAACTATTCAAGGATGATTCTTAATACAGTAAATCAGTTATGGTGTACAAGTATAGAACCTGTAAAGAGAAAAAAAAAGAAAAAAAATGGAAAATGAAATGCTTACATTTAATGTAACAGAGCCAGATTTAGAGTTTGAGAGAAGGGGTACTCCACTAAAACCGTTACAGACATCCCACCTGCCGTATTACAAGTTCTATAGGCTATTATGGAATTCTAATATGGCAGACGGGATAACCCTCACATTTGTAACAGAGTAACTCCCTTCGCCAAATTCTAAATCAGGCCCAAATTATTACAGCATACAAAATGTATAATAATTTCTGCATATCATAAAATTATGCATTATTAAAACTGTAGGTACATTTTGAAACTTTAAAAATTATAATTCTAACTCATTTCTGTTTTTTCTCCTATACAGATGAATCGCATCACTTTGTGGAATAATGTATATTACTTATTGGTTCTCTCAGTCTTGCTCCATAACATTATATTCTCAGGGTACACACCTAGGTGGACACTGATACAGCCTCTCATACATGCAAGCACACACAGTAATACAGGCACCAACATACCCAGACACACACTGACACAAACTTTCAAACCCAGGTACTCACATACCCATGGAACATGTTGATGTAGCTTTTAACATACCCAGGCACACACACACCGAGCAAGGCACTCATATACCCAGGTACACACCAAAACAATCAATGACACACCCATGCAGACACTGACACAGGTGCTTATATGCCCTGGCACACTCCAATACAACCTCTCACATACAGGCATGCACACTCATACAGACACTGACATACCCAGAAACACACCGACACAAACCCTCACACACCTAGCCACATAGACTGATATTGGCAGTGCTGCACCCCAGCACATGCCGATACAACTTGTGACTGACACAGGCACTGATATACTTAGGAACACACTAATACAGTCTCTCACACACCCAGACAAGCACACTAATACAGACACTGATATACCCAGACACACACAGATACAAACTCCCAGGCACACAGACCACTATAGGCACTGATGTACCTAGGCACAAGCAGATACAACCCGTGACAAACCTAATCAAAAACTGATACAGCCTCTCACACACCCAAGCACACACACTGATATAATCACTGACATACCCAGGCCCACACCAATACAGCCTCTCACACACCCAGGCAGGCACACTGCTACAAGCACTCACATACCCAGGCCAAGTTGATACTACCGCTCAGACACCCAGGAACACATATTGATACATGCACTTACATACACAGACATAAACTAATACAGTCGCTCACACACTCAGCCACATAAACCAATATAGACACTAACGTACCCAAGCTACCCTGGCACACATGAAAATAAACTCTCACACCCCGAGCCACATAGACCGATACACACACTGATGTAGCCAGGCACACGCAGAAACAACCTCTGACACACAGTTGCACACGCTGAAAAATGCACTGACATACACAGACATATACTAATACATGCACTCACACACCCAGCCACATAGACCAATACAAACACTAACATACCCAAGCAGACATTAATACAACCTCTGACACACTCAGGCACACACACTGACACAGGCAATAACATATTCAGCAACACACCAATACAGCCTCTTAGACACCCAAGCGCACACTGATTCACACATTGACACACCCAACCACACACTGGTACAGACACTGATACACCCAGCCTCACACTGACATAATTAAGCACACACTGATACATCCACTAATTGACCCAGGCAATGCAGTTATTAACTGACTCAAGCTCACACCAATACAGCCACTCACTGAACACGTTACATATAGCTCTTCTTTTTTTAAACCAAGAAAGGTGATTCTATAACAAGGACCTTTGTTTTGGTTTTTTACGTTTTCTGAACATCTTCTTTTGTTTTTGTTTCAGAACATTTTGGGGCTTTAGTTTTTTTTTTTTTTTTTAAATAAAATGTCAAATGCAAAAAATCAACTTTTAAAACAAAACACACAAACATGCAACAGGTCATATTATAAAACTACTGGTGCCGCATGGGATGTGGTAGCTTGGGGCGCATCATTTGGTGCCTACCCTCTTGCAAGGTGCCTTGACTGGATTATTTTCAGGTGTTTAAACATGATGCTTGTACCATAAGAAACCTTCTTAGAAATTCCCCTGGCTAGCACCTCGTCACAAAGGTTGCATTTGACATTTTTCGCCACTACCTTTTTCTCACCTGAAGGGACTGTAAAGAAATCACATGCAATTGATTGTTTTTCTGCAGGCCGTTCATCAGAACAGCTTCTGTCTCTCTGGCATTGCAGGGGCTGTGAGGAATCCTTAGAAGCCACTTTATCAACCAAAAATGTTCAAAAACACCAAAAGGTGAAATGTAGAAAACCACACCCAAAGAGGAACAAAACTGTGAGGGAACTGTTGGGAACCATGAATGGAGTTCTAACCAATCAAATCCTTTTATTCCGGAGTCACATGGGATCTGCGGTGCTGACGTCATCATGAAGCCAAAAATATGTTATAAAACAATGTTGTAACATAAATTTAGCTACTGGAATATACGTTTTTATGTACTTTTAAAGAACCACTAAACTGAAAGTACAATTTCATAACTTCTTTGTATATATTTTTAAGTGATATTAAAAATCACACCAGACCCTCGAATGTTCCATGGAACCAAAATATACATCAGGCAACTATTCGCAATAGATGTACAAAAAAAGGCAATAAAAAAATTAAAAGCAAGTGTAGACCAACAGTAGGTAGCCTATAACACTGGCTTGCGAAGTACCATTTATTAGGGGTTAGACTAAGGCCCACAAAAGATAATGGGATTTCGATTTTGGCAGATGCAATATCTGTCACTGTTGTGATGGAGTAACCCATAAGTGGAATTCTAAATCAGTCCCTAAGACATTACAGCGCTTAGTCACGCATTATTGTTTTCTGCTGCATGTTGCATGCAGGAGGAGGACGATGCAGGAGGAGGAGAATGAACAGAGCTGTGGTGCTGAGCTGTGGTGCCATGGAGCACTGTCAGTGGTATTTTCAAGCGGCTTGGAGCAAGACAAGGTGAGGTCATGGCTTGGGGACTGAGAAGGCCATAGTTGCAGCATCAGGCTTGTGGGTGAGTGCTTCACTGTCATGCTGGATCTCGCCTTGACACTCTGCATTCCTTTAGTCACCCTCACCTCACCCCGCACCCATCCCAGTCTGCCTCATTGCCCCACTCAAGTTGCCGCAGCCTCTGCGTCTGAGCATTGCTTGGTGCTGTAGTGCCTGTAGTGGTTCCTAGCCAGAGAGTCACACACACACCCACACACACACACACACACACACACACAAGGCCAGGAAGGAGGCAGGGCAATTAGCGGCCCACCAGGGCCATAACATCAGCCAGAAGAGCACCAGAGTGCCAGAGTCCTGGCCTGATTCCTCAACTTTGGGCATGCTTGTGCCTCCCCCCATCCACAAAAAAGGAAGTTGTGTGGCACCGAGGGGGTAAGGAGACACCCCAAGCGTTCTTGTGCCCCCTCCCTGTAAGAAGTAAGAAGCAAGTGATCCTAGGGAGGGTGTGGCACTCCCCAGGTCACTCTAGGCCTTCAGACCCCACAGATTCTACATCCTCAATGGACCTGGGGGTCTGACAATAATAACTCGGATGACAAGGAACTAATAAGGGCCAACAAAGCCCAAGGGAGGGACAGGCAGCGCCCTAATCCGTGCTCGTGCCACTCCCCTGAAAGAGGGGGGTGAGGCAGTGCTTTCTAGACCTTGTGGCCATACAGCCCAGAAGGCCTGGAAGATAGAAATCGACAAGATCAAGCACAAACTCCTACTTTTTTGGAGGATAAGGGGATCCTAACACCTGTGCCGGGATAGAAGTTATATCCATAACTACATCCAGACACCTCAATATCCCTCGATATAAGTAGAATAAGGTCTGATAAAACTAGAGAACAGGCCCCAAGGGTGTGCAAAAAAACAAAACAGGACTCATTGGCAGAAGGAGTAGAGACAAAAAGAGTCAATGTAGAAAAGCAACAGTATGGAATTTTTTTCGAGTCAACCGTGCCCTAGCTATAGAAGGGAATAATGATATCCCAGGCAGTCCTGGGAGTCCATCGGATAAGGAAACCCTAGAAACCTTGGAGACCAGCCAGAATCCAGAAAGGCCTAGTGAACTAACCATGCCTGATAGGGACAAAAAGAAAGCAGACTGCTTCTAAAGCTTAGGTGGTGGAGATGGCACATTAGTGAGTGAGATTCATCTTCCTAAAGAGGGTGGCTCAGGGGATGGCGCTGTTGCCAGTCTAACATCATGCAGTCTTAGAGCCACTGGGCCAATGTCAGATGGAAGAAATGTGGATGCAATTGAAAGAGTCACTCAAATTCCCTAGCCATCATAAACAACCAGTGTCCTCCACTATGGAAGAGATGATCACAGAGGAGTAACAGTCACACTACTAAGGAGGGCACGGCCACAACAGTCCGGTACGCTGCCTGAACGCCATTTGTTGACACAGAAACAGAACCTCAGGTGCAGTAATGTAAGGCCATACTGGAAACCTCCACATGCCCTGAGCCTGCCTACCTCCTCATGCGAGTTTGCCTATTGCCTGTTCCCTACTTTCAAGACAGACCAACCAGTGGGGAATGAGCTGCCTAAACAGCTGGATGGAAGTCATAGGATCATCAATTCCTGCTTACTGCAGATGGAAGTCATAGCATCAGCAATTCCTGCTTATTGCACATAGTGGAGAAGGACAGCACAACATCTCAGGCTCATTAACAAGCGGGCATGCAAGGGCCTGAAGATCTTAACACTGCTCAACAAAGGGCAGCTGGCACCAATAAATTGTTTTCAGCTACACAGAGCTCAATGCAAACAACAGTGACAGCCTTGAATCATCACGCCAACAAAATGGACACTCACGCGGACCTACTTAATACCCTGTCAGTTTTTATACTGGGTATTGACGACAACTGGGAAAAACTGAATGCCCTAATCATGCGGCTGGAGATGAATGACTTTACAATATGTTAGCGTAAGGAGGTGATTGATTGGTTGAGCCAGCTTCCAGTACTCGTTGAGGGTATGGTGGAGAAAGCAAAAGTTAATTCTGTGCCAAACATTGAACCAAGGTCTGCATTCAAAAACTCCATGTCCGACCTCAACCATTTGGCAGACTATGGAAATTCATGTAGCCAGAAGCCCTACGCTGCACCAAGTTCATACTCGGGAGGAAGAAGGAAGGGAGGCCTCTGAAAGTGTTGAGACAGCAGGCAGAGTTGGGGAGCGGTTGCAAACATCAAGCCCACAATGGGAGGCAGGTTGTACAGTTACTCAGCATCTGGATAGAGCCCCCTGCCTCTTTCACAGACAAAGAGAGAACACAAGCGAACAAGAAAGATCAGAAATAAAGCCCACCCTAGAGCTTCTGGCACAGCAATTCCAGTATACATATGCTCCATTAGGGAAGAAGAGGCAATTATGGCCAGTGAGGAGAACCTTCCTCCATTGTAGGTGCCCCAGAGATTGTGGACAGGCCAGTTCCAGTATCTGAAATGATCACACAAAGCTGCAGGGGCTATGAGAATGGTAGTCCAGCAAGAGTAAAACTATAGGGAATAGATGAACCAAATTGTGAATGAAGATGCCAATTCCCCAAGGTGGACTATTATTGCAAGGAGAAATGGCACTATGCAAATGTGGAGGGGTGCCCAGGCAGGTAGCCACGTCAACCATAATGGGGCAAATATACAAAAAAGACTATATTAGAAGTGGCCCCAGCCTCCCTAGCCATGTGCGCAGGCCTCATGGCTTGCAACAAATGACTGACCTGTGCCAAGCAGAAGGACAGCACGAAGAGCAGGGAAATCGGCTCGTAAGGGTTCCAAAGCATTAATCCAGAGGTAGACAGGATGTTTTATAATTGATAAAAGCGCTACCTGGCTTGAACCATGTAGAATCAGATGACATCATCTCCATCCGGTTTCTCCCAGCCAGAGAAAGGCAAATCACAGAACCTACATTTACAACATTTACTGCATCGGGTCTCTCAGCGCAGGTTCTAGAAAATAGGAAGTTGTTGAAGTCCTAGGGAACTGAGGCAATACTCTTTCAGGGAGATCGTTATCCCCAATTGCTAATGGAGCAGCAGCCTTGTGGTAAGGAGGCAGACTCTTCGGCATTGATATTGAGAGGTGCGTTGGGGGCTATTCACTCGGGGCACAATCTTCAAATCTCATAACCCACCCCAGTCTCACACTGCAATTAAGTACAGAGGGGGCATCCACAGAACAACAAAGGACCATAAGGCTGCACAAAGCCCAGGCCAACTGGAGCTGGCTACCGTCAGCCATATTAAAGACAGCCTTGAAGGATTGAATAGCTGCTCAAGTCAACACCAAGGAATGAGGTGGCCTAACCATTTGTTCATGAAACACTGGTGGGTTGCTGACTGCAGGCAAAAGTCGTAGATC
Organism: Pleurodeles waltl; assembly: GCF_031143425.1. Taxonomy (NCBI): domain Eukaryota; kingdom Metazoa; phylum Chordata; class Amphibia; order Caudata; family Salamandridae; genus Pleurodeles; species Pleurodeles waltl. The sequence continues at coordinate 785,902,073 of NC_090444.1, read as the reverse complement.
CTACCACAGTGGAATTTTTTTGTTCCTTTGATGTAATAATCCTCCAGGAAACTTGGGCCTAAGTCTGTATTCCACTCATATGGTTCGTAGAATGTAACAAACTGGAACAGAAAAGCTGTACCTACGGAAGGACAAAAGGAGGCTTTTCAATCTTTGTCCATTTCAGTCTAGCCGTAGAAATTGCCTCAGTGGAAACACGGACTCTGGTCCTGTGCCTGGATAGCTGGAAGCAGACACAGGGTGAGCCAATGATTCTTGTAAATCTATCCAAAGAGGAAGGTTGAATTAGTGGAAAATCTTATGGCAAGCATTACACAAATTAAGAATATTTGCCACTCATCATACTTGTTGCTTACCAGAGACTTCAACTCAAACCTGTTTCATCCCCCAAGCGAGGAGCATATCAAGGCAATAGGGCCCCTACCAGACTAATGCTTGCGACGCTATAAGCGGCGAGATAGAACTGGAGAAAAGTTAACCAGAGTATGTGAGCTTGCAGGCTTGATCACTTTGAACATCCGTATTCCAGGTGGTACTCCACCAATGTGGACAAGGTCAACTGATAAATCTGTGTCATATATAGACTATACGCAAGTAATCTTTCCACTATACAAGCAGGTGGTGGTCTTTAAAATCTTGCACAGGCAAGTGAGCGACCACCACCCGCAATTAATTTTGATAGAGGATAATACATGCAAACAAGAATCAGCAAGGACTGTGCCAGAACAGAAAATATAAAGCCTCTGAACTGGAGCTCAAACTCTGTAAAGACAATGGTGGAAGATGCCATGGGAACCCTTAAGCAACTTACCTGTGGCAACACTAACTTGCTAATGGCTTGGGAAACTGCATCTGGTGTCAAAATATCCAGTCAAAGCTCTAGTAAGGGGGCTTGTATATGGCCCCGTAAGCCCCCAGTGCTGCCAAGACACATCCGTATGATGAGATCCAAAATCAATGGAATACTCGGGTAACTGTGGCATAGTGCAGAGGACCCACAGCTAATGCAACTTCTTCGGAACGAGCGAAGGAAGCTGAAAAAAGAAATATGGATTTTTAAACGAAACAGGCAAGAAACCCAATGGGCAAAACTATTCCACACCACCAAACTAAGAGATTCAAAGACATTTTGGAAGCTGGTCAACATGATAGATAAATGTCCAAGGGCAGCTTGCAACGCAAATATAACAGAAGATGACTCGGTCAAATATCTAATGTTGCACTTCTCAGGAAGTACACTAAATCCAGGCAGGCAAGTTTGACCGCATAAGATCTTTAGGGAAACCATCCCATTCGATTTGCTTGAGTTTATAGAGCATTAAGCAGCATCGAGCGCCAATCTCTGAACACCCTGAGGGGCAAGTGGGATAATATCTGTGGGAAGGTCTTTACAGTCAGGGACTGGAACAAAATATTAGCATATCCCAAGTTCAACTTCCTCCACATGACTTATCCACACAGACTACGAGTAATATGTGAAACTGATACAGGGGGATGCCCATGGTGCGGATGCAGGCTTCTGTCATATGACCTGGAGCTGCCCAGTTCTCTGGGTATTCTGGGCAACGGTTTGCGTAAGCTGCAACTAAGACAAACTATTCCACAGGGAATAGAGGCCTGCATTTTGTGCACCTTCTCGAGACCCAAAGAGGGTGGGGTGGGATATGGGTTTCCGGACCTCCTGCTGGCTCTTGCTAAACGCTGTATTGTGATGGCCTGGAAGGCTACAGCTGGCCCTATCTATGAGGACTGGGTACATGTTGTCACGAGGTGGGCAGAGGAGGGGGTGCCCCGAAATGAAGACATTAAATATTGGGTACTTGGTTATGCTCTACTGATGCCACTGATTCAGAGCAGGGCAGTGACGCAGAGCATTAATGACAAGAAGATATCTGGAACAAGAGCCCAAACTTAAACTAGTCGGGATAGACAATGAGGTGCAGCTAACATGCTCCCTCAAAAAGTCATTTCTATTGGGGACCTGATCTATCTGCAGACCCCATTACTGGACAAGAAACCTGACATGATACCCATTTAGTCCAACACAGGACGATCCAAATAGATGCCGCCTCCTCGGATACGGTGCCTGTTTCCTAACCGAGTGGTATTCAAGTTCTGGATGCCAGAGACCCTATCAATTAATCAGAGTATTTGTGGAGCACACTACTCACCCGTGAGGGTCTAAAGGCGCTGAGGGGAATTGGGGGGGGTTTGCTACTGCTCGAACAGCCACGTCTTGAGATGTCTCCTGAAGGTAAGTAGGTCCTTTGTCTGACGCAGGTGGGTGGGAAGAGAGTTCCACGTCTTGGCGGCGAGGAGGGAGAACAATCTGCCGCCGGTTATCGTTCTGTGGATGCGTGGGACAGTGGCGAGGGCAAGGTTAGAGGAGCGAAGCTGTCGGGTGGGGTGTAGAAGGAGAGCTGTCTGTGGAGGTATTCTGGTCCCGTGTTGTGCAGTGCCTTGTGAGCGTGGGCGAGGAGCTTGAACAGGATTCTCTTGTTGACGGGGAGCCAGTGTAGGTCTCTCAGGTGGGCTGTGATGTGGCAGTGGTAGGAGATGTCCAGGATGAGGCGTGCAGAGGCGTTCTGTATGCGGTGCAGTCTTTTCTGGAGTTTGGCCGTGGTTCCTGTGTAGAGGGCATTGCCGTAGTCCAATTTGCTGCTTAACGTCCTTGTGGATTCAGTGGGGATCCATTTGTAGATCTTCCGAAGCATGCGGAGGGTGATGAAGCAGGAGGAGGAGATGGCGTTGACTTGCTGGGTCATAGATAGTGAAGAGTCCAGGATGAATCCCAGGTTGCGTGCGTGGTCGGTTGGTGTCGGTGCGGTTCCCTACAGTTAATTATTACACTATTTTTGATCTTCTGTTTTTCACAGGTTGCTTCAGTTATATTGGCTTAGACAGTGGTATATCTGTTTCCTTTCATAATGCTAGGCTTCTTACACTGTATGAAACTAGCTCTCCCACTCACGAGGGATGTCTGCAACAGGAAACTATGACAAAATGGACAGAATTTTAATTTGTCGTCATGTATGAGAGGTATAAACGTGCTAATGTAATGGATTGTCAGTATAGTTGTCTGTTATCCTTGTTACATCACTTCTGTCTATTCTCTGTAAAAGTGTAAATAATGTATGCCTATAACTACCTGATATATTCTGGGTACCCAAACTCTGATTACAAACTCTGATTACAGATTAACAGTTGTTGATATGTCAAAAATTCCAATAAAGCTATGTTTTAATAATATACGATCCGCTAGAGTACACTGCTGACATATTAGCTAGGATTATCAAGAATTCCTGGTCAGATTGTACTCCTGGGCCAAAATTAATTCCCCAAGCCATTTTTAAAGAACATCGGATGTGGTGGGCTCATTTTTGGCTGGTTTGTTCAACAGCATTCTAGCAGAAGGATCCATTCCAGGAAGCTGGAAGGGCTCAATCATTCAACCCATCTTCTAAGAAGGAGCTGCAACATCCTTAAGAAACTACAACTTAATAGCAGTATTGGATGCAGACGGTAAGTACTTCTCAACTTTATTGCTGCAGGATTTAGAGTCATGGGCATCAAAGACAGGTAGGCTACCTCTGAATCAGACAGGGCTTGTGAGGTAGCAAGGTACTCTTGACTAATCGCATGGCCACAGGTTTAATTCTTAATAGAGCAAAGTCAATTGGCACACCATTATACATGTGTTTTGTGGACTTCAGGGCAGCGTTAGTATTCCATGTGATAACCTTTGGGTACAGCTCTAGCAGTGGGGGCTCCTGAGCAACTTTATAAGGGCAATTCAGCTGTTTTACACTGATAATTGGGTAAAAGTTAAAGTTGGCACGGGCAGTTAGAACATCCGTTGGGTTAAAGGAAGGGTGTGTTCTTGCACCTCTCCTCTAACATATAGGTCTCTGACCTTTCACCGGCATTGGAGGCGCTGGCATCACATGATCTTATTCCTGGTGGTATCCCGCTCTCCAACATCCAGTATGCGGATGATTTGCTCTTACTCCGTAACACCAGGGTTTGCAGAGACTGATCAATTGTCAGGCACTTTACATTGCTGATAACGGCCTTGTGGTTAATATAAAAAATAAATAAAGTTATCCCATTAAAATGCTGCATTTTGAATATTAGTAAATGGTATCTCAGCAGTGACACAATAGATGAGACCTCTTCGTACACTAAGGCGTTAAAATAGATTCAAGGAATTTGTTTACCCCTCAAAGAGAAGCTACTAGGGGTTTAGCCTTAGCATTTCACTTCACCTTTCCAGCTTTGGCAAAATCATTACAGGGACAAAATATTCAACCGCTGGCTGCAGTTATGGAGGAGAGACTGATACAGTCCTTTTCTTATGGTGGCGAAATGATGGTGGGCTCAGACGCTAATCTTTTAGAAAAAATGACAATAAAAATCTATAAAGCTGTGTTTCAATTGCCGAGATCAATGTCAGCTGCCAAGTCAGGTTGGGATTTGCACCAACCAGGCATGACTTGTTCAGGTCCGGAGCTTTCGTGTAATGCTGTCACAAGTTGAGATCTGCTAAAGAGGACAAGCTAGCCGGCCTGGTTTGGTCTGAAATGAACGTCCACAGAGGAGGGGTGCTTATAAGAAATACCATGATGATAGCATAAAGAAGCATGGGCTGGGTAAATTGTGGGCTTTGGATACATCTTGGATACATCTTGCCAAGAATTTACAAGGGTGATAAATAAAACAATTAAACTACAAAGCTGGATAAAGGACAAAAGGGTAGTTGCTAAACACTCACATGGATGGCTGGTGCTGAAATCTTAAAGTGAACAGAGGACTTTCTATCTTTTTGAAGCTCCCTACTCTTTAAAGCCAATCAGAATTGTCTATTGTTAAGACTGGGAACAAGGGAGGCTGCTGGCAGGAAGGGCTGGTGGGGCAGAATGTGGAGCGGGGGAGGGGGCAAATAATAAAAGAAAATTTAAAAAACAATCTTCGCTGCCTCGTGCTTCTGTCTTCCTCCTCTCCCCACCCAATCCAGGCGCTTCTTTCATGTTGTTAAACAGCATGAAATAAGCGCCAGGATTGACCTGAGCGGGCTGAAATGGCGCTCAGGGAGGGAGTGGGAGCCTGAACTTGGTCTCCACCCAGCTGTGAAACAAAGCCGGATGGAGAGTTCTAAGTGCGCATGTCAGTTTCTGACATGCGCACACGGAGTGCACCTAGCACTCCTTTCCCCCACCCCCACCTTGAGGCAGAATGCTGGCACTGCGCTACCGTACCTAAGCAGAAAAATAAAATTATAATAAAAATGCTTTCATTATCATTTTTATTTCCACTTCCCTGATTCCTCCTTTGAGCAGGGGGGCAACGCTTCTCCGCCATAGAGGAGAAGCCACCACCGGCTGGGAGTGATCCCCACGTTGGAATTCTTATCGATGTGGCAGGAAAAACATCAGCAGGGGGACAGGTCATGTTGTTTGTGCCACCAGTCAAATGAATTGCTGTTGCAAAATGTATGCATTTGTCCCGGGTTAGCCCTCCAGTGGGGTTGAAATCATGCAGACTGGCAGCAATAGAAGAATTCAATCCTCAGAACCTAATGCTTAATGTCCAATTGGTGCAATTTCTGGATATTTTTATGGTTAAAGAAAACTCTGTTATTATCTCTTATTATTTAAGCGTGGGCACTTGAAGGGATTATGAAAGGGTTGGGTCGCTAGGGAGTAACAGGTCCATTCAACCCTCTGTCCTCCCTTCCCGTATCAGGGTCAATTAGCGAGATGTGATGGGCTGCTAGGGGCTATGAGTGACATTCAGCCCCGATCCTGTCTCGCTGCCTTGTGCCCTTTAGTAAAATTAATTTCATCCCATGCCCTCCCTCTCTTTTTCAGAGTTAGCTAGATAAAACGTATTCCCTGAAGGGCTTCACAAATGTGACCGGTTGCTAGGGTCTATGAGTAACAGTTAGCCCCTATCCCATCTTGTGGTGTTAGGGCGCTCAGTAAAATGTTTAATTCAAGAGGCACCATTTACACCTACTTATTGCACTAGCGTGTTAGCACTTTAGTTTTCCAGTCTCGCTGCCTTAGAGGCATTAGTTAAACTCAAATTCGAGAGGAGACACTTTACTGGATGCACTAGCACTCTAGCACTGTATGCGCTTTGTTTAATGCACTCCAGCTCTTTATATGCCTACTCCATTAGCCAGCTGACCTATGATGACATTACGTTACACACATAGCTGTTTTGATTATGGATCAGGTGGCTTACTGTGTTTTAAAATTGCTGTGACTGATAGCGCGTTTAGGAGCATAACAATGGAGGCTTTTAACTTGGTTTAACCTGTTAAGTTGCTAGCCAACCGTAAGTGCACCCATAACTCGATTCTACCAGTAAAAGGGAATATCTTAACCCCTTATTCATGATAGGTACTTAGAAGGTTCGGTTTTTAACAATGGAGGTATTATGGATAAGGAATATGGGTATTTTATAAATTATCACTTTTTAAATTTTTGAATGGATGTTTTCAATTCGCTTTTATTAGTAGTATGTCTATGTATATTACTAATGGTTTACGGTTTTAATTGAGTAATAAACTAAACTGACCTACCTAGTCATGCATTATTATTAATTTCTACGAGTGGAACAAGGCACTGCAAGAAGCTCTATGGGATATCCGGTGTTCAGCTAGCACATGCTATGCGCTGCTTTCTCAGAAAAGAATAGTTGGGCCGAGTTCGAGGAGAGGTACTAGTTACTATACTCATATCTTCAGCTCGGCTGTATTGTTGTTATAATTAATCCATTCACAAAAAAACAGCCTATCACTTGTAGTCACATGGTTCTTTAGGTACTGCATGATGCAAACAAACAGGCTCCAAACCCAGCCATGTAGATGTGTTTTTCCTATGCAGCTGTGCCTGCGACGTAAAGGCCTTGGGCCCTTCATGAACTGTGGTGGTTGCAAGAAAGTGCGTTGCAGCCTAGGAGGTTATTAACCATCAGGTGGTGAGTCAAAATAATGCAATTAAAATAGGCCCTGCTCAGTTCTCCAGGCTCCCGCAGCCTTCTGAACATGGCACTTTTGCCAAATGTGGTCAGTTGTTGCTTGAACAACTGAGCAACACATACCCTCCTTGAATCACAAGACACACATTCTGGTGTGCACTGTTATAGGGGTCACCATGACAGCCCAAGTGATAGTGAGCTGAGACAGCTCTGTCCACTGCACCTCGCCTATGTTCTTGGAGCAGTGGAGCCCTTACAACACACAGGCTACAGCCTCTCTCTGGTGACACATACCTTTGAGTAGCTCTCTGGTAGGTTCTGTAGAGGGTGCAGAGTTTATGCCCATAGGCTATAAGTTACTATGTAGTATTGATAGAAATTAACTTTAAAAATGTTTCAGGTACTCTACAGTTTATATGTACTATTAAAAAGAATTTAGAAAATTATTTTAAACTATGGAAGTTGCAGGAATGTATTACGTTAGAAAATATAATTTTAAAAAACCTTAGAAATACAATCTTTGTTTTTTTTCCATTGTAAGAAAGTTATAGTTAGGAAACAGATTTAAAAAACATAGAAGTGCATTCCAAAAAACAAAGGCTACAGGGACATTATAGTTAGGCAATAACATTTAAAGAAGCCCTACAAATTCACTAGAAAAATCCAAGTTTACACCGACATTAAAGTTAGGAAATAGATTATAAAAAAAACCTTAGAAATTCACTTAAAAAAACAAAGTTTACAGGGATGTTATAATTAGGAAATAAATGTACATTTTTTTTTAGAACTTTACTTAAAAAGTGAAAGGCTACTGGGACTTTGTAGTTAGGCACAGATTTTACACTCACAACACCATAGAAACTCAGCAGTTATAGTTACCTGAGTTATGACTTATGCTCCCGCAATGCACTGCTTTAGACCTCACATATTAAATCACACGACATGGTCAGTGACATCACTGATGACATTTCAAATTACATTGTTGATGACATCATTCACCAAACCATTCACACACCCAGTCCCACACCCATACAACCTCTCATATACCCACCCAGACATCCACACAATCACTTACATACCCATTCACATGCCTATCAAACCACTCATATACCCACTAACTCACCTATACAGAAATTTACACACCCACTTTATTCACCCATCGAACACTGACAGAGCCAGTCACTCTCCAATACAGCAACTCACACACCCACTCACTCATAGAATCCCTCATATGCCCACACAATTACTTACATTCCCATTCATAGTTGTACTACCACTCACATATGCACGCAGCCACTGACAGACACTCACTCTCCAATACAGCCACTCATGCGCCCACTGGCATGCTCATACGTCCACTCAAACAGTCACTCACTCGCCCATACAAACACTTATACACCCTGTCACTCAACCATGGACTCACACAGCCACTCACCTACCCATACAGCTGCTCACACCCCTTAGCTACCCATACAGACATTCACACAGACACTCACTCACCCATATAGCAACCCACACACCCATTCACTCGCCAACAGAAGCACTCACGTAGCCAATCACTCATCCATACTGCTACTCACACACCCACCTATTCACCAATACAGCCAGTCACACACCCACTTATTCATCTATACAGACACTCACACACCCACTCATACACCTACACAGCCACTCACAAACAGATACAGTCACAGAGATACTCACATATTTGTTACAAATACTATTATTCAGTAATAGTACAATAAGTATACTAATTTACCTTATCTAGTACCTTAGTATATATGTTTAACACTCAAACGTTTAGACAACACACATAATCACTGGATGATATCATCAGTGATGACATTTGATATGTCAACAGTGATGTCACTGACCATGTCATGAGTAAGCTAAGATGTGAGGTCATTAGCAGAGTACTGAGGGGGCATAGGTTATAGTTAATTCAGGTAATTATACGTGCTGAATTTCTATGATTTTGTGAGTGCAAAATTTGTGCTTAACTATAACATCCCTGTAACCTTTGTGTTTTTTAAAGTATATATATATGAATGAAAGAAGTGATTTAAACAGATGATCTCACCAAAGAACAAAAATATATTTCCACTATAAAGTTTCAGCTTCCGCCTTCCTCAGGTAGTACAAGATTGTTTCCTCAGTGACTGCACAGCTGGCACTGCTGGATTTTCAAAAAACATCATGAATGAAGATTCTAATTGGAATGTGGAATCAATGCAGTCCTGAGAACTCTCCAGATATGCAGAAATCAAGTGGTATTGTCAGTGATGTTCAGTCCATCTGGATGCTGTGACTTTAAGCAGTAAATCCAGAAGTTTTCCCTGATGTCTAGTAGTTCTTCCTTTAAGACATGTTCCACAGGAAAAATCGTCAAATCTTATAGTAAATGGTCCACAAGGTTAAAGTGATTGGCTACAGGCTGGTCAAGTTTCTTGTTAATTATTGCTTATTTGTGGTTCCTAAATCGTGTACGGAGGTCATTCACTGTTTGGCCTACATATTGTTTTTTACAGCTGTGGCGCTGACACTGAATCACATAAATAATGTATGTTGAGTGACATGTAAGATGCTGTCTTTTTCCATAGGTCTCCTTGTAACAGAGCTAGTTACTGATGATGTTTGTAAAAGGTATTCACATGTGATGCACCTTTTAGAATCACATCAATGAACTCCTGCATTTGTTACAGCTTGCTTGAGTTCAGCTCTCACAATAAGCAATTGTAAATTAGGAGCTCTGCGGTAAGCAATGACTGGGGGTTTTGGAAAAAGCTTTTGCAATTTTTCACAAGTGGATAGTAAGGGAAAAGTTGTTTGTATTATATTTCTGCAGTTGAGAGCTGATGGATGCGAGTCCACCACAAATGGGATCAGTGCCAGGACCCCTGGACCTGTCCCTCTTCATGCCAGCTGCACTCATCGCACTCAACCCCGGACGCAACAACAACTGTAAGCAGGCATCACCAGCTGACCCCCATGGACTGCGTCCGCTGCCACCAAACCCACACCTCCACTGCTACTTGGACCCAGCACAACCCATCCGCAACAACACACTGGCGCTGAAAACTCTGAAGTGCATTCTCCTCAACATCCGCTCCCTCCATAAACAGGCTACTGAAATCTGGGACCTCTTTGACAGCACCACCCCAGATGTTGCTTTTCTCACCGAGACCTGGACCAACACCACCTCAGGCCCGGGCATCGCCATCGCCATGCCCCATGGATACAAGATCACCCTGAAAGACTGCCCCAGCCGCCCTGGGGGGGAATCACCATCATTCACAGGTCCAACCTCCATCTGAGCACACACTCCGAAGACTCCGAAAACTCCACAAGCCTGATGGAACACCTTCACTTCAAACTACAGACCAGCCCGCCATCCACCCTCAGGGGAACCCTCATCTACCACCCACCTGGACCCCTCACACCCTTCACCAACTGCATCGCGGCACAAACCATCGCACCCACCAACTACACCCTGCTGGGAGAACTCAACTTCCACCTCGACAACCTTCAAGACCTCAACACTGCATCCCTGCTAGACAACCTCCACAACATAGGACTTCACGGAACCAACACACTCAGCAGGACACACCCTCGACCCTATCATCACAACAGGAACCTCCAACACTTTCAGTCACACCTCCAAGCTCCCATGGACAGACCATTGATGCATCCATTTCACCTTCACCACACACACTGTCATCAGACCCCAGCACCAACCATCACATAGAAGCTGGACAAAAATCACTGACGACCAGCTCACCGTCGCCCTAACCAACTCCGCCCCCACCATTGCACACAATGACGACCCGAACACCGCAACACGCACCTTTCACAAATGGACTGTCACCATGGCCCTCCTAAAAAAAAAACAACAGCATCCACACCAAGAAAGCCAGCTGTTCACCCTAGAACTCAGAGAACTCACTTGTTGTTGCCCCGAGAAAATCTGGAGAAACACCAAATCCACAGAAGCATAAAGCAACTTCAGAGGTGCCATTACCATGCACACCACCAACTCATCAGGAGCAGCAGAAAGAAAGCTATACAAGGGAGAATCTCCTCACATGCACACAACAGCAAGGACCTCTTCAGCATCATCAAGGAGTTCGCCCAACCCAATAGCGAAACAATGGACATCCCACCCTCTCAAGACCTCTGCGACAGACTCAACACCTATTTCCACCACAAAATCAAGACCATCTACGACAGTTTCAGCAAGGACAACCTACGCCCAGAACCCCTTCCACCAAAACCAGACACTGACAAACCAACAATCACCAACTGGACCCCCCCTCACCACCAAAGGCACACTGAAAACAATTAAGTCCATACACTCCGGGGCCCCCAAGGACCCATGCTCCCACCACATCTTCAAAAGAGCCACAGACACAATCGCCAGACAAAATCGCCCCCAAGCTCCGCTCGCCATCAACCGCTCCCTAGCTGCGGCCTCCCTTCTAGACTGGAAACATGACGAGATCAACTCCCTCCTCAAGAAACCCTCGGCATACTCCACCAACCTCAAAAATTTCAGGCCCATCTCCCTACTACCATTTCCTGCTAAAAAGTCATGGAAAAAGCCGTCAACAGGCAACTCACCACTTTTATCGAAAACCACAACATTCTCGACATCTCCCAAGCCAGGAAAAATCACAGCACTGAAACGGCCATCCTGGCTGCAGCAGATGACATCCGCTCCCTGCTGGACAAGGGAAAGATGGCGGCACTCATCCTGCTAGACCTCTCAGCGGCTTTCAACAGCCTCCCTCCACACCCTGATACGCAGACTTCACGAAGCCGGCATCAAAGACAAGGCCCTTGACTGGATCCAATCCTTCCTCTCCGTCAGAACTCAACGAGTGAGACTGGTCCCCTTCCTTACCAACCTCACACCTACCACCTGCAGAGTTCCCCAGGAATCTTCCCTTAGCCCCATGCTGTTCAACGTCTACATGGCCCTGCTGGCCGCCATCATCAGAAGCTACGGAATCAACATAGTCTCCTACGCTGATGACACCCAACTCATCCTCTCCCTATCTAATGAACCCAACACAGCCAGACAAACTTCCGCAAAGGCATGGAGGCAATCGCGAACTGGATGAAAAACAGCTGCTTTCAACTCAACGCAAACAAGTCAAAAGTCCTCATCATGGGCCCTCAACCCGATGTGTGAAATGACTCCTGGTGGCAAGCCACCCTCGGAAACCCACCTACCCCCACAAACCAAACCCGCAACCTCAAAATCATCCGGGACTCCAAACTCAACATGAACCACTAAATCAACCCAGTCAATTCCACCTGCTTTTGCACCCTACGCCTCCTACACAAGACTTTCAAATGGATCCCTCTCGAACACAGAAAGACCGTCACACACGCCCTCATCACCAGCAGACTGGACTACGGCAACACACTCTATGCTGGAATCAACAAGAATCTCACCTGCAAACTACAGAACATCCTGAACGCCGCCGACAGAGTGGTCCTCGACCTGCCTAGACACTGCCACATCTCGCAACACCTTTGCACACTAAACTGGCTTACCATAGAGAAAAGAATCACCTTCAAGATCCTCACCCACGCACACAAGGCCCTTCACAACACCCGACCAGCCTACCTGAACAAGCGACTCAACTTCCACGCACACCTCAGGGCCCTATGCTCAGCCCAGCTCTCTCTCGCTGAAGTACCCCACATCAGGAAAACCAGAACAGGGGGACGCTCCTTTTCCTACCTCGCAGCCACCACCTGCAACGCCCTTCCACTCCACATCAGACAAACCACCCCCCTCCTCAACTTTACAAAGGATCTTAAGACATGGCTTTTTTAAGAACCACCTCACAGGTGGACGCTACACGTCCCCCCATCCAGCTCCTTGAGACCTTTGCCGGTGAGTAGCTGCGCTTCATAAACACTGATTGATTGATTGTAGTAGGTGCTCCATTCTCCTCTCTGGGCACGAAGATGGTATAAAAAGAGGATCTATCCAGCAATCCGTGGAGAGTAAAGTTAGGGTCTACCGCCTACTTCCCACCTGCATACATGTGAAATCTACTTTAACTGAGAGACCGCTTTGATATCACATAACTGAATCTGTAATACAGGTAACCTCAGTGTCATGAAGCTGATCCTGTAATGGCACTGTAATTTACAGGGATAGCTCAGATGTCATAGAACTGAGCCTGTAAAATCAATCTAATCTAAGGTGGCGTTTTGCTATGAGATTTGTGTATTCTTAGGGTCATATTAACTGCTCGAAGGTAGAATCTGTGAGCCGCCTCAGTCTGGAAGCTCTTCACCTTTGGGGTTTGCAGACTAAGCTTCTGAGTAACTTGTGGGGTTGCTCCTCCATCTAAGCTGTGAATCTGCACCAGTTATTTAACTGTCACACAAGCGAGAGCAATTTCATTCTAGTCTCTAAGCCTATGACAGTCTGTTCAGCGCAAAGACTGTGAAGAAAATTAAGTACTTATGCAGTTAAGGGAGTCTTAAGACTAAACTGGATTCGGTTTTCTGGAAACACTGAAGTGGTCTCCAGAAAAAGTAGCACCAACAAAGCGCACCATTTCAAAACACCTAAAAACAGATCCTATTAAACCACGTGAAAACAAGCAAACAGTGTCTACAATGGAAAACATGCACGAGGCTCACAAAATCTTATGTTTCACAAAACAATCCCCAGCTACGATGCTCAACTCGTTCCGCACACAAACTATATTGTTGAAAACGGAAGCAGGGCTCCTACACCGAGGTTCCTTTCCCCAACACACAGCGCAGAACAATGTGTGCTGCGGTTAAATGAGCAGCGTTTACCAAACAGGCTTTCACTGAAGAGAGGCATGCATTATTAATACGGGAGTGACGTGCGGGCAGCATCGCAGCTCTGACATTCACTAGTCAAGCAGAACCCACGCAGAGGGTGCTGAAGACCTGTCAGCATTCCCGTCATTCGTATCCTGACGAGTCAGCACTTTCCATCCACTGAAAACCATCCCTCACCGGCAGCCCTGCGTCGAATGTGACAAAAAAGGCTAAATAATTACATAGAAGCGAATTCCACAACAGATGCTGGCTATATACAACTGACTAAAGGCCCCTACCTCACCCACATTCTGCCGCCACCTCTGCAAGCATCATCATCATCTGGGGCTCCATCTCCCAGGAGTCTAGTACCAGCCCAGGAGATGGGGCTTCTGTGGAACAAGCGCTCTTAAGTGCCAAGGATTACCATGGCGCGGGACACCCACCTCACCCGCTTTCTGCCGCAACTACAGCTAGCATCATCATTATCTGGGACTCCATCTCCCAGGAGTCTAGTACCAGCCCAGCAGAAGGGGCTTCTGTGCAACAAGCGCTCTTAAGTGCCAAGGATTACCATGGAGCGGTACACCCACCTCACCCGCTTTCTGCCGCAACCACTGCTAGCATCATCATCAGGGAGTCCATCTCCCAGGAGTCTAGTACCAGCCCAGCAGAAGGGGCTTCTGTGCAACAAGCGCTCTTAAGTGCCAAGGATTACCATGGCGCGGGACACCCACCTCACCCGCTTTCTGCCGCAACTACAGCTAGCATCATCATTATCTGGGACTCCATCTCCCAGGAGTCTAGTACCAGCCCAGCAGAAGGGGCTTCTGTGCAACAAGCGCTCTTAAGTGCCAAGGATTACCATGGAGCGGTACACCCACCTCACCCGCTTTCTGCCGCAACCACTGCTAGCATCATCATCAGGGAGTCCATCTCCCAGGAGTCTAGTACCAGCCCAGCAGAAGGGGCTTCTGTGCAACAAGCGCTCTTAAGTGCCAAGGATTACCATGGCGCGGGACACCCACCACACCCGCTTTCTGCCGCAACTACAGCTAGCATCATCATCATCTGGGACTCCATCTCCCAGGAGTCTAGTACCAGCCCAGCAGAAGGGGCTTCTGTGCAACAAGCGCTCTTAAGCGTCCAGGATTAACGCTGTGCAGGACGCGCCTGAGTGCTGCCTGGGCGAAGACATAGCCCGTCTGCGCCCATCAGAGACCAGAATAGGCTTGGTTGGGCCATCCCTCTTGGCTCCAAATATCACACTATAAGGTGAAAAGCTGATATGGTAAAAATGATCTCCACTTGTGTCCTTTACGGGAAAAATGAAAATACTGCAACCTGCCTACAAGGAGGGTCCCTCCACGAACTCAATTGCTACATTTTTCATCTAATGTAGTGGTGGCTATTGAACAAGAGTTGGATGCAGTACCTGCAGATTAATAATAATGTGACAGGAGTAAATTTAGGGGGCTCTGGGGCCATTATGGTCTCCCCATCCACCTGGTGTTCTGCCACCCTCCGAGCCTCATCCTGGTGGACCTGTTTCACAGCCTAGTAGGGGCAATCCTTGTATATCTGTTTCTCCTTCTATAATTGATGAAGTGGAGCCTAAGGACCCTTCACCACCCACCAACCAACCCAAATGTGCAGGCCCTTCCTCGAAGAACTGGGTAAGGAAAGGCCCCAGCTCATCCACCGTACAGAATATCTGCAAAAGTAAAAGTTCTGCCAAAGCAGCTGCAACCAATAGAGGCTGTAATTCAGCTCACCTTGTGCTTGAAAATCTGGAAGAATAATTGTTTGGCTTTATGGCCTAAGTGTTAAATCGTCTCGGGGCAATCAAGAGCTCCCTGCTTAATCTCTATTCATCTATGGGCTCAGTCTTGTCGAAAAAAAGCTGTTACTCATAAAATAAAGGATGTAAGCCCGCCTGTTAAAGTCCCCTACTCAGCAAGGGCTGAGTCTTTGAGTGCAGTATCATCCGCTACTCAGGGCCCCATAATTCACCCTGACAATGTCCAAATCAGTAGTAAGCAGGGGAGACAACTGCCGACAACAGAGAAACTTCCTGTTTTGGATCTCCCACCTTTGTTTCAAAAGGTGTCCCTCTTTTTGGCCCTGGTAAGACCGAAGGCTATAATCAACTACTTAACAAGGAGATTCATTAGTTCAACTCACGGCTGAATATTGCGCATCATGATATTATTATGATACAATTAGTCACTTGTGTTGGCAAAATACCCAAATTAGATAATTGTGACCTCGTTATTGCTAACTTTAGGTCTGAGTCCCTAGTTGGTAGCATTTTTCCCCCAGACTTTTTAACATTCACAAACCTGCAAATGGTGTGGAAGCTGTGCCTTTGGGGTTTTTCTACAGGCCAAAATTCTCAGAGGGCACTTGGTCCTTTTTTAGGGATTGCAACCAACACATAGACGTAATCAAATTCACCACCTTCCGCTCCACAGCAGTTTTGCTCCTCTTGCTACATAGGATACAATGGACTGACAAGTAATTATTCATACTGTTACACCCGAATTAGGTCCTTGTGATACTATGACTGGGCACCCGGACAATAACATGTACGTTCATGATCACAGTTCTGTTGCTGTCTGTTCTCAGGCTCCAGACAGTACGGTGGTTACTGAACCAAAGTCTAGAGGGAAAAGGTACGTGGAACGTGGCTGGGTTGGGGTCCAAATTGAAAAATTCCCAATGGCTAGACATTTTTGGCTATGATATTATTGTTCTGCACAAGACCTGGCTTGTTAATCCATGCCACATTGAAGGTCATGTTTCCTATTTCATACCAGCAATTCCTGTTTTTTTCTGGAAGAGCTGAAGGCGGTTTATTAACTCTTATATCGGTTGCCTTCCCTGAGGGCATCAGCAGAGCGGTTTTGAGTGATATGAATTTCCAGTTCATATGGCTGGAATATCGGGCAAAGAAGCTTCTGATCATTAACTTTTATAACAATTGCTTTGCCAGTAATAACTGCGCTATTATTAAGACTCAGAGAAGTGAATTTGAGGGTTCTTTATCAGAGACTGGAGTTTGTCTTCTCATTATATGGATGGGTGCTTTTAATATTCAAATGTAATTTAGGCAACACAGTGGCTTGTGGTTTAAGCAACATTCACAGCAAAACCTTGATGCACTTTTTATATAACCCCTATGGGCAGGTTCTTGATGAGCTTATCGTGAAATATCAATTGCTTTTTGCCTTTGATTCAACTGTTAAGTGCACTCTTCTGAAAGCCACCTTCGCTGGTAGAGACTGTCACAGTATTACTGATTTTATGTTGTTTAGCTGTCATTTGACAGATTTACTTCCAGGGTATAATGTTGAGGATCATGTATTCAGTGACCATAACCCAATAGTTGTGTACCTTCTGGGCTACAATTGTCCCAGGAATGAATGTAAGGCAATTAACCCCTTAGATGTCACTAAGAACAAAGGCGTCCTCCAAAAATGGGCCAGAATCGACAAGGTTCAGTTGTTCACTAACTTAGTGAAGAACAAGAGGGATGTACCGCTTTTATGCTTGGATCCAAATGTGGCCTCTTCTGATACTGTAATATTCTTTGGTGTACTCTGTATTTCTGTCAAGGAGTTGCTAACTATCCAAGCTACGAATCACTCACAAAAAATAGCCATGTGGTTTGACATGAATTGCGCTAAAGCGCACTCAGCTCAATCTAGGGATTGTATGCATCTAGATAATGCTACCAATATCCGTAATGTAGACCAATAACATGAGTATTGCGCTGGGTTTTCCTGATTTGTATAATTTCCCAGAGGTTTATTCAACAGGTACTCGCCAGACCGTTAAAGATTAACTTTGGAAGTGGACTAGGTGTGATAAAGTTTGCACTGAATTAGACAAAAATACGGTCTGCCTGGACAGCCCTTTGAATTCTGAACCCATCACTGAACCCTACCTCATATGGATAGGTAAACACTTCCAGTGGGTCTTATTAACTATGCTGAGTTTCAGCACCTTTCACCTTATGGTGGCTTTTCCTGACCCTTTAGTCACCCCATGACTCGTCACATGTCCATGAAATAATTTTTCTGCACAATCTACTTTGCACTTAATGTTGTTCTGTACATTCTACTGTTTTTTTTCAGGAAAAAATGTTAACTCTCACTTTGAAGGGATACTGACATTAGAGAACATAAGACAGCTATGCATCATCTGCAATCTCTTCCATCTTTAAGTGTCTGACCATTGTAAGTTACATTCAGCACAATTTTACGTATAGGAGATTTGGCTTGCCACGTAACAATTATGTTTCACCTTGCAATGCATCTATTCTTATGCTCTGATACTATGAATCTGCATCTACCCAGAATTGTTCACTTGTTGAGTTTTCTTGATTGTGCCAGGTTGATATTTTGCACTGTTTTATGCACGTGACACTCTATGGTGTTTTTTTTTGTTTGTTTTTTTTAAACGTGAGACACAATTGTATTATTCTTTGCCCTTTGCACATTACACTATATGATACTTTCATAGACTGTCTTACATTGGAATATTGTTTTAATATTGTGCATTTTTCTTTTTATGATGTGTTCTCTACATGTATGTAATTTTATTAGTATATTATGTGCCTTTTGTGGCGTATCCGAATAAAGTCTATTTGACGATAATGATTAAAGGCCTCATTACAATTACTGAAAATCAGCAGATGGACCCAGCAAAGGAAGTTTTTACAAAGACAAACAAGGTAACGAAACAAACCCCCCCAACCTCCCACGGGACTCTGGCTGCTCAAAGAAGCCACAATTTTCAGGCCAAAATATAGCGAGGGATAAGGGGTCGATGTGTAGAACAGAAATGGTACCTCCAATTCCTCTAGGGATCCCTCTTTCTTAGTGGATCAACAGAGTTCAACTTGTAATAGTGCAGAATTGCTGAGCCCCAAGGCTACCATGCCGACTAGTAATGGTAATTTTGGTTCCATGAATTAGCATTTATAATAAGGGCCCAAGGGCCTCTACACATCTGTTACAGATCTCAGAAGCATTTTAGCAACACACCTTCCAAATAGTGGTCCTGATTACTCTTTTTTTTTTACTTTGGCACAGGACATTCTAACTTCCAGCACGCAAAATATTTATTTATAGTACTTATATAGTGCACAAATATGGAGACGCTTCCGTGCATGGAAACTAACTTAATAAGCTGCCCCACAGAAACCCTTCACAGTTGAAACAATTAGTTCTTGTTTTTCTCTTGCAATCTAGATAGACAGTCTTCTAAACTCCAATGGTAGAGTTTTCCAAACCGTAGGCACCAGGAAGGCAAACCTACCACCATAATAAGATTTCCTAATTGTTGGTACCTTAAGAAGAAATGTGCCAGTAGAGCTTAAAGCTTAGGAAGCATGTACCAGGAGAACATCTCTTTGAAGATGAGGAGACCTTTTGTATGGAGGTCTTTAAACTAGATGCACAGGCTTTTAAACATGGTGCACCTATCCAAAGGAAGGCAGTGCAAAGCCTGCAAATGGACTGTAAAGGACGCATGGCAGGGCAACTTAAGAAGAGTTGAGCTGCTCCTTTCTGCATCAGTTCTAGTTGAGAAACGTTCCAAGTGGGTAATCTGAGGTACAGCACATTGGTGTGATCGATTGATGTGACCACTACTTTTTTGGAGGAAGAATAGTGATTGTTTTCAGAAACTAAATGCAAGATTTTCCTGAAAACCTTGAGGCGGAAAACACAGGAAGCAGACATCTTAATACCCTTTGTTTTAAACGATTCTTCTGATTCTGATCGCCTACAACTTCCTCACCAATGTGGCATGACACAATGTCAAAAGAGACAGAGAGGTCCAGGAGGATCAGAGCAGTCACACCTCATTTGGCAAGAATCTTTTGTACTCCATTTTAAACAGATGCCAACGCCACTTCAGTGCTTGCCTGAAGACCTGCTTGAACAGAATCCATTTTGGAAAACTGGGAGTTGACTTCTTTTACAGCGGGTTTGGCACAGAAAGGCAACAAGAACATGGGATGATAATTACTTAGAACTCGGGTATCAATGGGGGGGGTTAAGGGAGGAACAATGCAAGCCATCTTTTAATAAGTGGAACGAGATCTACTATTGAAGAACACATTCACCAAAGTTGCATACATCTGCTGTCACTAATGCAAATATCAAACGTAAATCATGAGCAGGACAAGGATTGCACTGATTTCATAGATGTAAGAGTGTGCATGATAGTAAAGTGTGACATCACATCACTGACAGAGCAGTATCCAAATTGGAAGCATTAAGACCAAGAATGGATACAGCTGAACCATTGTAGGTGGAGGTCGCAATGGTGTGGAAGGAAAAGACTGGTAAATAGAAAGGATTTTGCCCCTAAGGAATGCAGAACGGGATACACAGAGAACTAGAGAAGAGATGGCAACATGCTGGGCACGAGCCAGAAGGGAAAATTCCTTAAACAATTTAAACATTTCACATGAAGCACTGGTACTAGTATGAATACCAGTTGAACAGTGGTGGGAGCATAGCAGCCTAACTTGCTTTTTATAATTTTTAGAGCAGCCGCACACTGAGTTTCAGCCTTTGTATGATAGCCACTGCGCCCTGAGCTTTCACAATGTTTGCGTGCTCGTTTAGACTGAACTAATTCGGGAGAATACCATAGGGCAGAAAAATATTTATGACACGCGCTAGCAGACTGAAAAAGAGTTATGGAATCAAGGGTAATAGAATTCCAGGAATTACATGTTTTATAATTCAAACATATTCATCTCAAAGTACACAAGTTGGAACTCTGAGCAAGGCACTCATGTTACCACCAAGAAGACTGTCAAATCTGCACTCGAATACTGGAAGGGAGGAGCACAAGGCAGACTAAGGAGAATCTTTCAAACAGATCAAATATAAATCTAATGCTTTATTGTCTGACCTAGCAACTGTTAAGTAAGATCAATGTGACACACAATTGTCAGAAACAAATAGAAAGTCCAGAATGTATTCTGTAAAGTGAATGAGTTCACTGACCAAGTTTTGTGTGGTCCATAATATTACATGATGATAATAAATTGTTGGAAGTCAACAAGGAGGGTGAAACTAACCAAATAATGAAATCACCTAAGGCCAGGAATTTGGAAGCGTTTAAGACCAAAGGAGAAATGGAATTAGCAAAACTGGTATAAAAGTATGAACCCTCACCCCCATAGAAGAGTGGTATTTTCAAATGTCTATGCATCTGTCCAAAGTAAAACCAAGACCCATTTGTCTCTATACCTCAATCAACAAGGTGTGTCCCTTGGTTCTGATAATTCTTGGGGCATATTTTCTTGCTTCTCCTTTTTCGATGGACTGTTCCAAGGGGTAAAGGGAGTTACAATCTACAATTCAATTCACTTAACAGTGTAACCTATTTGATCACATATTAATTCTTGGAGTCTGAGATTTGAGTTCAATGTTTTTCATTACAAATTTAATGCTAAATGTATCTAAATGAGTCTCAAAAACATGCTATATAAGTACAGAAACACCAACGGTGAAGTAATGTGTTGAATCAAATTAAACTGTACAAGCATAAGGAATACGAGAATCTCAGTTGCAACAACACAGAAGATTAGAAATAGAATGTGGTGATCAGTATACAAGTTGTGGTCCTCTTGCCTAATCACTTGAAAACCAAACTAAACATTCTAGCTATCCTATAGGGGAATTCTAATTATCTATCATGACATATAGGAAATTTTGAAAATAATAGGAAAGTGTCAGCATAACAGAAACCTCAGTAGACCTTCTGATAGAGAGGTGTGCGTAGCATTAAGCCTCTCAACCAAATTAGGGATAGAGAGGTCTGTCCCTCTCTATGCATCACGGAAATCTGCTCTTGCCAAAGGGTAAAGGGTTCTGCTCTCATCTAGCTAAATAAATACCAATTTAGGCCTTGCAGAACCTTAGAGAATCCATGTCATCAGCATAGTTTTCCTTCTTCCATGCACAATTGGAATTGGCAATTCCCTTCCAAGTTCTCATCCCACAAGTCCAAAATCAGAATGACCTTGAAAGCCTCTAGGAGCACGGCACATAAATAGGAGTCGTTCTTCTCAGTTTGTCAGTGCTCCCTTTGTCCTTGCCAAAATATCCTCCTGTATCCTACTATCTAAAATATACAATATGCCTTTCATTACCGGTAGAATCAGGAGGGTGCACCTACAAATAAAGAAAGCTGCAGCGTGAGCAAACTCGACATTGAAGGTTAGACACACAATCAACATTTCAGGCCTTTAGTGAAGCTAAATTAGTACGATACCTCAAGGTACATTCAAAATACATGATTATACGTACATCTTCAACTAATCTCTCAACAATTTATTAATTATATGTAAGTTCATCTTAATATCTTATTCAAATACATGAATATAAATGTGCACACATGTTGAAATCCAGCATGATAAAATCACCATATGAACACTCTTATATAGGAATGATGAATCTTCTACTGTGAATGCACCTTCAACGATACATTGGATGTATAACAGCATGTTTATATTAGTAATATTAAACATGATATATGCATTGTTGATTACAATTTTGTGCAAACCCTTGCAGTGCATATTGGCACAGCCAAAGTTATGCATTTTCAGTTCTGGGCAACTTTTTTGAGCAGGAGAAATAAATAGGAGGTTGCAAAACCTTTGAGTTTTCCTTTTTGCAGGCAAGGCAGGGTTTCTTTGCAGGACAGCAGCAGGGACACCCTTTGGTACTTCAGGAGTTTTTCCTCACAATACAGTGAGCCACTCATGGTTTTCTAAATGTCCAGAGGAATTCTAGTGTGGCAGTAGTGGCTGTCCCAAATCAGTTCTTAGAAAATTCACCCAATTTGGATGGCATCACCACCTGCACATCAATGTTCACATAAGGCCTCTTTGGAAATCCTACTTGGGAAGGGAAATAAATTACACATACTGGAAATCCTTATACTATATTTTCATTAACATTTTACCTACCAGGGTCTCAGCCTTGTAACAAATCCCATAAACAGAGAAATGATATATAGAAAGAGTGAAGTGAAACATTTGCCAGAGCAAAGAGTGGCTGAAGCCTGCTTAACCGGCCTCAATCCTCGTTAGACCTCCAAAATGTAAGGATTCGAAGGCAAGACATCTGTGAAACCGTGTGGGCAAAGCAAGGTTCCAAAACATACTTATTAGGTATTTAGTCACTAACATCCCTATAGAGATTAAGCACATTGGAAAAGAAAAGATAAATGACAAAAGACCCCAATTGCCATACCCATTTTGCCACCCTTTTTTGTTTCAAACTTGTTATAACATATAAAAAGTAAAGTCAGGGAACTATGTTATGTCATGCCGTTTAGCAGCACACACTATCACCCAGGAGGGTATCCTGGCGCAGAGCAGGTGTGTGCTTTGCCATACCTAGGACTTAGTGAGACCACTCGAAAAGCCTAGCATTGGTCAATGTTCCAACAGATGTCTCTCTAACCACGCAGTTCTGAAGCTGCACCTCCATTCTGTTCTTAATTTATGGTCGGTGTTCTCAGAAGCGGTCAGTGTTTTTGGCTCACATCATTCTGCACATACAATTCCTTTACTGAACTTGCATCTCATTTGCCTGCTTAGCCATGCTGGGTCATCTGAGGCCTCACAACTCCTACTCTAGCCTGCTACTATGAGGTACCTCAGTCAGCATGTCTCCTTCCTTCACCTGCCTGGTTCCACACGCTGAGCAACAAACGCTGTCCTGCCTTAATCTGAGGAAAAGATCCCTAAACTGAATGTCCGACTACACCAGCCAGGTCTCGTGTTGCTTAAGTGACTGGAGTTCTCTGCTCTGTCTTAGCTGTCAGGAAAATGTTTCCTTTGGGAGTCCCGTACTCCTATAATCCACCCAATTTTGCTTTGCATTGCAGCTGATCATTACAGTGGCCTCATGCCCTTTCGTCTTCCCAACATCGCAGGGATGCTGCCTGCTTGGTGTTGCCTGCTGCTGGCTGATCATTGCATGCATTCCTCCACTGGTCCATGATAGGAGTCCTGGAGAATTGCGGACTAATATTCACTGCCTGCATTGCCTAATTTCATTGTCTCTTTTATATGCTGGTGTGCTACATCTATATTCCACACATAGCCATGTTGCAGACACTAAGCTTAGAACTGTGTTGTAGCTCTCGTACCGTTCTGGCCTTTCTGGGGCTCAGGAGCTCCTTAAGGCATTCACTAGTTACGTGCCATCTTAGCTGCAAGTCACTCCTTTTTAGGGTCGAGCGCACAAGCGCTCCACCCCTGTTGTAATCTCTCTTTGGGTTTGTAGCTACGCCCATGTCACACCTGTCACTTTCATTGGTTCGTGGGCTTGCCTTTTAAAATCCGCTTGCTTTTGTTAGTGAAAAGCATGCATACTCCATGCCTTTTCCAGTGTTTAGCCCTCCTCGAGCGCACCGGCCAACTACTGAAAACTTACGAGGCTCCATGTTTTCAGCCTGGTTTCTGCACTACTTTATCTTTTCATATTCCACACAGTGCGATCGCTGCGTTTTACATAGCGTGATCGTACTCGTTTTTTATTTTTTTATTTCAGCGTGATCTCACTGCGTTTTACATAGCGTGATCACACTTGTTTGTTTTCTTTCAATTTGTGTGGCAAGAAAAGTCTGGTTAGGAGTTTACAACGCTTATAGCTCTAACTCAAGCAAAGGCAAGATCCGTTGCATTGCAAATGCTTGTAAACTCTGGTTCTTGCCCTGTGAAAGATATACGTTTTATGGGGGATGAAACACATGAAGCACAGCTTTCTTACATTGTTCCTAGGTACCCTAACAATGCCAGTGTTTGAGTCACTTGCCCCAGCATACAGCACTCCAACAAGTAAATCAATTGTGCTATAAAAGTCAAACAGCTCAACATTCCTATCAGTCACTCAGAGTAACAAGTGATATAAATTTCACGAGGTCAAATCCTCCAAAAGTAACAAACAAAACGTTCGTAATGTGAAATGGTTTTGCAAATCTTTTTTATGACATACATTATTTTATTTGACATTGATAGAGAGCAACGTGCTATCCCCTACTGCTTTAAAGCACGATAGTGGTTTAGTACTAAAAAATTGTATTCTGTCTGTTGGATTCATGAATTGACATGTAAAAATGATAATGTGACCCTAGTCATCCAGGGCATATTATATCATGTTTTACTGGAGAATTTGGGTTGTCTTTCACACTCCTGGAGATGGTGCGTTGTAACTTTTATACAACTAAATTCAGTGATCACAGAGCGCTGAATAACAAAAAAAAATAGAAACAGAAAAAACTAAACGAACTACAAAAACACGGAATGCCATACTCAATAAGGTATCTGTAGCAGTACTCCACTAGTTTACAGATTGACCTGTGCTAAATATTACAGGTTGTTTTCAATTTGGAACGTTATTCCCGGGATCAGTGTAATCTCAAACTCGACACATTTATGTTCTGCCGGTACAAGCAACGTCTGTGCCAAGAACAAAAAATATGTGGCTATTGCCTTGCACGGCTAGATTCTTAGGAAGGGGTGAGTAGTTGTAAAACACAATGATGTAAAAAGATTTTCATTGGCCAGCATCAAGTTTTTTTTCCTAAATACCATTAAAAGGGTTGAAAATGCGCCACCCTTGCAATAAACCAAGCCATTTTGTTTGTTTTTCATAGAATTTGAGTTAAAAATCCAGGCCACCAGAAGAACACTGGCAAACCTGAAAGTTCCATATGTGAAGGAACTGAGGTCGGTTCATTTCCGTAGCTGTCACTGTCTTGTTTTTGGGAAGAATTGGCTTTGCCAATGCCATTGGGTGACGCTGTACGGCAATGAAATGATGATGTGCAGAACTGCTCAAAGAAAAAAAAAAGTGTGGTGAAGCAGCAGTGGCCGCGCCATTTAGTAGGCACACAAATGCTTGAAGACATGCACATGTGCATTCACGCCTACAAAATGAACCAAGTATCTTTTTTAGAGTCGAGCCTGCCAGTGCATGGGCTAGCACATGCGTCTCGTTTGCGAGACTCTATTGTATACAGTAAAGGGCTTGGAGCCCGCCCGGGGCCTACCATTTGTCTGCTTCTGCCTCTTCTTTATAGCCATCTTAATTTGCATGGGCTGCCGAAACGTCACTTCCGCCGCTTGCTGTGTAGCAGGGCCCAAGCGCAGATTGATTTAATTTAATGAGTGTCCGTCTGCTGCTCCCGATGCGTTTTAGGAACTATTTTTTTCTGCAAAGGGAAATGCCACTTGACGCTTGATTTCTACAGAGTTTACTTTGCAAATGGCTAACGTCAGCAATGCGCTGTGTTCCAAGAAGAAAAACTCTAATCAAAGTCGGGCATGTTTAAAACACTTTCTTCACTGGTCATCAAGAGCTGTGGTATACAGCTTCACAGAAGCAAACATGCTGCTCCAAGGCCCATGGCTTCCAGTCCCCCACTTTCTCATGCTGTTAAAGCTTCTAGGTGGGCAGTTTTTACATTGTAAGCAGATAAAATGCAAGAGTCGAGAGAAAATGCTGTAAACAACAATCCTTCGTAGACTCAGTTCCCTGAAGGCAATTTTAATACATTTTAAAGTAGCATGGCCGACAGCATATTCTGGTCCTATTTTTTCAAGAGCACAGTGATATCTTCTTTAACGATACAGACATACAGTGCTAGGTCTTTTTATGCTCCGATGGACTCGGTCTTTGTAGTTTCCTTCATCCAGTCAGTCTGTGAGATCGTTCTCTTCTGGGTTGTTAGCATTTGAACACTTAAGTTGAAGGAACTTTGTTTTTGGATCACTTAAGCTCGACAAAAAGAATGCATCATGATAGTCCCTTGTTCTCTAGTAGCCGTGGGACTGTCGGTGTTCCTCTGGTGTGGACTGCTTGACTTTCTTTTGTTTCTTAGTGTGCCTTTATTGTGGCTCTTCTTATTTAGCGAACACTTTGCCAGGAACCATGGACTTGGGTAATGTCATAAAAGTGAATTCATTATGTTTGCCAAACTCTCCACTGACCCGACACTGAGAAAGCACTACAATGGTATAATAATGATAGCACTATACAACGGTTTATGGTGACCAGATGAATCTATGCCCCAGGGGGCAGCAGTCCTGCAGACCTGGCATTTACTATAAAAAGCGATTCCTTCTGGATAGGAGAAGATTGGTCTGATTCCATTCAGCCAATCACACGGCACACCTGAAATTAATTCCTGGCAAAAGCAAAGTCCAGGACTGGTGACATATAGTCACCAGGTTACTCTACCAGGGCTTTTTGTGTGTTACAAAAAGTAGGGACCTCTAAAGGGGAAGTGGCCTATATAATTAGGAGCATGGCTTAAACATGCTAATTTGTTGTGATTCATATAGTGTGCCAGCCGACTGATATTTGATACAAGACTCAGTAAAACATGTGAAATATAAACAGTGCCCTGCAGTGTTGTTGCTTGCCGCCTCTCATTCACACAAAAAACATTAACAAAGCCAAATGTCTCTAACGTATGCAAGAGCTTTTTGGCTTGTCAATATTCCTTTAGCTGCGGCCGCAGAGGACCATGGCTAAAAGTAAAGAAAATAAAATTGCTATGACACGCTGGCTGTGATATTTTTCTTTTTTCTTTCTTTACTTTCAGACATTTTGCACAGTGGCCACGCTGCTGTGCAACATGGCTAAACAAACATTGTCAACCCGAAAGGATATTGTATATAACAGACCTATTGCCTTTGCCAATGCTTTTGTTTTGTTTTTAATTTACCAATTCGAGATAGATCATTGAATAAAAAAACAAAAAGAAGCAACACAAAAAGCAATTTTTTATGGCAGACGGGCCCCTCAAAAAAATGAAAAATAAGACAAGCAGTAGGAGGGGCAATGTAGGAGTTGCTGGGGGAGCAATGGGGAGTGGGTGGGGGGAAGCAATGGGGAGAGGGTGAGGGAAGCAACGAGTGGTCAAGCAAAGGGGAATTAGCATATGAGGGAGGAGCACACAAGGGATAAAGACACAGGGAGCACAGGAGAGGTAGGGGGCTTGGCAGGAAAAGAAACACACGACAGTGTGCATCATGAGGGAGACAAACACAGTGTGGAGGGCAGGTATTTGGCTGGGGAGAAGCACACACCGGAGAGCTGGAAAACACATGAACTCTCGGGGAGTGCTTAAGCAAAAAGAAAAAAGTAGATCCCTAAAAGTGAGAAGTGGGAGGATAGAAACAAGACAATCAGAGATTGTAAACAGGCTGTGCTGCAGGGAAGGAACAAATACAAGATAGACAAGCTGGGACAAGGAAAGCCATTGAGTAAGAAGCAATCAAATGAGAATGACAACAAAGCTGAACAATGATGAGCAGTGCGGGGGTTGTAAGCCCCTGCAAGTTCTTGGTAGGCCTGTAAAAGGTCTTTTACAACCCAGACAGCGTTTGCTGTGTGGTAGGCTCTACCTAAAAAACAATGCCGTTCCTCCTAAGCTAAGCATCTTTCAAAAGAGGATGGGCTTAGGAGAAGTTGTGAGGTGTCAGGCCACAATTATCAACGTTAGTAAATCAAGGGCTCATGAACCTGCAAAATAATCAATTTGTGCCAGAGGCTGTAGGTAGTGGGCCTCAGCACTCACTTTTGAGAATGTATTTTTCATTATCAGACTTAGGCCTAGAGTAAGAGAGAGCAAGGTTGAAAAAGTACACACAAGAAAGGAGGAAAAGCATACTAGGAAAACAGTTGTTTTTTAAAAATATTACTTGTAACACATTGTTCAAACTAACACTTCTCATCTGTTCTTTAGTTATGGGCAACTTATACACCAACTTGTTACTTGATCCATATCATTGGGACAGGCATAAAGAATGGATCTGCTGAACTTTGCTGGCAACTTCACATGTATACAATTAATAATAACTCAAGACCAACTGAACAGGTTTGCTGCGATGTTGCCTGCAGGTGCCAAACACTTGCACACTCTGAACCATGACATCTTATGATGTGAATGATATAAAGGATTAACATAATGTAGTGCATCTTGGCAAACTGCACTACTTAACACCCATACTGTCCAGTGTAAATCGATGATGGTAGCTCAGTTCTTCCATGCAGGTCTCTGACTCTCCTTGCCCATACCACTTACCTTCCCCAGATCACAATATCTGAGACTGGATGACTTCCTGTCACAACCCGTAAAGGACACTAGTTTGAGAACATATGAAAAAACACCTAGAAACACAATACTGAGGCATGCTGCGATAATCAACGCTAGCAGCGAAATTATAAAATGCACTCTAGCTCTCATAATCCATCATCCATCACCCCGTCAAATTCTTTATCCCATAAAACAATAATCGCAACTTGGCGGTCAACCTGCATGACGGGAAAACACTTCCCACATAAACTCAAACCAAAACGGATTCCAACCACACTTTACACTCTAGATTGCTTTCCGTGCAGGCAAGTGCTTCAGTGCCCCACACGAGGGCAGTGTTACACAACAATCACAATACACTACATTTATTGTTTCTTTCTTTGTACTACATATTTCCAATTGTGCACTGCATTGTTCTGCTTAGCGCCTTTAGTAAATACTTGAAACAAAAAAATGAACAGTTTTTTTCAAGGAACCGTAAACCCCACCAAACTATGTGATGTAAAACAGTTGAATCGCAGTGTTGCCCTTAAGGGAAGGGGTCTGGCGCTCCAGATGTGAGACAGGCCAGGCAGGCCAGTCCCGGCTGGGCTTGGTAATATCTGTGCAATGTGGTTATTATTGTAATACCGGTGGGGTGATGGATCCCTATTCGGGGGGGATTACATGAGAAGTCTCTTCAACACTGTGAATATGCATACGTCTTTGTACTCGATAAATCGCAATGTTCATTTGCGTTTTTGTTTTGTCTTGCACTTTCGGTGGAAAATGCTAAAACACGTTTTTTTTTTTTTTTAAAGCAGTCGAATGCTTAGGAATTACGAGTCAACAGGACGAAACCTTGAATTTGGTGACATTCGTGAATCTTTCACAGGCTGATCTGGTTTATGATGCTACTGCAATCCCGCAATGGTATTATGGGAGGATATACAGCCCTTCTCACATGCATCATGCCACAAGCACATACTAACTCAACCAAACGTGCAGGTCCGAAGGTAATCGCTTCGGACACAATGCAAATATGCTTCACTACCGATAGTTCTATACAAGTAACATGTAAGATAAGATAATGCACCTATTTTTATACTCCCTACATGTAAACATTCTGTGTATACCGCACGCCGCGATCAGAACCACAGAACACTCTTTATTCTGGATACCGGTATTAATTTAGCACTCACGATAAGTGCCAGTTTTAGGATGGCCTGGGGTACAGTAGCCATGATGTTTCCTTCAAATGGCGCCTGTTATTAATGACATGCAGGAAAATCACTGGGGGCATAAGAACTGCAAACACAGTCTGTTAAAACAGTGAAATAAAGCTTCAGAAATGACTGGGAGTCGGTGGCAGGCGCAGTAAACATCCGTGTGAGCCCTCAGGACATAAGCATATAACACGGATTGACAAAGCCAAAAGCACAAGTACTCCTTCACGGATCTGCAAGTCTGTGTGGGGATGACTGAAAGCCAGAGTGAGTCAATGGGGCCCAGAAAGGAGGATTGGTGTAGGGACACTGCAACTCAAAAGAAAGGCACCTACGGGGTGAGGTTGGCGCAGTCACGACCCCAAACCGGATTCAGCAGTCGGGTGCCTGTAATTGGAGTGCTGCGTTCGCAGTGAGTGGTCGTTGCTGCAGTGCCCCAGGGAAGAATCTTAACGTAGTGCGTTAGGGGTCAGTGTGCCACACCAGTGGCGGTGCATGGCTGGGGGGGCGAACGCTCTCCCCTCTGGGGCAGACCTGGTGGAGTGGCCAGGGAGGAGCTAAGCGGTGGAGGGAGAGAGCCCTCAGGGTCCCCAGTGAGAATCCCTCTGTGGGCAGTGTAATAGTGTGCCCCCTCTTTCATCCATGTTTTCTTAGACTCTATGGTTGGAAGGCAGATGAGCTTTCTGAGCAGTGAATACGCAGCAGCAGAGGAGCACTGATGTGGCAAACCTAGCGGATCCCAGGAGGGGTGTAGGAGAACCTAAATTTCTGAGGGGGCAGGGACAGCCTTGGGAAATTCTCATTGACACTATAGAAGGTGCCTGTTGTCTAAGAGCCACAGGCTTCGATAAATATATACAGTCGCATAGATCTGATGTGGAATAGCAAGAAAGAAGGACATATAATCATAGTCTGTAAGTATGCTTTATTGTTAATTACATCCTAGAAAGCAATTAGAAAGTTTGTGAAAAAAACATGATACTTGCTTCTTTATGTATGCACTGTGCAACAAGGGTGGGAGAGAAACAAGAGAAGAATAAACAAAATGTTCATAGCGACATTCATAAACCTCAAAATGTAACTGGATTAATCAGAAACTATTCTTTCTGCTGCAGGCAGTTATAAATCCTGCACTTATATTTGAAAAAACAAATATGTTCTTGTGCCATTAAGGATGGAGGTCAGATTCTTTTGCTGTTGTCTGTATATCAAATGACTCCATTATCTCTTTATATATTTTGCATATGGTATGATTCAGTCTTTTCTGGGATATTGTTGGCCTTTGTGTATTCTCCCAGACAGTAAGGCAAGATGGGATTAGATGTTGACAGGATGGGAGGGACGGAGCTGTTCCCTGGCCCAATTACATCTCTAATGGGTTGCCTTGGCAGACTCACCAAGTACTTGACACCAGTCTATTGTCACCCCAGACCCCTTGTAGTCTGGCAGGGGAAGGAAGGAATTCCAGAACTAGATGTGGGGGGAATCTAGAAAGTTCTCCCACTTCAAAGGCTGGCACCAGCTATAAATATTGAAATCTCAGATCAACTCTTCAATACACTCCTGGAACTGTGGAAGACTACAGAAGGACTGCGTTGTACTCCAGGGTACTACCTTGCTGCTTTAGGTATGCTTTGTTTCTCAGAGGACTGCGATGCTGCTTGAGGCATGCCTTGTTCTCCGGAAGACTGCCCTGTTGTTTGAGGCATGCCTTGTTCTTGAGAACATTGTCCTTCTTCTTGAGACCTGGCTTGTTGCTTGAAAGAGAGAGGACCATCTCTTTGAATCAAGGACTACCAGAGCGACTCTAATGGTCAGGTGGCTGCCATCACTTTATGGGCTACAGGGACAAAGCAAGCTCCAGGGGCCTTATTGCACCTGCCCAGCTGGCCTGCTACAACTGGCCCTTCCTGGACCTGCAACTGGACCTGCCTGCTCCCTGCTGATCTCTACTGGAATGAGTTCCTGATCCCAAAGAGGTGCCCCTCCACCTCCCACCCCAAGTCCTGACCCTTGGCTGGCATTAGTTGAGCTCCTCCTGTGAAATCCTGATTCTTTGAACTCTGCGTGCAGGTCTCTGAGGAGGTAACCTTTTTTAGAAGGATTAACCTGATCCATGTATCCGGCCCACACTCCATTGTGTTGAGTCTGAATGTTTGACTTTGTCCCGGTCTACTGACCTGATAGCCATGGTTAGAGCTTTCTGCTTCTTTGTGCTATTTTTACGTAGACCTTTAAAATTGCATATACTCCAGTGCTTAGATTTTTGTCATTTTGGTCTCACTTTATTTACTACATTTTATTCTGTTTTCTAAACTGGTGTCGGGTTTTTCTTGTGTTGCGTTTTCACTTTACTGCAGTTTGAGTGCTCAATAAATACTTAACACAGTGCCTCTGACTGCTTTGGCACCAAGCTACAGGAGGGTTTAGCACAGGTCAATTTAGTGACTTCTGTGGTTCACCATGACAAAGACTGTGTTTGTTGCTTCAGAAGGATTTTCACCCCACTCAATCAAAAACCCAATTTCTTACAGTATCCATCATTCAATAACCACCTACTACCCCGGGCCTCTAGAAGAGGCTTGTCAAAAAATAAAACCCCTCACAAACAAGGCTATCTTTGACCAGACCTCCAGCTGGCAATCCACTAGCATAAGAAGACAGCACCACTCCATTAAACATGGTCTTGTGTGTATGTTTTAGCCAAAGAACTATAACATTTCTAATCCTAGCTTCTCCTTTTTTAATGAAAGTATGATGTAATAAACCCTGCATTAAAATCTGCACAATGCTCCCAACAGCAGCATTTGTCCAAAAGAGCAATCTCTGGGCATTTTCATCAGAACCTACCACACCATAACTACAGTGCTGTGGAGATGAAAAACAATTATTCCCAGCCTCCCCACTACAAAATTGTGCGCTCATGGTCAAAAATAATTTCAACATATAACTCTGCTGCCATTTGCTTTAACATTGCACAGGAGGGTGAGTGAGAATACTACCACAGACAGCTGAACTGTATTGCTTGCTCTTCTGTTGGCGCAAAGTGGAGATCAGGGCACTGTATGCACTCAATGCAGCATAAAATATAAAACACAATACATTTTTAAAAAAACTTTTCTGTCTATTTTGCTGGAAAAAATAGTGCAGATGGATGTCATGAGTGTAGAGTGATTACAAACTAAAAAGCTGAAGATGCAGATAAATGTGACAAAAAATATGCCTTCTGAATGTGATGCTCACAAAATGAGATGCACAGTGCGTGTGTACTGGAGATAGATGCTTT
This sequence comes from Pleurodeles waltl, assembly GCF_031143425.1. Lineage (NCBI taxonomy): Eukaryota > Metazoa > Chordata > Amphibia > Caudata > Salamandridae > Pleurodeles > Pleurodeles waltl. Next base: position 785,868,632 of record NC_090444.1, on the reverse strand, counting down.
ACAAATGTGAAAAGCCTGATGTGAAAGAAAGAGATATATAAAACCTAGTATGTGAGATGCCTTCAAAAACGAGATGCTCTATGTGTTTGTGTGTGTGCATGTGTAATATGTTCACAAAAATGAGATGGAGTGTGTGTGTAAGAGACCATATACCATATGTCGTGAGATACTTTAAAATAACGAGAAATGTGGCACCGGTTTGTGAGATGCTCACAGAAATTCAGTGAGTGGTGCTTGGTTCATAAGCAAATCTAAGGTACAGGCTTTAGTTCATAGAATCATTTGAAGCTTCATGGTGTCCAAGATATTCTTTTTTGAAAGGTACTCTAAGATTATTACCACTCCAGGAAAGGTGTGCACTACGTACAATTTGAATGTGTTGTGCTAAAAAATATTTTGAAAGCACTGTAAGCAATTAAACATTGAGCAGCAAATTTGTAACTTTTGATATAACATTTGAGCAAATTTACTTTCCTGCATCAATAGGAGAGAGTAGAACTGCATCATATCTACTAAGATATGACCCCTGTGTTTGAATTGACAAACGTTATTGTAAGGCTACAGTTTGGGGAATTAATGTGTGAGAAAACTTTAACAAATTAATGCATATACATAACCATACCAAAGATGCGGCCAATCCTCGCAGCAGGCCTGCAACGCTAATGCAGTGGGCATACACACGGTGACTGAACAATGTTTAGAGGGTCAGAAACCTGGATGCACACAACACCCATATTACTCACATTCACACAGGTTCTAGTCACAACTGGATTACTTATTTGTCCCGAGGGAAGACTTTGTGAGGGTGCTAAGGGTAGAGATATTGCTACAGTTTTTATCAGATCATTCTCTAATCTAGTTGACCATAGGGATTTTAGCTGGCAGGTATACAGACAGTGGTGACTCCACCACAGGTGGTTACAAGTTGTTAAGTTTCCTGAATATGTTCAAGATAAGATAGATGTTTATATGAAATTGAACTCCACCAGGGATACCCCATGGCATCATACAGGATGGTATGTAGGTGGTCATTTGGGGCAAATCTATATCATACCTGGCAGGCAGGAATGGTGCAGAGAGCAAGAACAAGCAGCCCTTAAGGAGCAGATAAAGTCCTTAGAGCAACACCGGATTACATCTCTGGAAGTAGAAGGGCGGCGCCTGTTGGCTATGACAACCATAGGATTTACAAATCTGGGGACAAGACCAATTGACTGGCTTGGCAACAAGGTAGTAGGGTCTAGATCTGTACTGAAGATAACGGGTTGTGATGAGAATATACTCTACAATGCACAAGGAATACCTGGCCCTTTGGTGAACTACTACAAAACAGTCTACCAGTCACACCAACACAAGCTGATTGAAAGGTAAATTCCAATAGTCAAAGACCTGATAATGCCCTAGCTTTCCTTGGCCTACAAGACTTCAAGATCAAATTAAATTCTCCACTTACAGAGGAGGAATGGCCAATAGCCATGCGGGGCCTGGGTCCTAACGGGTTCCCCATAGAATTTTTCAAAAAAATATGCTGCTAGCCTAATCTATGCTAGATATATTCCTGGAGGTCCTCCAGGCAGAGGAATTCCCCCTGATATTTGTGGTGCTACCATACTGGTGATTCCCAAGCCTGCCAAACCACTTCAGAGGTGTGCTTCATACAGGCTGATTTCCCTAATCAACATGGAGGCTAAGGTAATGCTGAAGGCTCGGACTAATAGATAGGGAAGTGTGGTATGGGCTCTAGTTAAAAAAAAAAAAACGGACTTCATGATAGTCAAAGAAACAAAACATTGTATTTGTAGACTCAGTACCATGAATACTCCTTCCACAATGGCATTGTCTGTGGAATGTTGTCACAGGGAGTTAAATGGATGGGAAGAAGTCCACTAAAGAAACACCATTATGACATTGGTCCTGGCTTAGTGAAACATCTCGGTTGCAGAGATTTAGAATTTGGAACAGGCTAGAGATCTTGAAGTTGAGTGATGTGTGGGCTGATGTTATCCTATGGACAACTGATGGCTTCCTCTATTGTAACCAGGAGAACCACAGTGAGGGGATCCTGAAACGAAAGTTTTGCATTGATCCCATTATGAAGCTGAAAAAACTGGAAATCACACCTAGGAGACAAGGGGGCTTAGGTAGAGGCTGAGAAGACAGCTAGACAGTTGGTGACCCCGGCTTGGCTAATAGTCATCCAATTTAAGTACTTCCATAGGGCCTATTACAGCTCAGACAGATTGAGGTAGATGGAGAAAGGCAGGACCGAGACAGCCTTAGATGTAAGTCGACTAGACGGACTTTGCTGCAAGTGATTTGGGACTGCCCCGTCATACAACCTTAGTGGGAGCCAATGGAATCAATTCAACATTGGTAGACCAGGCACATCTGGAACAAATTAAGCCTGGTGGGATGTTTTTAGGGGCTGCTGTCATACGAATTAGCCCCGGAGCATATTTCTACTTGCCTTTGTCGTAGCTCATTCAGACCAAAGGTTATGAGTATTTTAGCAATGATGCATGTAAACATGACTCGTGATGTTTGTTAAAATGTAATTAAGATTATGAAAAGCTGAAAACTCAAACAGAGAATTCAAAAAAAGAATACGCCAATAGGTGGAGGATGAATGGGTGACTGCACTGATGGATGAATGGTAGAATAAGAGAGAAAAGAGTCGCAAGCCTCGGTAAATGATTACATGAATTAAAAGTCGAAGATAGCTGAGCCTACTCTTCCGGCCCCTTTAGCATTTCACAAATCACAGCATGCTTTGTACCGTTATTCATTATCCGAAGAGCATATCTACATTTACACCACACCTGATACATTTTGGGATCAATCACCAGTTCATGCTCAGATCTGCAGCATCAATCAACGTTTAGTGCATGCTCTAGTTAGCACCAGAGCTCATTTATCTTCACTAAATGCAGGGGGGCAACACAATCTGCTGTGCCACAACTAGCAAACTGCTCCACGGGCGAATCTGCAGAATGAAAAGATGCTGGGGCACTTAGAGTTAGCGCCTGCCCTCTGTCTGAAGCTGAGAACTGAAAGAGGTGTGAGGGCTACACTGCCTACATACAGCACCTTACCCGTTGTGCTTCATTTATGCGTATGCCCTCAATAGCCTCTAATCTGTGCTTCACATTCACAGCAGATCTTAAAGAAAATTTGCTGCTAAATGAGCAAGTATGGGAGGGAGAGGAGTTCCGCAGGACAGCGCGAGGTACAAAAAAGCACGGTTGAGGCCCCTCTGCCCCGGCTAGCCATCACTCAGTGCCTGCTGGAGGAATGGACGGTGCAGGGCAGCGGTGGAGAGAGGGGAATGGATCAGGCCGAAGCCTGATGGATGGGAATTGCCAGGTGCTCTGCATATTAAATGAGCAGCAGGTGAAGAGCAGAGAAGCCCGCGTGCACTCGGAGGGGCTGGCCCAGGGGAGAAGGTGACCCAGGAGCAATGCGAGGACTCCCGACAGCAGCCACAGTGGATGTCGGATATTCTGTTTTTAAATGTGCAGTTCGGAAAGCAGAAAGAAAGCCACCTTGATACAGGAAATGGCTGAAAGCACAGACGGAAAGGTGAGGCACAGAAAATGAAAACAAATACTGCTCTTAACTTAACGAGTGCTGTTGGCAGTGCTTCATTTGTAAATAAAAACGTGCCGGTGCCTGAAGCCCTCCTCTTAAACACGCGGCTACTCCGCGCGCTGAATACTGAGGCAGTGTAAACCTGAAGCCATCTCGGGACTCTTAAATCGATTTTTAGCCACTCCCTTCCCCTTGAGTTCACTCTTCCAGCTTTCTGCTTTCTCCCACTGTGGCACTTTTTCGTTTTTCTCTTTCTCCGTCTTTCCTGTGTTTGTCTTTTACTCGCAGTAAGTGCTTGAGGCAGAAAAATAAGTGCTGGCCCTCAAAAATAAGGGCCGGTGCGCCGTACCGGAAACAACAAGCACACATTAAGCACTGGGTGTCGGCACTCTTATTAAGATACTAAGGCATCTCTTCATTTAAGATTGCCTCATTGCCACATTCACAAGATGGCCATGTTAGAAAAGTGGAATTCACCTGTAACGCAATATGAGCACTCCATGACCGTTTAATGATGTATTTTTTCTCCTTGTGAGCGGTACCTTGAAAGGTGCAGCTTCGAGCACTAATATATCACATTGCCAACACAAGATGTTCATACAAATTATCACATATTTTTGTGCACATGGAAAATCATAAACAAATTTGTCCTAACAAAAGCAAGGACTACTTTTTACGCCAGCAACAATTTATGATAGAAAGAGCCGAAGGAAACGTAAACAATAGCAAAATACTGTGGGCCGACCCCAAACCATGACGGATAAACCAAAAATCTAAACGATGCACAATTAAACAAGCCAATGGGTGCAGACGGCATGATAAACCCGGAAGCCAAAGCCTATATGAGGCGCAACCAAATAAACCAAATAGTGTAGGTAGCAGCCCCAAACGCCCTCCTTTATTTATCTAAAGTAAGTGAATGCGTTTTGTTTCTCAGTGTGTGTTGACTGACATTAGGCTTGGCAGCTACAGCAGACATTAAGGCAAAACCTTGGTTGCAAAGAAAGTTGATAACTACCAAGTGAAATTTACAAACATTAAGGAGGAGGGTAGCAAGAACCCCAGTGGTATGGCCACTAGACCAGGCAGTGGCAACAGAGCAAAAGCAAAATGGACCTGATTTTTCTTATCATTTGAAACTTATGTTTTCTGTGAATCTCAGACCATTGTTGAGCCAAATCCTCAACTGCCCTCAAATGTTTGACGACTACCCTTGCCCACATACCAAGGTCAATTTTGTGAAACCTAGTCTTTCATGTCACCTCATCAAGATACCAGAGATCACTCACTCAATTACTTCTTCTCCACCTAAAGGGATGGAATTGCACTGAAACTTAAAGTGGAATCCAAGGCATACAAGATGAAGAGGGTTTTGCAGAAGTACCTCATTCAATTTCACCAGCAGCGCAAGAAACATATAACACAACTACAAAATATACACTCCAGTGTCACTTTTTTATTAAGAGGAAGAAGGTCCATCCATCTTTCAGTGTGCTTTCTTCGAGGTAAGTGGGAAATCCGCTTCCTTGGTTAGCCTCTCCTTGGTACAGCCTGTTGCCAACCTTCACTGAGCACTGATCTGCAGAAGGCCTTCATTAATAATCTTACATTTGAGCCCACAGCAATATAATCAGCAGAACTAGGTAAGCAATAATGAAACCTGCAGGTATATGTATTTCCCTAGCCACACAATGTAAAACGTGTAGCAGTCACACAGGGTTCCAAAACAAGACTTGTAAACAGAAGCAAAGGGGCAAGGAAGCTGCGGCCTACCTGACTCAGTTGCTTTTGCCATGTCCCAGAACCTTTCTGAGCGGTGCAGCCGATGAGAATGGCCCTTCTGGGCAGAAAGAGTGCCGCTATGGGTGACGGCGGCACATCGCCTTGTCTATGCTTTGGCAGCGATGGCATCCTCGCTGCCATGGTGAATGTGAAGGAGTAGCAGTAGCTCCTGAGGCTGGCCTGCAAAGAGGCCTCTGCCTATTTAACAGACCACCCACCTTGCGAGAACTCCCTGATCAGAGAGCTAGACTCCTTTCACATGGCAGGTGCTGCCCTCATGTCTCCTGAGTACAGAGGGGACTGTACTCGCCCTTTGACAGTACTACTTGTGTCTATCTGGGGTTGAGGGGTGCTGGTATACATCTGTATCAATGATTTTGATACTGACCCTGCACTGGTACTGTGCACAGGGGACTGTTGGTGAATGCTCCCAATGCTTCATCTGATGGGTCCTGGTACTGTGGGACCTGTCTTCTAAGAATTAGCACTATATTGGGGATTATCGAGGAGGCGCTAGCCACTCCTGCATGACATATCGTCACGGAGGCACCATGATCTGAGGCCCAGCATGGCGACCAGGAGATGGCCTCCACCTTCATGCACCTGTGAACTTCGAGACCCTCCCTACACCCATATCTGGGATACAGTTGGATCTAGCAGCCACCCGGGATCACTGTCTTTTATGGTCACTCCTGCTCACCTTCACTGTCCCCATGGCTCTTGAGATACATATAGGGCACCATCTGGTGGATTGCTGCTGTCTATCGGAGGGCGGCACGACCAGACCAACTTGCCTCAGACTCCGGGACCTGCAGTGCACCTATGTGTGCACCATCGGAAACAGTGACTGCATTAGGTTGTTCACTGGGGCAAAAATACATGAGCACACCCAAGGCATAGACAAGACCCATCACTAATTTTGCAGTAGAAGAACGATCGCCTAAAGACTGTGCTTATAATGCATAAGGCTCTGTGGTTAAACAATGGCACTCCAACTCCCTAGAAGTGCCTCCCCTGCCTGGTGCGCTGGAGACCACATTGGCATGGTGCACCCTGAGTCCTCTAAACCTCAGTCTCAGAAATCAATTATGGCCATGCTGTCAGCCTCTCCTGACTCCGGTGGATCCGATCCACCAACACTAAAGTACATTGCGAAGCACACAGGATTGGGCTTACAGGCCATACAACACTCTGAACCTGCTATGGAGGCCCAATTGGGAGCAATACAAATAGAAATTGAACTACTGCAAGCAGACCAGGCCAACCTAGCTGGTCGTGCTGCGGGGACCAAGTCCACATTAATATCCATCAGGCCAACTGTGGCGGCTTTGCAAGACCAGTTGAAAATGCTGCAGAGGGAGGTAAAATACCTTACAGCATGGGTGGAGGATGCAGAGGGGCAATCCAGGCATAATAACATCTGCTTCTTGGGTTTCCCTGTGGGCTCCAAAGTTCTGAACACAGAAATATTCTTAAAGGAATGGCTGACAGTGCTAGTCACCAGAGTCCCTAAATTCCTCTCTATTGAAAGAGCATATAGGATCCTGCGTCGCTCCCCTGCCTCTGGGGGTCGCTGCTGCACCCGATCAGAGAACACCTCCTCGCCTTCAGGGACAGAGACCTCCTGCTGTAGATGTTTAGGGCGAAGGGTACTTGGACATACAATGGTGCCATGATTACAGTGTACCCGGATCACACTGCTGAGGTCCAAAGAAAGTGCAATACCTTTGGGGCAGTAAAGGCACAGCTCTGCACATTGGGTTTCTACTATGCTTTGCAATTTCCAGCCCATCTGCGAGTAGTGGACTCTGATTTAACTAATTTCTTGTCTACCTCAGAGGAGGCCTGGGCGTGGCTGCGCTCCAAGGGTGTACATGAACAGCCTGACGCAACCGGAGATGCCTGCAGGGCTGGTCTGATGGGAGGCTGAAGCACTGCCGCTGCCCATGCAAACAGCAATCCCATCCCACAGACGAGCAGGCAACTCAAGAGAGGGTGCAAGCGGTCGCTGAGGTCTCCACATGCAGCACCAACAGATATTAAGATCTGGCCACAGACCCCGACTTGGACTCGGAGCTGGAAATGCAGTCTGCCTTCGAGGAGGGTTCTTTGAAAACCCCACAAGTCTCTGCCGGCTGTCAGATGCTGGACCTGTGATGAACCGTGGAGGGTAACTACACTCGGTCATTACAGTGAGTGCCGAAACTGATCGTATCTTGAGTGGATTGGCACTTTTGTTCTGTGCACAGGTAAAGTGAGGCTCGCTACTTAGTTTTTCTTTAGCTGGGCCTGGATGGACACACTTTAGACACAGTAGCTTCATGGCTTCCGGGCCATGGCTCACCCCCCCAGGAGACTTCCAGAAGGACTTTCTACTGCTGATGGCACATATCGCAAATAGGTTTTATTCTTTGAGTCAGGGTGGCATGAATGTCGGTGGCATCCAAGCCTGAGGTTGGGGAGTTATGTTACGTTGCAGTTTTGTGTGTGTTTTTTCTTCTCTGGCTGGGGGAGGGTGGGCTTGAAGGGGTGGTGGGAGATATGTCTATTGGGAGGGAGGGACTCTTTTGGACATTTAAGATCCAGGGTATATGATGTCCACTATTGCCATGTCCATTAATGTGTTAACCTGGAATATTCAAGGCATGGCGACACCTGTGAGGTGAGATAGGATTTATGCATATCTTAGGTGCAGGCATATCCACATTGCATGTAGCCAGGAAACACACCTTACAAGGGGGGAACTCGAGAAGGTCAGCAGGTGCTGAGCGGGAAAATATATAGCATTGGATACTGTTCATACGCTCACGGGGTCCCGATTTGGGTGGCCCCCGTTGTTCTGTTTCTGAAAACAGAGGGTGGTATCTGAAGACTCCTTAGATGGGCGTCCCCTCTTATTAATTTCTATATATGCACCCAATACACACCACGGCAACTTCTACACATTGTATCTCCATCTTTGCTTCTAAACCCTCAAGCCTCTGGTTGTGGAGCTGGAGCTGGGATTTTAATTGCATAGATGATACTGAATTGGACAGCTCAGTAACATCGCTTCTGGGCATGCAGGGGGTGCAGGCAACTAAACAGTTCCAGGACTGGACTAAGATGCTGCATTTACATGATATCTGGTGCGTAGGTGCCCCAGAGACACGAAATACCCCTTTCATGCCCCAGGTCACCAGGTGCACACCAGACTCGACTATATCTTCAGTACTTCAAACTTTTGGCCTCTGGTGCAGAACTCTGAAAACCTGGGAAGGACAGTCTCAGTACTTTTCATTGGGTGGGATAGGTGGGGCGGAACACCATTACGATTTATAGAGATTGTGGTCGGAAGCAATGAGGGATGTAAATTATAAGGAGGCTGTAAGGTACACAACTCATGCAATATTTTGCTGAGAATGATGGTACGGTTAAATCCCGTGGGATGGAATGGGGTGCTATGAAGGTGGTTATGAGGGGGGGATGTATTAACACAGCATGGGGAACGAGGGCTGCACTTCTCCGCTTTGTCATCAACCTAGAATCCCAAATATGTGTCACAGGATATGGAAGTGGCGATGGTGGGGGAAGCTCGGCCGCGCATGGTGGAGCTCTACCATCGCTACCATGGCAAAGCCAAGCAACTGAGAGATCTTTACTACAAGACCTTCCTGGCACACCAACATGTGGATGGTGATAAACCTGGGTACACGTTGGCATGGCTACTACCATCAGAATTCACATGGACAATTATAGGGGCAATCCGTGATGAAGCAGCTCAGATATTTAATACCCAGGCAGACATTAATGATGCGTTTGCCCAGTACTAGGAAGACCTGTACTCTTGGCCCCCTGACCATCCTTGGCTGGCTATCAGCACCTTCCCGCAGGAGATCACCCTCTCCCACCCATCACCTCTGCAGTTGTTGCAATTATAACACCCCCTACACTTAGAGGAGCTTCAATTGGCCATACGGAACGAGGCAAGACTCCTGGAATGGACGGCTTCCCTGTGGAATATTATGCAGCTTTCCATGCCTCTCTGGCCCCTAAGCAATTGGCTGCATACCGTAAAGCTCTCTAACGGAGCATCCTCCCTGGCTCCCTGTGTGAGGCCCTCATAGTGGTTCTACCTAAACAGGGCAAGGTTCCACTTATGGTGGGTTCCGCCTACTCTCCATGGTCGATATTGATTACAGGATCTTGAGCAAAGGTCCTGGCCAATAGATTGCTCCTAATGCTCGATTCTTTAGTTCATCCTGATCAATGCGGGTTTATCCCCTAACGTGCAACTTACTGTAACAAGCAACACCTGTGTCACGTCCTGGGCATCATGGGTGGTGCAGCTGATCTCCCAGTGGCAGTCCCCTTCGATTCTAAAAAGGCCATCGACACATTGGGTTGGTCCTTTCTGACCCAGTAGTTGGAGGCCATGGGGTTGGGTCCTGAGTTCTTTAGGTGGAACAAGCTGCTGAATACTCAACTGCGAGCTAGGGTACACACAGCACATCATACTTCACGCTCACTTGCTATAGGGTTGGGGGACCAGTGAGGGTTGCTCACTCTCACCTATAATCTTTGCATTGGCTATGGAGCTGTTGGCTGCTGCATTGCATACAAAAGGGCCCTCTTGGGGTCTATGGGTGGGCATGGACTGGGACATCATCCCTCTTTATGTGGACGATGTGCTAATTTACCTGCGGGACTATGCCCACACATTACTTGCCCTTTATGACCTCCTAGATCGCTTCGGCAATATGGCAGGATTTAAGGTGAATTGGGGCAAATCTTGCATCTTCCCTTGAGTGGATTGGCACATCATCCAGATTACATCAGAGTTTACAGTGTTTTCTTACACATGTAGTAGGACACAAGATGATATCTATCCTCTTCACAGCGCTCCTGGCTGCTGGCATAGACTGTATTCTTGGCGGCAAGCTCCGATGGGAGGAAAGACCGGGGACCAAGCTCATCACTAATTAATGGGCGATGGCACTGGAACACGTGAAACGCATGTCACGAAAAGCTTGCCTCAAATGAACACAGTTTAATTATCTCCATCAAATATATCTTATACGACACTGCCTCCATGCAATGTTCCTGAGGATACTGTTGACATGCCCCTGGTGTGGTCATGTTGATACTCAACCAAAGGTCCAGAGGGTTAAGGAAACCTTCCTAACTGGGAGGGTGGGGATACCCTTTTTAAAAGGTAGAGAGATACATACTCCCTATACTAAACTATTACTAACACTAGAGTGCCCCTCAGAATAAGGAGTCTTAAAAACAAAGGGGAAAAGCTGTGTGCTACACCTGTACACCACACCTACAGATGTGGGGAAAGGAAGAATTCCTTTCTCTTATATATAACCCGCACCCACTCTAATAGTGGCATGCTTCATCATCAGGTTCGGGCCACAAGCCAGAGAGCAGAGACGAGTATGTGTTTCTGATGGTAGGGGCCATTGATGAAGGTTTGACTACCTATGCTGCACTATACACCCTCTCTCCCATGCCTCCCCTTCCCCACCCCATTAGGGGGCAACCTGCAACCAAAGGTTTTAGTAAGTTTTAGTATTGTTTTACTCACTTTATAAAGTTGGTTACTCTTCAGATGGACGTGAAGCCCTATAAAGTATTGTCCACTGCCTTCATTGCTATGTTATGATGTCCTACTTGATAAGGCTTGTATTTCACTTGTCTATGTCAGTTGCCAACAACACAATTATAATCTATGTACTTGAGCCGCTCAGGCTATTGCACTCAGGGATGTACGGTTCATTGTCTAATGTATATTGCATAACTGTATTTTGAAAATGCCAATAAAAATATATAAAAAAATTAAACAGAGGCAAAGAAGTATACATTAGGGAATTCCTTTGGATGGTTTTGTACTAGACTATTGAAGTCAGAATATAGTCTGATATAAACATGTGTTCTAAATATTATTTACTACACATGAATGGTAGGGATAGAGATGAGAGCCCAAGATGGAGGTAGAAAAACAGTAACCATACACTCGGGGCGACAATTTTGATTTTCTGAAGCTGCTGTCTACATGAATTTAAGTACACTCCCTCTCTTTTAATGCTGAATTATGCCGACCATAGGAAGCTCCTCCTAAAATGGACGCCCTATTAGAATAGTTTCTTATTGCTCTACCATAGATTTTATAGTTCATATGCCCTGAGAGTCACTGCAAGAATGTACTTTATTGGCTGTTTAAAGGTTACTCGTTTTCATCTTTTTTTAATCTAATAACCTCTGGGAGAATTAAGATCGACCTCAGTCTGCCATTCACCACAATAGACCCTACACTTCTGTAATAATCCAAGCTTCTTTATAATTTCACGGGTTATGATGAAATTGGGTATTAGATAATTGACAGCCAGGTATGTCCAGGCATGAATGTTTAGGCTACAAAGAAGCATTTATGAGGGTGTCAGAATATTCTTATGTTGCAACTTTATTAAAACGCTTCTTTTAAGCTATGTTTTACAGTAAGAAATACGGTGTTTTTCGAAGCATTGTATTTTCTAAGCTGTCTTGGGAAATGTTGAGCATTGATCATTATTTACATCTATGAAGGAATTTTTCAGAGGTTTGTTGCCCTGGTTAGTATTGGCAAAATAAATTGGTGTGTTATTTCCCTAGGATTTTTAAAGTTTGTGTTATGATTATGTGCAAATATTGTGCATTGGAAAAAATGGTAATGTTCTTATAGTATAGAAAATATGGTCTTGAGGTGCAACAGTGTCACAGTCGTGTATACTTTATAAGGGTTTTGCAGCACGCAAGAGGTTTCGAGAAAGAATTGGAAGATATGCTGCTGTACTCATATCACAGTGGACAGAACGAGTACTGCTTAGACAATACTTTTTCCTTATCCTGTTCTAAATGTTGTGTGACAGAGGTAGATTTGGTGACGCCTGTATCATTGTGTAGGATGTTAAATATATTCAGAGGAGTTCTGGATCTGACTGGAAGATCCCAAGACTTTCCTAAACTGATTGCCAGGTGGTATGTATCTGATACTAGTTGAAGAGGTTGAGTATCCCAGAGTTCTCTATAAAGTGGAGATATAATATCTGGGCTGGGTGGAAGAAGCTGAGTTGGCTTAAGAGTGGTTTGAGGCTCTATGCATACACTATAATGGTAAACTTGTACTGTCAAATGGCTATCCCATTGCCTTATGTCTGGTGGGGGGAATAGGTGTCGGATTCTTCCTGGGAGACTCTAAGATGGTTGTTTTATATGTTGAAATTTCTGAGCCTTTTCCTCTGATTTTCTTTCTGATGTTTTATGTTGCTTGGTTAAGTTTGTTGCACATAATGTCTCATTGTAGCTGAGTGTTAGGTTGGTTGTCCGGTTCTAGAATACGCAGTTCGTATGTGGGATCTGGTGCCTATTGTGAAATGAGCGAGGTGTATTTTATTCTGAGTTTCAATGAGTGAGCAGGTGCACAAAGCGTAAGATGCCAGTGCGTCTCCAATTCTACCAATGAAGGTTGGGTCATGGCAGTGTGTACCTGGACAGGGAAGAAGGTACAACTAGTTCACGGTGGGGCTTCTACCTTTAATCTGATACAAGAAGTAACGTTTAGAAAACTAGTTCTGGTGCTGCAAGATTGCTGTATTACGTGGAAGGATTAGGACACCACCGCATCTATGACAGAAAACTATTGAAATAACCCAGAGTTGCATTGATGTTGAAGGATCCCGGAGTTTGTGAAGTTTTGTCAAGAACAATGTTTGTCAGGGAAGGGAAGACTAGAAAGGAAATAATCTGAAACATAACACAATACAATTTGGTTTTAGGATGCCGAGGAGGTGTGGAGTGATGGCCAGTGATGAAGAATTTTCACAGCAAGGGGAAAGCACGACAGGAACACAAAGAAAGGGAAATTGTAAAGGGCCAGATGTAGAGCACACTGTCTCAGGAGGTAGTTGTCTATTTGGTAACTCTGAAAGGCATATGGGCGGAACAGTTAAGGACTTGGTCTAAGAATTTGAAAGGGAAGCACAGTAGAATTAGAAAGCAGAAATCACAGTGGTCCACTTTTCTGGTGACTGGCAGAGTGGAATGAATGTGAAGTTTGTGCCAATCTTTCTTATGTGCAACAAGTGATGGTGGGTGAAAGTGACGGTTGAGGTAATATACAGAGCGACGAGACAAGATCAAAAAAGAGGAAGAATTCATTGTATTTTTTACTCCCACATTATGGCCACAAAATAATCGTAAGAGAAACAGTGTATGAAACTTTGAAAGAGGTAGCACTCACTAACAGATGCATTCCATTAATCCCATGTATGATGACATTGTTGATAAATGTTCGAGAATTGAGACCGGGTATCGAAAAGTCTCTTAAAAAAGGTTCATATGCTGGAGAACTGCACAAATGAGATTCAATCGCCAGAAGATAATCTTGTGACTTTTAGGTAATGTGCAGCAGAATCCTTTTTAAATTGGACAAAAAGGGGGTGCTCCTTGATGATTTTCAAATGTGTGCGCACTTTTGTGTCTCTGCCTGCAGAGTCATTAGCCTTGGAAGTGGAGGTGGTGTTGGGATATTATAAACCTGAATGTCAGATGATGACTCAAGGCTTCAGGCCTTCACAGAGGACCCATAATAAAACACACCTCAGTGGATTTCATGGGTGAAACAGTCAGGGAAGCTCTATACTTGCCTTTATGAAAGAAGACAAAAGTGAGGGCAGTAAGTGAAGAAAGAGAAACAATTTCTTCCAGAAAGTAACTTCAGAACTGCAGTTCAGACTATCATACCATTGCATCTGTATGGTGGTAAAGCCCTACTCCTTGATCTCTAAGACTCCACACTGGCCCCTTTTAGGGCATCCAACATACCAAAGGATGTTTCATCCAAGGGCAGAAAAAATATGATCCGTCTTCATTGGCTTCCTTTGCCAACTCATTTTCATGTCTGCAGCATTCAGATCTACTAGTAACCTTAAATGAAGAGGTAAACATGCAGTGAAATAATCTTACTATTGTGGAAATCAAAGATGACCTAGACATGAAAGAAATATGTGGCATAAAAAAAGACTTTCAACTCTATGGACGACCATGAAAGATGAATCAATGAAAAAGCTATAAGATCTTTCATGCTGTATGCAGAAGAACTTGTGAGGTAAAAGCAACTACCCAAGAATGACATACATGTTCACCTATATGTGCACTCAAAGAATGAATCGATAGGTTTAGTAAACACATTATTAAGGTCACATTAAGGAGGTTTTTTGAGGAAATTCTTTCAGACACACTCAAAAAGACATTGACTACATGTAATATGATAAATGAAGGTGTATCCAGAATTATGGGCCAAATTCACAATATTTACTGGCAGTAAAGATTATGAAAACATGCCAAAGGAAACATATGAAGTAATATCGCATAATATGCACTATATATCTCCGGTTTCAAACCAAAGGTTTTAAGTAAAATCACTGAGTGGGAAGGCCTTCTAGTTTATCTAAGCATTCCCTTATGTGGATGACTTCACTGCATGGTAAAATTCTCCAGAACTGCAACAAGCATTATCTACATGCCATAATCTAATGCTTGTAGCCCATCGCAAATCTTTGTACAGAAAGTCTATCATTGTTAGACAGTACTGGTGTCCACATATAGTTGACTGAAGGTGTGATTCTCTGTTGATAGAATCAACAACTGGAACTCACATGTATAAGTCTTCCTAGCTGAACCCAAACTAATTCACATTCATAAAATAAAAGCACAACTTTTCTCTGAGAGCTGGGTTACAAAACAGTCCTTTAAAACCACGTAGAGCAAAGCTCTTGGTTACATCTGTATTTGAACCCTAAACATATGAAAAGGTTCTGAAGCCTGTCTGCTAAATTGAGGGACATCACACACTATATTTGCATATCTACCCTTTCTTTTTTGCAACCGTTCTTTATTGGTTTGTATATTAAGAAAGAAACTATACGAACATTAATACAAAAGCATTATGTACCAGCATGAGGTGAATGCAGAGTATAAACATCATTTCCTCTAAACAATCCATCGCTTTAGTGTGATGAAAAAGACTCTGAGATTCATGTCCACTTTTCCTAAAACATTTGGACCAACAACCTGGCAATACACGTGTTAATCATAACCAATCCCATGCCTTAATTTTGAAGCATGCACCAGTATACATTTCTCCTACCATAAAACTGTCGCCCAGTTAGGGATTCCCTTCTTGAGCTCAGGTTAATATTATACTCACAATCCCTCCAACTCGCGTAGAGTGACTACCCGAGAGGTTCCTAATTCCCTCCGACAGTCCCATAATTGATAAACATGGTTCTTTTTACAATGCCCTTTTCCTTATATATAATTATATAGCCAGCAAAACTGTCTCAAGTTGTTCCTATGAGCTGAAAGATGCAAACGTTTACATTGTACGTTACCAACATATGGCAGGGTTGTCTTCTAAGCCGTCTAACTATGCAGAGAAGACATTAGCACCATAAGAGCTAACACGGTTCTAACTGTTCATTAACAACATATTATTGTTTCACATAAGACATCTTTACACATTTCAGACTTCCACTTGGCTAGCGAAGGCCTTTCCTCTGCTGCGCTGTCACGAGGTACAGAACCTAGGCACTGCCTATACCAATGCGTCTCTGTCCTTCTACGATTATGATTGTTTATACCTGACATGTTTCTCATGTCATGAAAAATGGCCAAATGAGGAAACAATGTTATTTTCGAACCACGTGTTAGAGACACAGTGTGCCATATACTGGTCCAGTATTTCTATTACTCTGGACATTTCCAGAGGATATCCTCCTTGGCTGCATCGCTCGACAATTATTGTGAGGCAGTAAACCTGTGTAACCTTTGTATCAGCAGTCCTGTGATGTGAATACGCTGCACACGATGAGTGAGTTGTCTTTACTGTCAAAGACATTTGGCAACTAGACTGTAATCCTAATTTCAGTTAATATATTAAGGAAAAAGGGTAAAAGTTTATGTCCAGTACTAAGCACTCATAGCAGGTTAACTATCATTACACA
Organism: Pleurodeles waltl; assembly: GCF_031143425.1. NCBI lineage: Eukaryota > Metazoa > Chordata > Amphibia > Caudata > Salamandridae > Pleurodeles > Pleurodeles waltl. The sequence goes on along the minus strand of NC_090444.1, from coordinate 785,852,235 downwards.
TGTAACTAATATAAAAACCACGCAAAAGGCGCCGAAGAAAATCGAGAATTCAATTCTATAATGTGAAAATTAATGTTATTAGTTATATTCATTTGATTAATTAGGAAATTAATACATGCAATGGTACACAAAGAACAATGATAAGTGTGATTCAAATATCTATTATACGTTGATAAGACAAATATTGGTTTGGTAATGTTACACAAAGAATGATGAGAAATGTGATTCAAATATGTATTACATGATGATTACACACACATTGGTTTGCTATTAACCCCTTTACTGCCAGGCCTTTTCCATCTCCTGTGTCAAGCCTGTTTTTTGACTATTTGGGGTAGTTCACGCTTAGGCCCTCATAACATTATGTCCACATAAGCCACCCATGCCAATGTTGTGCCCTTTTTCCAACATCCCAGGGATTCTAGAGGTGCCCAAGGTTTGTGGGTTCCCCTGGAGGAGACCAAGAAATTAGCCAAAATACAGCTATTTTTTATTTTTTATTTTTTTAAAACATGGGGGAAAAAGGGCTGCAGAAGAAAGCTGTTTCATCCACTGAAAATGGCACCAACAAAGGGTTTACAGTGCTAAAATCACCATCTTCCCAGCTTTCTGGAACAGGAAGACTTGAATCAGAAAACCACATTTTACAACTCAATTCTGGCATTTTACTGGGACATACCCCATTTTTACTATTTTTTGTGCTTTCAGCCTCCTTCCAGTTAGTGACAGAAATGGGTATGAAACCAATACTGGATCCCAGACAGCTAAACATTTCTAAAAAGTAGACACAATTCTGAATTTAGTAAGGGGTCATTTGCATAGATCCTTCAACAGCTACAGTAAAAAAATATTGAAAAGGAGGTGAAAAAAGCTATTTCTGTCCACATTTTCTTCTACAACTTTTTCCAGCTATGGCAGATTTTTTAAAACAATATACCGTTAGGTCTACTGGACTCTACTGGTTGTGGGGATAAATAGGGCTTGTAGGTTCATCAAAAACCCTACGTACCCAGAGCCAAGAAATGAGCTGCACCTTGCAATGGGTTTTCATTGTATAGTAGGTACACAGCATTTAATTTGGTGAAATATAGAGAGTGAAAAATAGGTATCAGGGAAACCTTTGTATTTACAACATGGGCACAAGATAAGGTGTTGAGAAGCAGTGGTTATTTGCACATCTCTGAATTCCGGGGTCCCCATACTAGCATGTGAATTACACAGCATTTCACAAATAGACGTCTTTTTTACACACTGTCTTACATTTGGAAGGAAAAAGTGTAGAGAAAGACAAGGGGCAATAATACTTGTTCTTCTATTCTGTGTTCCCCCAAGTCTCCTGATAAAAATGGTACCTCACTTGTGTGGGTAGGCCTAGTCCCGGCGACAGGAAATGCAAGATGGACACATTACATTTTTACATTGAAATCTGCTGTATTTTTTTGGAAAGTGCCTAGCTGTGGATTTTGGCCTCTAACTCAGCCAGCACCTAGAGAAACCTACCAAACCTGTGCCTTTTTAAAAGCTAAACACGAAACAGAATCCAGGATGGGGTGACTTGTGGGGATCTCACCAGGTTCTGTTATCCAGAATCCTTTGAAAACCTCCAAATTTGGCAAAAAAAAACAAAAACACACTTTTTTCTCACATTTCTGTGATAGAAAGTTCTGGAATCTGAGGAGGAGCCAAAAGTCTCCCAATAAAAATGGTACCTTACTTTTGTGGGTAGGCCTAGTGCCTGCAACAGGAAATGCCCCAAAACACAACATGGACACGTCACATTTTCCCAAAGAAAACTGACCTGTTTTTTGCAAAGTGCCTAGCTGTGCATTTTGACTTCTAGCTCATCCGGCACCTAGGAAAACCTAGCAAATCTAGACATTTCTGAAAACTAGACACCTACGGGAACCCAGGATGCAGTAACTTGTGGTGCTCTCACCAGGTTCTGTTACCCAGAATCCATAGTGTTAAAAATGGGGTCTTTGGTTGGCAGTCAGGTTACCCCTTGTCCAAGCAAGGACCCTCACTCTAGTCAGGGTAAAAGAGAATCACCCTCAGCTAACCCCTGCTTACCTCCATGGTAGCTTGGCACAAGCAAGCAGTAGGCCTAACTTCAGAGTACTAGGTGTAAATTATTTGTACCAACACACACAGTAACTTAATGAAAACACTACAACATGACACAACACAGGTTTAGAAAAATATAAAATATTTATCTAAACAAAACAAGACCAAAACAACAAAAATCCACAATACACAAGCCAAGTTATCAATTAAAAAGCAAAAAGAGTCTTCATGTACTTTTATACACACACTAACACTGTTAGCGTGAAAATGTACCTTGGGTGCGTCAAAAATAACCCTGTGCGGGTGAGTGTGCGTCAAAAAGGGCTTGCGATGCGCCGATTTCACTCACAAGCGAGACCCTGTGTCGTTTCTCCTTTCGTTGGGTCGGAGAGTGTCGTTTCTTCTTTCTGCAGGAGAGCGATGCGTCGATCCGGTCAGCACTCTCCGGTCCGGACAGGCCTTGAATTGTTTTTACAAACCCAGCGGTGTTTGCATCGGAAATCCAGCTCCACGATGAGCCGAAAACCACACAGCACGGGTTGCGATCTCCCAGCCTCCGTCAGAGATGCTGCATGTCGTTTCTCCAGCTCCGTGCGTCGATTCTTCGGTTGCGTTACAGGCGAGCGTCGGTTTTCAACCGCGAAGCCGACGTGCGTCGATTTCCCAGCCGCAGATCGGAGTTGCGTTGATCTTTTCCCCGCACTGCGCTCTGTGCATTGATTTATTCCTCTTAGGCTGCCAGCTTCTCCTTTCAGGGTCCCAGGAACTGGATGGGCACCACAGGGCAGAGTAGGAGTCTCTCCAGAGACTCCAGGTGCTGGCAGAGAGAAGTCTTTGCTGTCCCTGAGACTTCAAAAAACAGAAGGAATGCTCTAAATCAAGCCCTTGGAGTTCTTCACAAGATGGAAGGCACACAAAGTCCATTCTTTGCCCTCTTACTCTGGCAGAAGCAGCAACTGCAGTATAGCTCCACAAAGCACAGTCACAGGCTGGGCAACTCTTCTTCCTCAGCTATTCAGCTCTGCTCCAGGCAGAGGTTCCTCTTGGTTTCAAGAAGTGTTCTAAAGTCTGTGGTTTTTGGTGCCCTTCTTATACCCAATTTCTCCTTTGAAGTGGGCCTACTTCAAAGCAAAGTCTCTCTTGTGTATGAAATCCTGCCTTACCCAGGCCAGGCCCCAGACACTCACCAGGGGGTTGGAGACTGCATTGTGTGAGGACAGGCACAGCCCTTTCAGGTGTGAGTGACCACTCCTCCCCTCTCTCCTAGCACATATGGCTCATCAGGATATGCAGGATACACCCCAGCTACCTTTGTGTCACTGTCTAGTGTGAGGTACAACTAGCCCAACTGTCAAACTGACCCAGACAGGTAATCCACAAACAGACAGAGTCACAGAAATGTTATAGGCAAGAAAATGATCACTTTCTAAAAGTGGCATTTTCAAACACACAATCTTAAAATCAACTTTACTAAAAGATGTCTTTTTAAATTGTGAGCTCAGAGACCCCAAACTCCACATGTCTATCCGCTCCCAAAAGGAATCTATACTTTAATCAGATTTAAAGGAAGCCCCCATGTTAACCTATGAGATGGACAGGCCTTGCAACAGTGAAAAACGAAGTTAGCAATATTTCACTGTTAGGACATATAAAACACATTACTATATGTCCTACCTTAACCACACATTGCACCCTGCCCTTGGGGCTACCTAGGGCCTACCTTAGGGGTGTCCGTCATGTAAGAAAAGGGAAGGTTTAGGCCTGGCAAGTGGGTACACTTGCCAAGTCGAATTTACAGTTAAAACTGCACACACAGACGCTGCAGTGGCAGGTCTGAGACATGATTGCAGAGATACTTATGTGGGTGGCACAACCAGTGCTGCAGGCCCACTAGTAACATTTGATTTACAGGCCCTGGGCACCTCTAGTGCACTGTACTAGGGACTTACTAATAAATCAAATATGCCAATCATGGATAAGCCAATTACATACACATTTTGTAAAGGAACACTTGCACTCTAGCACAGGTTAGCAGTGGTAAAGTGCCCAGAGTAACAAAAACAGCAAAATCAGAGTCCAGCACACATCAACAACCTGGGAAACAGAGGCAAAAAGTTAAGGGAGACCACGCCAAGGATGAAAAATCTAACACTTAGCAAACCTCAAAATTTGGAAAAAAACACTTTTTCCTCACATTTCGGTACTGCAATGTTTTGGAACCTGAGGGGAGCCACAAACTTCCTTCTACCCAGCATTCCCCCACACCTACCAATAAAAATGGTACCTCCATTGAGTGGGTAGGTCTAGTGCCCGCGACAGGAAATGCCCCAAAACACTATGTGGACACATCAAAATTATCAATTGCAAAACTACCTGTTTCTGAAGGTGGTGTGGGCACCTGCGTTTTTGGGCCTAGGCTAAGCAGCCATCTAGGGAAACCTACCAAACCCAGACATTTCTGAAAACTAGACACCCGAGGGATTCCAGAGAGGTGTGACTTGTGTGGATCCCCCAGTGTTTTCTTACCCAGAATCCTTAGCAAACCTCAAATGTAGATAGAAAATTACATTTTCCCCACATTTCTGTGTGGGATCACCGCACCAGCACAAATTCCCTACCACCTAATGTTCCCCTCAGTCTCCCGATAAAAATTATACCTCAGTTGTGTAAGTGGTCCAAGTGCCTGCGACAGGTAAGAGCCAGAAACATGTCAAAATTGAGGGGGCAACCAAAGCAGGTCCTAAAGGGCAGTTTGGAAAAAAATGTTTTTAGGCTGACAAGTGGGGCAGAATTTTTACCGGTATAGATGCGACAATGCTGGGTGGTAAGAAGTTTGTGGATTCCTGCATATTGCGGAATGTTCCATCACAAAAATATGGGGAAAAAATGTGTGATTTCAAGCAAAGTTTGAGGTTTTTAGGGCATTGTGGGTAAGAAAATGGTGCGGGTGCATGTTAAACACACCCTCCTGGACTCACCTAGATGTTTAGTTTTTCAGATGTGTCCAGGTCTAATAGATTTTTCTACATGGCAGCGTCCCAAAGTCCACAAAGTACAGCCCTCACCATTACAAGTGGGACGATTTTGAGAGTTAGCCAAGCTCTCATGGCCCAAATGTAAAACCAAAACCCAAAATAATCAAATGTCCTCTTGCTTGCCGTTGGGATAAGATCTTTTAGTGTGCCGGGGGAAGAGTTGAAAGACTGTTACCCCCTTCTTATGAGGGGTTCCGGGTTGTCAGACATCCTATTTTCCATACCAGGGTTGACAAAAATAGGCCGATCTGCCCCTAAGTGGGGCAGAAATGGCCAACTGTAATGTGCCCCCAAGAGGAGTGACCCTTGCCCAAGGGGCTGTTCCCCCAAACAACCCCCCCATCCCTGGAGCCAGAAATGGCCTAAAATAAATTTGCCCTCCAGGAGAGCGACCCTTGCCTAAGGGGTCGCCCCCCATCTGTAATAAAAATGTTTAACAATAATCCCTGGTTCCTAGTGGTTTCTGCCCCCCTTGGGGGCTGATCGGCCCAAATAAAATAGACCGATTTGCCCCCAAGGGGGGCATAAATGGCCTAAAATAAATTTGCCCCCCAGGGGAGCGACCCTTGCCTAAGGGGTCGCTCCTCTTGCATGAAATTGGCACAAAAGAAAAAATCCCTGGTGTCTAGTGGTTTCTGCCCCCATTGGGGGCAGATTGGCCTAAGAACAATAGGTCTGTCTGCCCCCAAGGTGGGCAGAAATGGCCTAAAATAAAATGTAACCCCCCCCCGGGGAGCGACCCTTGCCTAAGGGGACGCCCCAACTGTAAATAAAAAATAAAAAAATCCCTGTTGCCTTGTGGTTTGTGTCCCGCTTGGGGGCACAAATGGCCTAAAATAAATTTCCCCCCAGGGGAGCGACCCTTGCCTAAGGGTTCGCTCTCCACCTGTAAATTTGTTTTAAAAAATTATCCCTTGTGCCTAGTGGTTTCTGCCTCCCCTTGGGGCAGATTGGCCTAATTAAAATATGCTGATCTACCTCCGGGGGGGCAGAAAAGGCCTAATAAAAAATGCCCCCTTTGGGGAGCAGCCTTTGCCAAAGGGGCTGCTCCCCTTGTTTGTTTACACAAAGTAAACAAACTCCCTGGTGTCTAGTGGGCATTTCTGCAGCCTAATCTCTATGCGATCGTGCTGCAGGAAAGCTCAGAAAGACATCCAAGAAAAAGGAAAAGTCTTTCCTTTCCTTTGGTGCCTCTCTGATCTACCCCACCTCCCGATCGGAAGAGAAATGCAAACACTTCTCCAGCGTGATGGGGGCGACCTCTGATGAGATCAGGATGCAATTGTGCGCTGACGTCATCAAAGTCACTGGGGGTCATGGGGGGGTCAGGGTGGAAGGGGAAGTGATTCCTCTTCCATCCCTGCCCAGGGGATAGGGGGTGGTGGGCCAGGTCCAGGATGTAACGGTTATGTCCGCGCATCCGAGCGGTGCAGCCAATGACGTAACCGTTACACGTCCTTGCCACCTAAGGGGTTAATGGGATATATATATTGAAACTAATCAAATGCATTTTGGGAATATGGAATGGCATTTTCGATTTTCTTAGAAGCCTTTTGTGGGAATTTTCTAATAGTCCATAATCCTATTGGATGAGTTGGAAAGGTTTGATCTCGTCTCCTATAAACAACTGACCTAGGTATAGTATACCTTATCCACCCAATCTTTCCAGTGCATCTTTCACCCTTCAGAGTGAATGTTACCATTCTTCCACAAGTAGCATTAGAGCGCCGTCTTAGGTCAATACTCAGTATCTTGCGACCAGTTATTAGTGGATTGTTGTCACTCAAGGTGCATTTTTATACTTGTATATTATATCCAGCTGAGAGGCAGAGTCTATCACTACCCTTTCCCCTCGAACACAGGAAGGCCCAACTGTCTTGGAGCACGAAGAAGTAGCTCAGCTGTGACAGGTGATGTTCAATATAATAGTTTCTGGTGTGTAGTAATCTGAGGCTCTTTGACTCTTAATGTGCATGTAGCTTGGTTGATGTTAGCCTTACTTGGTTGCCCCAACCAAACAAATATGTTTGTCCTTGTATGTCCTTATCTATAAGGTTCAAAACTGTCCTGTGGACCAGAAGACGGATCATACCAAAAAAGAAAGACAGCTGTAGTGTTGCACCACACTCATATTAATAATTTCTACCCTTCCCCATATGGATACATTCAAGGACTTCCAACGCAACATGTCATTCTGTGGTTTGCATATGAGAGGTTCCAGGTTGTCAGGCATCCTATTTTCCATACCAGGGGTGAGCAAGACTCCCAAGTATAAAAGCCCTTTCGGCTTCCACTTCATAATATATACATACAGGTTGGCTTTGTTAGTCATCTGGGATATCGGAAAGGCCTCACGCTTCAGTTTACTTTATAACCCGAGAATCAGGAGAAGGCTTTAATTAAGGACATTAAAGCACATACTGAGTATCCTTGTAGGTTAAAGTCTGCAACATATTGTCGGCATTAAAAAAAATTGTACAAGGCCTGCTGGCAAGTCGATATCTGCCATAACAGTCAAGCCTTGGATAACTAGGCACAAAGGCTCCAGTCCAATAAACAAAAGTAATGGAGATAATAGGCAGCCCTAGCACATACCACAGCTGATTTTAAATTGTTTAACGAGTAGACCTCCACTATTCTCTAAGGATTATTATGCAACCATTGCACTTTGGAGATAAAAACTTCTCCCAGGCCTACTCTACGTAGGATGTGAAATATTATTACAATTCAACACAATCAAAGGACTTTTGGGATCCGTTAGTAAGGCTATTGCCTCTGAAGGTAAGTCCTATTCACTCATAATATGTGCATTAGTGTTCGCATGTGGCTCCTCATGGTCCACACTGGTATACAACCTGCCTGGGAATCGCTCATCACAGCAAAAATTACCCTCCATAGACTAGCATTTTGGCCAGGATTTTAATACTAACATTGATCAACAAAATTGGGCAATAGTTGCTAGATTCAAGTGGATCCTTCTGTGCCTTATGGAATAGAGTTATGATTGCTTTATTGGGAATGGGGCCTAAAGATCCAGTTGTTTCGTTTTCCTTCTATGAGGCATAATTCCACTAATTCCACCCGTGTCTTACAGAATTCCTCAAGGAATCCACATTCCCCTGGCAACTTAAATGTGGGTAGGTTTTTGATAGCAACTTGTATTTCTTCCAGAGTTATCACTCCGCACAAAAGGGCTCTCCCTTTAGGAGTCAGGAAGTACAGCAAACGGTTAACTGGAAATGGAAACAAAGATGATGAAAGCTGTTAGAAGTTTCAAAACCGCAAAAGGGCAACTCTAGGTAGATCAGCAGAAAAAAATGACCACGCCTAGCATACTTCTTCCTGCTTGATATACAGTTGTGCCAGAAAGTCTTTGGGTGCAGAATGATCTCAGGGATGATACAGAGAGCTTGTTACTTGGTACCAAAACAAGATGCTGTGGATACCTATGGAACAATGTAGAGCACGCCTTCTGAGGCAGAGTCCTTTGGACCAGAGTTACCGGTGGATGAGATTTTAAAGATTATAGAACCAAAGCTGATAGAGGGATATTCATATGTTCATATAGAGGGATATTATATATCACGGACCACCATTAAACTGGAATGGCATTGTAGGTATTGAACTCACTTAAGTAACTATAAAGGAAATTGCAGTATGACCAAAGTTGAGTCTGAATATATTTATAAAATTGCAAGGACCCGCAAAAGGGATTCTTCTGCTGGCCCACCTAGGAATGGAAAAACTCTTACAGGGAAATGTATTGTATGTCAGGCTGGGGTCACCTTCCTTAACATAAGTGCATTTTCTTTGACATCAAAATAGGTTGGAGAGGGGAAAGATAGTCTGTGCACTGTTAGCTGTGATGTGATATAACCATCCTGCAGTGATCTTTATTGATAAACTTGATTCTCTGTTGTCTCAGGGAGAGGAGGAAGAGCATGAATCTTCAAGTATAATATAAATTGAATTTTTGGTGCAGTTCGAAAGTGCAAAAACCTCATCTGAAGACTGCATTCTCATAGTAGAATCTACAAACAGACCATAAGAATTTGTGGAGCCTGCCTGAATATTAGAGAAAAGACTATACATACTTTTACCTGAACCTTCAGCAAAGGAACACATAGTTGCTAATCTAATGTCGAGCAAGAGCTGCTGTCTGAGTTTGGATAAAGTTGAATTTGTAGTCAAACAAGATGAACGATTTTCTGAAGCAGACTTGACACAGCATTGCATAGAAGCTTCCCTTATGCTGGTTGCAAGACACAGATATTCCAACTACCACATCTGATCAAGTGTGACCTATAACATGTGTTGATTTTCAAATGCTTTGCAAACTGTGCAACATAGTGTCCCCCTAAATGACTTGGAACATTATGAGAATTGGAACAAATTGTTTAGTTGTGGAGCAGGATAGCCGTGGAAGGAAGGCATCTTGAAAAATTGCTGTATGTTATGACTTCTGCAAACTCGGAAATCTTCTTTACATGAACTGCTCTCTTAGCTTTTGTTATGCTGTCTGTACAGTTTAGTATCCCAGGAATTCAATGTTTCATGCAATTGGGTTTTCTGTTGATGATGAAGCAGGAATTTGGGATCTGAAGTTGTTTACATTTGGGCATTGTTGTTTTTTTGTAATTGTCCAACTTTCCACAGTGGAATCTTATGCTGTAGTGCCTCTGAATATTGTAATAAGTGTACCGATTTGTTTTATAGATTGGAGAGGGGTAATTCAATAAAAAATAAATACATCTATTCCTTTGATCATTTTCACTGTAACCTAATTGAAACAAGCAATGGCAAAGCCGAAGCTTAAGGCTTGCATTGTGTGAAGAGCTCTACAGACAGTCACTTTGGTACAGCCAACTTCACAAGGAGTGAGCTGGACAAGTGCAGCTAGCAGGGCTGTGAGTCTCTAATGTGAAACGTTAGAGAAAGAAGGAGAAGCTGCATCTGCTGATGGCACCCTTGGGCCGGCTGTGTTTGTAGTATGGAACAACCTGTTAAAGAGTTTTAATTTGCTATGAAATATGGATAAATTTAGGCATACTTCATTTACCATAATGAGGCAACACCAGGATGTATTGACAATCATTCACAAAATTCAACTGTAAGGTGCACACTTATTTTAGATGTACTAGTGTTCCATGTTCACGTATGCTGGACCAGGCCCTTTTTGCAGGGTTATTCCGAAACATTTTTCCTCCTTCCTTGTATTTCTTTCTGACCTATTTTTGTTGGCTTTAGGACTCTGGGCACTTCACCACTGCTAGCCAGTGCCTATGCTCTGTGTCTAAATTGTATTGGTGATTGGTATATTTGATTTAATTGTAAGTCCCTAATAAAGTGCACTATGTGTGCCCAGGTCCTGTCAATCAAATGCTACTAGTGGGCCTGCGCGCACAAATTGTGCCACCCATTAGTAGCCCTGTCAACATGTCCCAGGCCTGCCACTGCAGTGTCTGTGTGTGTAGTTTTGCATTGCCAATTTGACCTGGCAAGTGTACCCACTTGTCAGTCTCAAATCCTCCCTTTTACTAAATGTAAGTCAACCCTAAGGTAAGCCCTATGTAGCCCCCGGGGCAGAGTGCAGTATATTAAAAAGGTAGGACTTTTACTGGTGTGTTTTATATGTCCTGGTAGTGAAATACTGTTAATTTCGGTTTTCACAATTGCAAGGACTATCTCTCCCATAAGGTAACATAGGGATTGCCTTTAAATATCTTTTAAGTGCACTTTCCCATTGGGAGCAAATAGAGATCTGGAGTTTGGGGTCTCCGAACTCACAATTTTAAAATAAATCTTTTGGTAAAGTTGGTTTCTAGACTGTCCATTTGAAAATGCCACTTTTAGAAAGTTGGCATTTTCTTGCCTAACTACTCTGTGCCTCTGCTTGACTGCTGAATACACGTCTGGGTCAGACTGACAGTTGGGTTGTTTCTGAACTCACTCTAGACAGTGACACAAAGGGAGCTGAGGTGTGTCCTACATATCCCGATGGATTTCCTGGGCTACAGTGGGAGGGAGGAGCTGACCCCTGCACTTGAAAGGGCTGGCTGTGCCTGCCCTCACACAATACAGTCTCCAACCCTCTAGTGTGTGTCTGGGGCAGGGCAAGGAAGAGGCAGGGTCTTGTGCACTACGAACACTTTCCTTTGAGGTTGCCTACTTCAAAGGCATGACTGAGTATAAGTATTGGACTTCTAACCCCACAACTTTAGATTACTTCCGGATCAAGAGGAACATCTGCCAAGGAGAAGAGCTTGATGCTTGAGGAGGACCTGCCTCTCTGCTTGTTGCTTTGCTGTGCTGGCCTGCTGCTGCTGCTTCTGCCTTAAGAGGGAAAGGACTGGACTTTGCTTCCTGAAATCCTGCTTGTGAAGTTTATCCAAGGGCTTGCACTGAGCTTTCCCCCTGTTCTGAAGTGTCAGGAACATCAAAGACTTCACCTGGGCTCTTCTGCTGAGAGTCCTGACTTGCTAAGTGGTGCCAAATCCAGTCCCTGGGCTCTTAGAAGTGGAAGTTGGTAACCTGCATGGGAAAATCCATGCACTGCTGGGTGTGCGGCACAAAAATCAATGCAGCAGCTACACCATGTTTGAAAAATTGATGTATCGCCAGTAAAATCGATTTACCAGCTCAGCATGGATTCATCGCTGGTGTGTGTCTGGATTTTCCATACATCGTCTCTGGGCATCAAAATCTTCAACATCACTGCGCGGACCTGAAGCTGCTTGTCCAGAAATCGATGTTCCCTTCCCTGCGATGAAAGAATCGATGTACCGCTTGGACGGCGGAGAAAGAATCAGCGCATGGCCACACTTGCAAGTAAGGAATAAATACATTGCTTGCTTTTCCGATGCACACCCGCGCTTGAGGCTTTATTTTTGACGCATACCAGGTACTTTGTGCTCAAAACAACGCATCCATTGATTTCTATGGATTAAGCCTCTTTTTACTTTAAAAATTAATATCTTTGCTTGTGTATGTTGGATTTTCCTCATTTTGGTTCAGATAAATATTGGCTATTTTCCTAAAGTGGTGTGGAGTCCTTTTGTGGTGTTTTCACTGTTACTGTGTGTGTTGGTACAAATACTTTACACAATTGCCCCTGAGATGAGCTTGACTGTTTGTGCCAAGATTGCAAGTGGGTGAGCAGGGGTTATCTTAGCTGTGTGTCTCTCTTACCCTGACTAGCTTGAGGGCCCCTACTTGGACAGGGTGTAAACTGACTGCCAACTAGAGACCCTATTTCTAACAATGTATCTTTCTGTATTTCAGAAAAACAATAAAAATACAGCCTCAGATAGGGTTTGTCCTAATGTAATGGTATTATAACTTTATTCTCTCTTTGGAGAGAGGGCTGTTTCTGTTACAAGTTTCAGGTTACTTAGCAGAGCTTTGCTTTAGAACAAGCTATTATATTCCTGTGTTTCACAATGCATGATTCATCTCCACTAATTAAATATGTACAGCTTTAAGCAATAAGATATCTTGGTAGTAGGAATTCCTTGGGGAGTTGTACCATGTAGTAGACTGATTGTTTATCATTAATTAAGCATTTTTAAAGCAACCCTTCCATGTAATGCCACTATTTTTTGCAGATTTATCTTTATGCTTATAATTCTGCTAATTCTTTTGATGTATTACTCAATGGTTTTGCTTTCTGTAATGATAGTATTCTTTAATAATCTCACAAGGTTAATAATAATAGAATTTTAATTTGACGGTTGTCTTAATAGACTTGGACTAAGTCTATGAGATACTTGGATAATACCATTCCTACCTAATAATGCTCTAATTTTCCAATTAGAGCATCAACAGATCTACGTTGTCACAGCACCAAAGACATAATGTAAAGTTAATGGCACAGTCTAAGCATCTAAACAGTACAGTGGATTAGTATTTACCATATATTCACTCAAAGCAGACAGACAAAGTGGTCTGGTGCCAGCCACTAAAAGGGAATCTATCTAGACATATTTTCCTTTATGGAACACCAGGACATCACGAATTATAATTTGCACTGGCTATAAGATACTTTTCCTATTATTTTTGTCAAATAAATCCAATAATTTCATAGGTCAAACAGACTGACCTATAGTTATAGCTCCAAGAATAAGAGTTATCAGATGGAAACTACACGCAACAGATTACTCCATAGACAGATGTATTTCTAGTTGATAATTTCAATGGGAAAACTAGGGAATAAAAGGAATAATTGGGGAGAGGAACATTTAAGTACACACTACATAAACTGTCATCAATGAATACTTCTGTTTGTTTGCTTAGATGTCACTGTAAGTTCAGCAAAGATGGACATCTCACATTTGTGTTTGGAGGGGCAGAACAGGACTTTGCCTACCCACCAGTGGTAGTTTACCTTGCATCGTGGACATTTTTGGGCATTCCTCTGTCCATGCTCAATCTCGTTGGCCCAGTGACGCAACAGTTTATCTCCTTTTTTGTACTCCTTGCAGTTCACACCTTCATGCCAGGGAGAGTGGCACTTAAAACACCAGACAAACTGGCAGGATGGGCACTGGATCTGCATGAATGAAAAAAGATCCAATTTGATTAGGTGTAAAGCCTGTTAGGATGGCCAACCGTAGTAATAATGAGCATATCAATCACAAATAATCCAGTGAGAATAAAGCTTGGGCAAATAAAATATTGAGGTTTTCTAAAAGCATCTCGAAATAAACGTTCCCTTCAACTTCTCTTAATTGTTAATTTGCAGTTTTGTTTATTCCACTATTACACATTAATGCTTCAAAAAGCTTCAATATTATGGTAGCAGGAGTGAAGACAAACGTAGAAGATAGCTATATTGTGGCACGTTATCTCTTTTAAAACAAAGGTTGCCGCAGAAATCAATAGCAAATTACTTTATTGGCTTAATGTAAATGCTGCTTTGCAAATCTTCTTCATTCTACTACAGGTCTTTCCAGAGAGGCTCTATTATGACACAGGAGAGTATTTGGATCACATGCTTAATTGTATGAAACGATTATTTCCTGACATTTTCAATGAAAAATGTATATACCATGTCCTGAGGTTTTAAAAACGGCTATATGCTGTGCCTGGAAACCTTATTATTGGAAATACTGAGATGACTACAAAAACAAAATGCTGAGTAATGCAAATGAGCTTTAGTGATAAACTAACAGGAATATTACAATTGCTGCAATCAACATAAAGCACTTAAATGTCGTATATGTGTTTCGTATATCTTTCTCAAACATCAAACAAAACATTCTAATAAAATAAAGTTGCATGCGTTCTATAAGAGGTTATAATCTCGTGGAGGCTACATGCACGGTATTGTGAGTTAAAAAAAAACAAAAGGCGAGGGCCAGAAGGCTTGATGTAATCTAGCCCGCTGGTTATTTTTTGGCCGCATTTCAGTCCGTAGTTATTTTGCATACTCCATAGTTATTTTACATATATTTTCTCCCAGTTTGAAGTGGCAGAATGAGCAAGAATGTGGCCCAGGTGATAGCACGTGACTGAGCCTTTTGAAAGATTCTTACACATCACCTTTGGTCGCTAATGGGACGTCCTAAGTGCGACCGCTATGGCCAGGCATGCATCCTGTCCTCGCTCTACTACAGGGTTCAAGCTGGATCTCTCTGAAACCGGCCTGGGACAGGTTGTGTTCTCGTTCACCACTGATTTGCATATGGTTTCTGCCTGTTTGCGTTTGGAGCAGCGTAACGGACACAGTAATGAAGAACATGTATGCAGCACTAACTGTCACCTGCCGAAACGTTCGAAAGAGCTGCAGCCCTCGCGTTTTGCTGATTTAAAAACACAAAGCATCAGTGCGAAAGAAAGTATGTTGGAAGTCCAGGTTTAATGAACACAGGAAGCCCCTTCAATTGAAGCAGCAGAAACGAATTGTAGCGTACGAGGAGTGGATTTTTTTTTCATTCTACTGAAGGTTCAAGGTCTAATACTAACACAGGGTCACCTCGTTCCAATGCTGTCACAATCCTAGAAAACAACAGTATCCGGTAACAGGGGCAAACAAATGTCACTGACAAAGGAATCAAGAAGATTTTATTCACTGTTGCCTGCTAACAATTGCTGGCAAGGGACTGGCCTTTCGTGTTCTGGACCCTGGCAAATAGAACCAGATGCGGTGCTGCTGGATTTGACAGCAATTTTGTTCACATTCACAGCATGCTTGTCTTTCTCTGCTTAAAGCACATACCAGACACTTTTAACACTCACGGGAGTAGTCTGCAGAACAATGAATGCTGGTGAATGGCCCAGACACTCACATAAATTGTTCTTTTAGTTAGAGGACTAGTATCTTTCTAAATAAGTTTTTACACCTCGCCTACTAGACAGCTTTTAGCCGTCTGCAGGCGAATGTCTACTGCGGACTGGCAGCTTTTTGGCGGGTCTTCCCTGTCTTTTTGCATTCTGACCTCCTGGTTTTGGACTCTGTTTTTGCTGGTTTATTGTCTCTGCGCACTTTACCACTGCTAATCAGTGCTAAAGTGCAAGTGCTCTCCATATACATTGTACTGTGGATTGGTTTATCCATAATTGGCATATTTGATTTACTGGTAAGTCCCTAGTGAAGTGCACTAGAGGTGCCAAGGGTCTGTAAATCAAATGCTACTAGTGGGCCTGCAGCACTGGTTGTGCCACCCACATAAGTAGCTCTGTAATCATGTCTCAGACCTGCCACGGCAGTGTCTGTGTGTGCAGTTTTGACTGTAACTTCGACTTGGCAAGTGTACCCACTTGCCAGGCCTAAACCTTCCCTTTTCTTACATGTGAGGCACCCCTAAGGTAGGCCCTGGGTAGCCCCAAGGGCAGTGTGCAGTGTATGGTTAAGGTAGGACATGTAGTAAAGTGTTTTATATGTCCTGACAGTGAAATATTGCTAACTTCGTTTTTCACTGTTGCAAGGCCTGTCCATCTCATAGGTTAACATGGGGGCTACCTTTAAATCTGATTAAAGTGTAGATTCCCCTTGGGAGCAGATGGACATGTGGAGTTTAAGGTCTCTGAGCTCACAATTTAAAAATACTTCTTTTAGTAAAGTTTGAATATACAATTTTCTTGCTTAATCCATTCTGTGGCTCTGCCTGTTTGTGGATTCCCTGTCTGGGTCAGTTTGACAGTTGGGCTGTTCACACCTCTCCTCTAGACAGTGACACAAAGGGGGCTGGGGTGTAGCCTGCATATCTTGATTAGCCATCTGTGCTGGAGGGGAGGGGAGGAGTGGTCACTCACACCTGAAAGGACGGTGCCTGCCTCCACACAATGCCGTCTCCGACCCCCTGGTGAGTGTCTGGGGCCTGGCCTGGACAAGGAATGATCTTGCAAACACTTGATACTTTGCTTTGTAGTTTGCCAACTTCAAAGGCAGAACTGGGTATAAGAAGAAGATCCAAAACCCCAGATTTTTAGAATCTTTTGAGAATCAAGAGGAACCTCTGCCCAGGAGAAGAGCTGAAGAGCTGAAGGAGGAGTACAGTCCCTTTGCTGTGTTGCTTTGCTGGACTTGCCTGCAGTTACTGCTTCTGCCTGAAAAGAGTGCAAAGGGTGAACTTTGCTGTGTGTCCTGCTTGAGAAACTTCTCGAAGGGCTTGGAGTAGAGCTTTCCTCTTGTTGGAAGTCTCAGGGACACCAAAGACTTCAGTTTCCTCGACCTGCAGCACTGGGAACTGTGTGTCTTGTGCTGTCCAAGAGGAGACACCACCGCGACGCCACCAACGACGTCACTGGCCTGCACCGTGACCTGCTGACGCCGCACAGAGTCGCATTGCCCCGCTTCGCACAGTGACCCTGGTCTCATTGATGCCATCATCGGACGACTTCACCGAGCCGCTGCTCGCACCGCGACCTGTGGGCCCTGCACTCCAGTGTCACCTGTTCGCACCGCAGCCTGGGCATCCCCGACGACGTCGCTCCTGCTGACACCGGCGCCGCTGCCTGCACAGTGGCCTGTGGACACCGCTCGTGAGGAGCACGAAGCACTGTCCCGTCCCGCGCCACAGCCCCGGTCCACTGACGCCAGCACCATCGGCTCCAGTGTGGTCACCAGGCATCCTTGCCTGCACCGTGGCCTGTGGACACCGCTCGTGAGGGTCACAAAGCACCGTCCCGTACTGCTGGCTTGGGCCTACAGACGACAGCGCTTCCGCAACGCCGCCGCCGCTGCCTGCACCGTGACCTGTGGACACCGCACATTGTACCGCCCCGCTTCACACCGCAGCCCTGGTCTTGACGACGCCGCTGGATGCCGTCACCGAGCCGTTGCCTGCACCGTGACCTGTGGGCACCGCACATCGCATCGTCCCACTTCGCACCGCAGCCCCAACGCCTTCCCCGCCAGCGCACCTGATTTCATCAGCCTGGAGTTCGTTTCCCGAGGTGCGTGACTTCAAGGGTCCGACGACTCCTGCACCGACTCCGGAACCGACACCAGCGACGCCACTCTCTGGAGCGCACCACGAGGATCACGATGCCCTGCGAATCCAAGGTACTGTTTGTGGGTCTTCCCGACACCACAGCTGGCCTACGACGCCGAGGCCAGCCTGAACTTTTTTCGTTTTGTTGTTCACGACACCGTGATAGCCTCAGGTGGAGTTATTGACTTCAAGGAACTGTTTTGTTAAGTATATCTTGCAGCATTCGTATTTTTATTACTGCATGTTGGATTGTTTATCGTATTTGGTCTTGTTTTATATAGATAAATATTGGCTATTTTTCTAAAACTGGTGTGGTGTCCTTTTGTAGTGTTTTCACTTATTATTGTGTGTTATGTGCAAATGATTTACACATTGCTTCTGAGATAAGCCTGACTGCTCGTGCCACGCTACCAAGGGGGTGAGCAGGGGTTATCTGAGCGGGTATCTCCCTTATCCTGACTAGAGTGAGGGTCCCTACTTGGACAGGGTGCAAACCGACTGCCAACTAGAGACCCCATTACTAACACGGACCATACCAAAAAGAGTTACAGTGAGCTTACACCCTTCGATGGCTTACCATTTGTTGCCTTTATTGTCACTCATTTGCTTGCTTATTATTCGAAGGCTTGCCTTCCTCTTTGAGTTTGTCACTCCCCTGGAGTAAACAGTCTGTTTACCATTCTTTTGATTAGCTGACATGTATCCTTCCAAGGCACATTTTTAGGTCGAGCGTAGCAGCGTGCAACCGCTGCTTTTCCGACATGTTGATATCTATGTGGTCTTTTAACCACGACCACCTCACGCCCTTCACTTTCACTCGTCCGTGGGCTTGCCTTTCAAAAATACTTTTATTACATTGGTAAACGCTTTGCATTCCTCCATCCTGGGGGAGGTTTTGTTACCACCTTGGGGACCGACACTTTTACATGGATAACTGCATGTTTGCTGACATGTTTGACCGCAGGCGAACTTCTTTTTCCTTTTGTGCCTCCATCACGCTCACGTTCACGCTCACGACAGCTGTGGCGCTTTGAATTTACTTGCTTATGTCAACTGCTTTACTTTTCATTTTCAATTTATGTGGCAAGAAAAGTCCAGTTAGGGATTTACAATGCCAATAGCTTTAACTCTAGCAAACGTGAGACCCATTGCATTACAAATGCTTTTTTTTTTTTCTTTCAGCACTCCATAAGACTGCATGAGTTTTCTAACTCTCTCCACCAAACACCTGCCACAAAACTCTCCATATTGCTCCCTCATCCATCCCTCTAAGATCGTCCAATGCTTTCCACACCCCTCCCTGGCTTTTATTTTGCCCCTCCCCCAGATCAGCCTTAAGCCTGTTTACTTCCTTGAACCCCACACCCATTACCTTACCCACTCCCCCATTGTTTCCCGAAAGTCTGGTGGTCCATACATACAGGTTTTTTATTTTTTGTTTTGTTTGCAGGGCCTGGTAGCTGCCCTCTGCTCAGCAGTACAAACAGTGTACTCATGCCATGACAACTACATTTTGTATGTACTGATACAAATAGCATCCATCATCTATGATCATTAAGTAAACGATGCGCTCTCGACATTATCTATGTATGATGGAACAACGCATGCGTATATCACACTTGCCTTTACAACACGTTTCTACAACAACCGCATCTTTAGCATGCATGCCTTTGCAATGAATTACATCGTAAAAGCATGTTTGGTAAAGGAACATGTGTGGTAAATTATACCCCGCCCCCTACCCCTGACACCATACTCCACCCGCCAAAGCCTTTAAAAATATCTATTACATCCCCCTGCCCTGAGCCCTAACACCCCACCCTGCCCTGTCCTAAAACTTATTCCGCCCTGTCCTAAAAATTACCCCAACCCCCTACTCTGCCCTAAAGCCTAAAAGCTACCCTGTCCTAAAAACTACCCCGACTCCCCTGTCCCGCCCTAAACCCTAAAACATACCTGCCCTGTCCTAAATACTACCTATCCTGTCCTGTCCTAAAATCCATCCGACACCCACCTTAACCCATAAAGCGTACCCTGTCCTAACAACTACCCCTCCCTGTCCTAAAAATGACACAACCCCCGCCTTTAAACCTGAAACCTACCGCGCCCTGTCCCAAAAACTACTCTGACCCCCTAAACCCTAAAAGCTACCCTGCCTTGTCCTAAAACCTAACCCGCCCTGTCCTAAAAACGACCCCTACCCTAATCCCTACCCTGTCCTAAAAACTACCCCACCCTGTCCTAAAAACTACCCTGCCCTAAACCCTACCCTGCAAACAATCCCTTCCTCTCCCTAAACCCTAAAAGCTACCCTGCCCTGTCTTAAACCGACCACCCACTCTAAACTCTAAAACCTACCCCGTCCTAAAAACTACCCCAACCCCCTGCCTTCACCCTAAAAGCTACCCTGCCCTTTCCAAAAACCTATCCCCGTCCTAAAAACTACCCTGACCCCCCCACCTTAAACCGTAAAACCTACCCTGTCCTAAAAACTACCCCTCCCTGTCCTAAAACTAAAAAACTACCCCGATCCCCTGCCGTGAAACCTAAAACCTACCCCGCCATGTCCTAAAAAACTAGATCAACCCCCACCCTAAAAGTTACCTTGCCCTATCCTAAAACCTACACCGACCCCCCCACCCAAAACCCTAAAAATCTACCCTGTCCTAAAACCTACCACATCCTGTCCTAAAAACTACCCAGATTCCCGCCCTAAACTCTAATACCTACCGTCTTAAAAACTACCCCCCTCAGCCCTAAACCCTGAAAGCTACCTTGCGCTGTCCTAAAATCCATCCTGCTCTGTCCTAAAAACTACCCGATCCTCACCCTAAATTCTACCCTGTCCTAAAAACTACCCCACCCTGTCCTAAAAAAAACTAACTGTGACTCTAAAACCCTCCCTGCCCTGTCCTAAAAACTACCCCAACCCCACCCTAAACCCTAAAGGCTACCCTTACCTGTCCTAAGACCTACCCAGCCCTGTCCTAAAAACTACCCTGACCCCCCTGCCCTAAACCCTACCTTGTCCTAAAAACTACCCAACCCTACCATAAAAACTACTCCGACCCCCGCCTTCACCCTGAACCCTAAAACCTACATGCCCTGTCCTAAAAACTACCTAACTCCCTGCCTTCGCCGTAAACCCTAAAAGCTACCCTACTCTGTCCTAGAACTACTCCATCTTGACCTAAAACCTCCCCCGACCCCCCACCCTAAACCCTAAAACCTACCCTGTCCTAAAACCTACCCTGCCCTAAAAACTACCCTGACCCCCCACCCTTAACCCTAAAACCTACCCACCCTAATCCCTAAAAGCTACCCTGACTCGTCCTAAAACCTACCAAGCCCTGTCCTAAAATCTACCCGACCCCCCAGCTCTTCCTAAACCCTAAAACTTACCTTGTCCTAAAAACTACCCCGATCCCCCACCCTGAACTTTAAGACCTACCACACCCTGTCCTGAAAACTACCCTGGCCCTGTCATAAAAACTACCGCAACCCCCTCTCCCCCCAAACCCGGCCCTACTTACTCCTCTCTCTACTCTGGTCGCTGCTCCTTCCTGTTCTGCCCAGACTGCTCTCTCTGCTGTTACCATGCATATGCGTGATAAAGTCATGCGTGGTAAATGCATATGTGAGGTAATGGCAGTGTGGTCAATGCATAGCGTTGCATTGACTGCGTTGTTAGTGGTGTTTCCCACTAGGAGCACGCATGTGTGGTGCTGAGCGCATTGCACACGTCGTCGTGCATACTTGTGCCCACATTTCCTATGCCAATGCTGTGTAGCATCAGCAAAAAGATTTTTGCTTTTTACTGGTGCTGCATAGCAGTGACATAAAGTACTGGGAAAGCCAATAGGACACTGTAAACTGACATCAACACCTTGGTAGCTTTGGCACAGAGCAGACATGCTTAACTTAAGACAATGTGTAAAGTATTTATGAAGTACCAAAATATTGATAAAGTCAAAATTTAAAACAATAAAAATCACAAACCAAGTTAGAAAAATAGAGTAACATTTAATAAATAAAATGAGACCAAAATGACTAAAATCCAATATGAGGAACTGGTGATATGAATTTTACAATTTTAAAGCAGGAATAACAGCAAGAAGCACAAAGTGCAAATGATAGTCAGTGGTCGCAGTTCCGCTTCCTCCTGTTTTTCGTCATGTCTAGGAGTGTTCTGAAGTGGGTGCCTGGAAATACCACAGTCATGCTTGGCATAAACTAGTGGGTGGGGTGACTCCTGGGCACACAATAACCAACTGGGACGAAGTTTTCGGGGCCAACCCTATCCACAGTGGGGATTTTGAAGACGGTGAAAGTCTTCAGCCACATGTATGTGCGGAATATACTATGATATTCAAATGGTGTCCTCCCAGATCTAATAGCATAATCTACTTTGAAGCAGTCACCGTACCACAATAAGCCCAGAGACTGAAGTCTGGTAGTACAAATACAGGAATTTCTAGCAACAAGATGGTAGTTACATACAAATTGTCTTCGCATCCTGTTTTCTTCCTTTCAAGTGCACCCTGTGTCTTATGTTTACCCAGCAGATCTGCCAAACAGAATTTGACATTTTGATGTCATAAAGGATGCTCACAGCTCCCACCCTTCTGAAGAGCTCAAATGAGTCATCCCTTCTCATTCAGGTCAACCTGGCAATCACAATGACTTACTGTGTAGCTCATCTGAGGGATTTCTCACCTCATTCACACCTATTAAAATGCTAATTACTAGCTGGGAGAAGTTAGACAGCACATGCAAATTTGCCTTCAGGAAGGGAAAATGTAACTTTCTAAAAGTTAATTTTCCTTAAAACACAACTTTGGGTGCTAGTCACTGTAAAAACAAGGCAACACTAATGTTCTACATGTCCTAGTTTTAAAAACCATGCAGACTGCATGGTGGGCAAAAAGCCCAATCTTGGAAGGTTTATTTTTATTTTTAAAAGAGTTTTTTTCCTGTCTAAAAGGTATATTTCGACAGGTAGAATTGCAGTTACTGCTACAGTCAAACTAAACAGGGTAGGCCTAATGCCATGGTTGCACTGCCTCTGTAGTGGGTGGCACAATAGGTACTGCAGATCCGTGGTGGCATTTAAATTCAATGCTCTGGATACACTTTGCACCATATACTAAGGAGTAATAGGTAAGTTAAATATGCCATTAAGGAATATGCCAACTGACAATGTTTAAAGGAGATCAAAGGCACTTTACTAGCATGTAGCAGAGGTAAAGCGCGCAGATGTCTAATACCAGCAAAAATAGTTCACAGAATGGTGAAAAAGTTGGAGGAACCATGCAGAAAAGGCAGATTTTCTACCTAATGCTTGATAAAGTTTCATACACTGTGGTCATTCCATTTGTTTTGACCTTGGTGACCTTGACCAGGAAGGTGCTCTAGAACATCTTGGTGTGTTGCTTGATTTACTTAGATATCCTACTGTGGTCATAGCTTCTTGAGCCACTACCTGATCGATAAATGTAGCTTGTGGATCCAAAAAGTGTAATCCAGATCTCAAACTGATTTAGTCTTGCCACCAACCCAGAGCTAAAGAGACCATTGGCATCAGCCGGACTTGGTCTTACCAATGCTATATTTAAGTTATTGGAATGACATAGTTCCAAAGCTGTCCTTAAGTTGCAGCCTGCAGTTATGGACTAAATGAAGTTATACAGAACAACAGTTCCCACAACAAGGGTTTTTAGCTTCACACTGTGACAAGTGGTGATCAATGAAGAATCTTAGCCAAGTTGACAGAGACTGAATCCAGACCTCCAAAGGAATACATCTCAGCAGCATGTCCTAAAAATCGCACCAGAAACTGATGATGTTTCCAGTTAAGCAAATCTTTCTCAGATGTTTACTGAAACGCCTACAGGCACGATAAGATTAAATGTGGTTTGTGTGGCATGTACTGCTTCTGTATGGGTTACTAGTCTTACTGAACAGTCTTAGAAGTAGGGTTTTGTGTCGTACCTGTTTCACTTGAGGGAAGGCAAGAGTTTGGTGATTATTACAGTTGATGCCTAGACACCATATTGATTTTCTTGAAATTGATAGAAATGAGAGCTCTTTGCACATCTGTGATACTGTTGATTGAAAGTGTGGGTTGAAATTTAAAACAGGTTTGGGCTCCAAACATAGTGCTACCATAAAAAATCCCTTTCCAGGAATGGGTTCTGCACTGTCACTTTTTTACAAGATTGCCTTCTAATAAAATTAACTATGAATCTTAAACACAGCATGTATCTCCATCCCCCAAGTCCACTGTAGCATATACACCACCTTCATTAGTCTATGTGAACCTTTTGTATGGTGCCCTGAATTTCTAGTCCCAGAATACAGAGGTGCTTCATTTCTTATTTTCAAAATCAGGAAATGTATTTTAGGAACCCAAGGGTGTGGGTCACAACTGATTGTGGAAAACAGTTAGTTGTTCTGATGCATTGCCCTTTGGCATAGGAATCCCTTCTTTTTTTATTTTTTTATTTTTAGAGGAGCAGCAGGACTGCAATGCCACTGGTAATGCTGCCATACTGTTATGTTCTGATCAACAAGTTACCTGCGTTTGGTAATGCTTTTTTAATAGATACACTATTTAACCGCAGACTCCTCACCTTTAAAATATCCCTAGGTGCCAGACCGGATCCAGAACTTTTACACAGCAGTGCTCCTGCACACCAGTAGGCAAGGCTGTGTGGCTCATCGTTAACTTCGCTCCATCCTCAAGTGACAAAAGGAGTCACATTTAAGCGCAAACCTTCTTGTCAGTTATTTCTTGACTTTGTACTTACTCTAGGACGCAGAGCCCCAAAAACAATCATTGTACCAGTAGTCAGACCTCTAGCTTTTCAGATGGAAAATTAGAACATTCCTCAGAATGAAGAGGTGGGAGTGCAGTGAGGAATATGCGGTTAGATTGAGTATCCATCAGTAAGAGTGTTACTGAAGATCAGTAATTTGTTCTTGTGAAAGCCAAAAAGAGAAATATGCCGAAGTGAACTATCATTCAACCATTTAGCAATTGATTTCTCATTTTGAACTATGCTTCTATGATGCTTTTTGCAACACACTCATTTTTCTGTAGAGTAACAACTTGAGGTAAACATTGCTTGTTGTTTAATTATAAAAAGCAAAGCTACCTTATCTTAGATGTGTATGATTTGAGGCCATGGACCTTGAAGGAACTGAGGAAAATTATTAGTTGTCTGCAACATATTTCCTGCAAATACTCAACTGTGAAAACAATGCTTTCAAGTTTGATAAAAGTGATATTTACTCAAAACTGAAACTCCTGCAGTATGCAACCAGAGAAGTTTGGCTGCTTGGCCAAGGAATGTTGTTTGCTTAAAAAAAGCCCTGGAACTGAGTTAGGAGATGAGCATAGGCCCCTGGAATGTTTCAGCTGTAAATTTATTTTGCTGACAGGCTTATCTATCTTTTCAAGTATAACTATCTCTCCTTTGCAGTATAAACATTGCAGCTGCACGCAGATGATGAGTTAGCATGTGTAGTGCAAATCAATGAGTGTTCAAACATATATAAGGCACACCGCACCGCAAGGAGGACGAAACACTGGACAGGATGGACACCGTGCTCCCACCCGGGCTTGAAGCAAACACTTTGCTTCTTTTTTTTTATCTCCATGACTGCGTATTGACTGTTCATTTCTTTCCAGATAAATTATCTTTGGCAAAACGATGCAGTGACTCGGACAGACTAATAGAGATTCCAGCCAGACAAAGACGCCGCGGTCAAGGGGTGGGGAAACCATGATGTCTCTGACCAGCATTTCCAGATGAAGGAACTCCCTGGAACCAACTGAGACATGTGATCCCATCAGCTCAATTTGGACAATCAGAGGTGAATTGCCTAACATTCATTTGCAGTCATCGTGAACCAGTTAAGACCACAGAACTGGGTCCGTAAGTGTAGGAGGGAAACAGGGTTTCCAGCTCCAGATGTGGTAGAAACAGAGAATTGTGATTGTGTGTGAGGTCTAAGGTACGACCGTTAGACCAAAAGTCCTTATTTTCTTTGTTTTGTAGCGAATGGTTCTCTGTAAATGGTTAATTGGTGACTTCACATTGTGCTTGAAAGACAGTTTTTGAACAATGTTGATTAAACTGTCTTGTTGTGGATCCAAATGTAGAAAATCCAAGAGTTTAAATGAGACTCCGCCCACACCAGAGCCTGTGACTCCAGCTTGGTTTGTGGTGAAGAAAAAGGCAACAAGTGGCAACATTTAATTTGTGATGCCCCGTCCACGGAATGGCTTAAAGGAGGTTCATTTGAAAAAGGTAAGGTTGGAATATTTAGAGGAGTATCTGAGAGTAAGTGAAAAGAAAGGCAAGAAGGTGAGGTTGTTAGAATGAGATACCTATCATGCATGGAGAAGCTTTGGGCAAGGTAGACAATGGACAGAGCCAAAAAGTAAAAATGGGAAGTCGATGAAACATGAGAAACAGAAACAGAAAGAGAAATTTACTGAGGAATGTACAGAGGCTGAAATGGCAATAGAAAAATGTTTTGTCAAAAAGTTAAAAAAGTGAAACAAATATATCCATCTGCTCTACCTCCTCTCGAAGAGGAACAAATCATCCAAAACCTCCACCAACCACGGGGTCCGGTACACCACATAGCTCTCCAGTGAAAAACCCAGAAGCGTTAAATGATTCACTCACAAGGGAGCAAGAGGAACAGATACTAACTGAATTACAGGACATAATAGAAAATGCAAAGAAAGCAACTACACAACAAATGCAGCCAACTACGATGAAGAAAGGGTAGTAATGAAAGGGTTGACAAGCTCTCCGACCACGGACCATCTATATGGGATACTGAGCCACAATTCCATTGTTACTTTACAAAAAAAAGAAAATGAAATATAATGCTTTAAAATTGATACAAAGAAAGGTGGTCCAATTGATGAACTGGTATTGGAAAAACTATCCAGAGAAAGAACACTATGTTCAGAGATTGCTAATACATGGGGATGTCAAGTTAGCAAATCAAATAGATAACATGCATTTTGAAGAAGGGGATAGATTAAGCTTAGTCATTTGACATGCAGAATGGCTCAGTGAGCTAACCACCCTATACAGAAGAGTAAGGACATTAAAGAGGAGAGAAAAAGAGGAAAGGAATTTAAACAATTAGAACAGGCTAGTCAAGCGAACATCACAGACAATAGCATGGTTAACAAGGTACTACCCGTGAGCAAAGCACCAGGTAATGATGATGAACATATAGGGTGCATATGTGCCTTGGTCACACGCAGAGTTGCACAGGTTTGCTTTACAATACTCAGACATTAGACAGGTTAGGGGATAGTGGCACAGGCAAACTAACAGAACACTAAAAAAATAGGTCACCTAACATTCGAAGACAAAGACTAGATGTTTCCATTATTCTGCCATGTGACATCTGGAAAAAAGTAGAGAGGGAGGATGATGTGGAACTGAAGATAGTTGGGGGAGAGTTAGAAGCAGAAAATAAATGGAAAACTCCTAAGGAAGGCAAAATGGGTGAAATGCAGCAATTACCGGGGAAACTACTAAACAGAATAGATTAAATATTACCACAGAGACATATAACTTATAATAAAATAAACAACTGTAATCAGGAATAGGAAGAAAATGTTACAGCTCAAGCATTTAACGCAATAGAGGAGGGCGAGGCAGGGGGTGAGGTAGAAGAGGACGACCTAGACCTTCCGCTGTGCAATCACATATGCCACCAAGTATATCTAGAATGACACCCACAGTGGCAAAAACAGAGCTGCTACAACTGCGATGGCCAGGACCACTGGGACTGGGACTGGGACTGGGACTGATCTCACCCACCCCAACAAAGGGGCAGTGGAACAGAAAGAGGATCAATGAACAGGGTAGACCAGAAATGCTAGACTACACAGAGCCAGGCTGCACAACAGGCTAATAATTACTTTGACAGGAAGACAGAGCAGCGGTAGATGATGTTGGCAGACTATGAGGATGAAGTAGGACATCAATTCATAGATCTCAGTCCCTAAGTGGGACAATAGGGGTGCTGAGAGAGAAGGTACAGGGGGCTGTGATTCCAGTGGATGATAGGTGTCCTATGTAGAAGGAGAAGTAGAAGGTCACCCAATTAAATTCCTCTTAGATACTGGTGCATCCAGCTTGTCTCTGACCAAAAGCACACTCCCACAGACTCCTCTCTTAGTAACAAACCCTATGTCAGCCCCACTGAAATATAGTATAGGACATTTTCCAGACAAACATTCATTCCTGATTTCTGAGACGTGTTTATAATTTGCTAGGACTAGACCTCCTAAAAAATATATACTACAATTCATTGCACGCTGGTGTATCTTGAAGTAGATGAAGATTCCCCACTGGTTTTCTCTATGTACACCGTCAGGGCAGTGAAAAAACACAATTCCAGTACATATTTAGTAGTTAATAGACAGTAGGATATGGGCAACACATAAGACTGACATAGGGAAAATGAGCATTGACTCAGTACAGATAGTCGTGCACCAAAATGCTTCATAACCACGCATACCCCAGCACAAAATATAATCAGGATTTCAGGACTTATAAGAGGTTGTCAAGGATTTATTAGAGGAAGGAATAGCAAAATAAATATCAGGGCGCCCATGTAATAGTACTACACTTCCAATTTTAAAGAAATCAAGTGACAAAGAGGGGTCCCCATCATGGAGGTTCATAATTGATCTTCGCAAGATTAATGAAAGTGGCACCACAATTCCCCGTAGTCCAAAACATGGTGACTATCCTATCAACTTTGGTACTTAACAAGACACGCTTTTCTGCGATAGATTTAAAGAATGCTTTCTTTTCTATCCCTGTGCTTTAGGACAGCATGTATTTATTTGTTTCTCAGTGGCTGGACAAAGGTATTGGTTTCAAAGGGTCACACAGGGCGTCTGTGAGAGCCCATCAATTTATGGCGAACTTCGTTTTTCAAAGGTACTGTGCCTGGGGGCCCATGCGACGCTGTGACCGGCACCTGTGGTGTCGGACTATTGGAAGCAACTCTGTCAACGATGCTGTGATATCCCCAGTTGGAGTGTTTTTAAGTGTTTTAGTGGGAATTCATAACTTTGCTTGTGCACATTGGATGTTCGCTATTTTCACCTTATTTTATTCTGATAAATATTATCTATTTTTCTAGACCCTGTGTGGTGTATTTTTGTGATGTTTTCGCCGTGTTACTGAATGTGTTATTGTGCAAATACTTTACACATTGCCTTCTAAGTTAAGCCTGCCTGCTCTGTGCCAAGCTACCAGAGGGTGAGCACAGGATAATTTGGGTTGTGTTGTGACTTACCCTGACTAGGATTGTGGGCCCTACTTATACAAGGGTGTCTTCCTCTGCCACCTAGAGACCCCATTTCTAACATTGGTGATCACCAGTGAAGATAGGACTTGTGTTTGTGCAGTGCCATACAATAGCTATGTGTACACTACCCACCCACAGTCAAAGGTCAATATGATTTGTTTGTTTTTTTACTGCAATTGTCCCTGCTTGCATCTTTTTAAATCCTATACTTCATGTCTCTAGCTGGGTCCACAAGTGAAGCTGGGGAGTTTGACCTGGCTAAGTTGGAGTACACAGTTATCCAGCTGAAGGGCTTCTCCAAAGATAAGGGAGGACCTGCCCGTGGAGCTTCCAAGAAGGGAGAGTTTTAAAATGTGCTGAGGGCCTGGGCAGAGTCCCTCACCCAAGGGAATGATGAAATGGGGGAGCCCGAAGAGGGCTCTTCTGAGGAGCTGCCAACAGCAGTAAGGGATGACACCCCTGGATTTGTTCCTCCTGCGAGATCAGGAAGCAGTGTCTCCAGTTATGGCCTGACCGCAGAGGAAAGGCAGACAGAGAAAGAATGTGGTGAGAGATGACATTGACAAGTGGTTTTCTGGTTGTGACGATGCACTGAAAGGATATGGGGTTCCCAAAGAGCACTTGGGGAAATGTCTGTGAAAACACATGCCTTCACTTGGGAGGGACACACTTCTGACATCTGAGGTTGGTGAACAAAACAAGTACATTCTGATGAAAGCGATTTTAATTGCCAAATTCGGACTGACCCCTGAGAAATATCACCAAAGATTCAGGGACAGTAACAAGCTCTCTGACCAATCCTGGGTAGACTTTATTGATTACTCTAGTAAGGCACTGAAGGGCTGGGTGCATGGTAGCCAAGTCAGGGATTATGTTGGGTTGTAAAAT
Source organism: Pleurodeles waltl (assembly GCF_031143425.1). Taxonomy (NCBI): domain Eukaryota; kingdom Metazoa; phylum Chordata; class Amphibia; order Caudata; family Salamandridae; genus Pleurodeles; species Pleurodeles waltl. The sequence goes on along the minus strand of NC_090444.1, from coordinate 785,822,450 downwards.
GTGATCCTTAGAGAGCACATGCTCAGTATTTGTTTTGTAGAGTTGCACCAGCACCTAGTTGATAGTAAGCTGACTGACCCAAGAAACCTTGTTGAGGCGGCGGCCGTGTGGGCTAGTACAGAGTGTTCAAAAGGTATGCGGAGGGACACCGACAAAGGTTGTCAGGGTTCCCAACAGAAAAAAAGGGGCAGATAAACTTGAAACTAAGCAGTTCTCCAAAGGCCCCCCAAAAAATTCTCAAAGGAATAGTGGTAACCAGTCCCAGTCTAATCCTAAGAAGAAAGGGTTCTTTGATCACAAAACAGGGAGGTGGGTTCCCCAATGTGCAGAATGCTCCAAGTATGGACACTTTAAGTACAACTCCAAATGTCCAAAGAGGGCAAGCTTCCCACTGGTGGGCATATACCTGGGTTGGTTAGTGCAGCGCTCAGGGAGGAGGTAGTCCCAGATAATATTGGGAAACAGACACCATTAACCCTAGTGTCCCTGGGGGATGCAGATATGGTGACAAAAGCCCACATGCCTACCAATACTTTTAAGAACCATTATTGGGCAACGGGTGAAGGCTCTGCTTGACACAGGAGCCAGCATGACTACTGTCAAGGGTCAGCTGGTGTCAGCAGAGCAGGTCCAACCGAACACATTCCACCAAGTTATAGTCGCTGACAATCGTGAGAGCCATCTACCGGTGGCTCTGTTTCCCTTTGAGTGTGGGGGGGGCTCTGGTACTCTGAAAGTAGCTGTGAGTCCTGCCATCTCTGTAGACTGTCTGTTAGCCAATTACCTAGAGCACACTACCTGGAGGGAGGTAGAGCTCAGGTCTCACTTGGAGATGACGGGATTGCCTAAGTGGCTCTGTATCACCACACAGTCCATGGCTACCCGGAAGGGGAGTCAATGGCTTCTGGAACCTGGAAGAATGGCCCAGGCAGCTGCCAAGGAGAGGCTCACAGGACACGGGAAATTGGTCCCAAAAGTTCCCAATGTGGAGGTTGACGGGGTCCCTGAGGAGGAGGCCCCTGAGCCAACCGGGGAGGACATTGCCACCCTAGGTGACCAAACTGAGGTTGCTGGCTGGCAAGTTGAGGGTGGGCCCACAAGGGAGGAATTCTGAAAAGCACGGAAAGAGTGTCCCACTCTTGAGGGCTTAAGGCGACAGGCCCTTAGCTCATGCAGCAGGTGAAGTCTCTGGAGATCACCTGATTTACTGGGAGAATTATCTCCTATATTGTGAGCCTAAGGCTTAGGGTACTGGGGCAACACGTGTGCTGGTGGTCCCTCAGTGTTACTGGGCCTTCCTTCTGGGTTTGGCTCATGACATATCTCTGCCAGGACATTTAGGGCAAGACCTTTGCCAGGCTTGTCACCCATTTTTATTGGCCCCGAATGATGACAGCCTTGGATACACTCTGCAGGTCCTGTCCCACCTGACAGGCCAGTGGGAAGTCAGAGAAAAAGCTAAAAGCTGCCCTGATTCCACTTCCTGTCGTTGGCACCCCCTTTGAAACGATGGGTATCAACGTCATTGGTCTATTGGACCCCAAGACAGTCCTAGGCAACAGGCTTATCCTGATCTTGGTGGACCATGCCACACGCTACCCAGAGGCAATCCCTCGGAGGACGGTGACTGCACCTGTGGTGACCAGAAATTTGATGGGGATCTTTACCCGTGTGGGGTTCCCCAAAGAGAAAGTGTCTGACAGAGACACTAACTTCATGTCTGCATACATGACGTCCATGTGGGATGTGTGTGCTATAACCTACAAGTTCACCACACCCTATCACCCTTAATCCAACGGTCCAGTTGAGAGATTCAACAAAACCTTAATGGGCATGATTGCAGGCCTACCAAAGGCCATGAGGCGTAAGTGGTATGTCCTCTTGCCATGCCTTTCCTTTGCTTACAGAGAGGAGTCCCAGAAAGGGGTATGGTTTAGTCCCACTGAGCTTCTCTATGGTTACCCTGTAGAGGGGCCTCTAAGTATTGTCAGGGAGGGGGTGGGAGAAAGCTCCCATGAACCCCCCTCCCCACAGCATGTGGTCAGCTACATGTTGGCTCTTTGCAACCAGATGCACCGCTTCTGGAAAAAGGGCAAAAGCAACACTGAGGCCAGTCAAAAAGTAATGAAACACTAGTATAATCAGAAGGCCACTCTGGTGGAGTTTCAACCTATGGCAAAGTATGGGTCAAGAAACCAGTAGAGCCCAGATCTCTCCAGGACTGCTGAACATGCCCATACAAAGTGAAGGAGCGTAGGGGAAGGTTACTTACTTAGTGGACCTCCAGACCCCTAGAAACCCCCTAAGCGTGCTCTGTGTAAACAGACTAAATCCTCACTTTGAGAGGTCTGAAGTCAGCATGCCCCTGGTGACAGATGAGGATGTGGAGGAGGAGAGTGAACCTCTCCCTGACCACCTCTCTGCACAAGAAAGTGACCCCTGGACTCACACATCTCTGTGTCCATGACGTTAACAAAGGAGACAGTCCCCCTGTAAAGAACAAAACTTAGAGGTTGTCAGACAGAGTGAAGGCCAGCATCAAGGAGGAAGTTGCCAAGATGCTAGCTTTAGGTGTGATTGAAATATCTAACAGTCCCTGATCCAGCCCAGTGGTATTGGTACTGAAGGCTGCCCCCTCGGGTGCCAAAGCAGAACCGAGGTCTCAATTCACCAAGACTGATGCACTCCCTGCCCCCAGAGCTGATGAGCTCATCAACAGGCTAGGCGCTGCCAAATACCTCAGTGTCTTTGATCTGACATCAGGGTCCTGGCAGATTGCCTTGACTGAGGGGGCAAAAGAGAGGTCAGCATTCTATACGCCTGAGAGACATTACCAATTTCAGGTGATGCCCTTTGGCTTGAAGAACGCCCCTGCTGCCTTCCAACGGTTGGTTAACAGGGTCCTGGCTGGTAAAGAGGCTGTCTGTGCCACCTACTTAGAGGACATTGCTGTCTAGAGTGCCAGCTGGGCGGAACACCTGCTTCACCTCCAAGAGGTGCTCCAGGCCCTGCCACAGGTAGGAATGACAATCAAGGCCAGAAATGCCAGATTGGTCAGGGTTCTGTGGTGTATTTGGGACACCTTGTAGGTGGTGGCAAGGTGTAGCCCCTCCAGGACATGACTGAAGCAATCATGGGTTGAGAACCACCTAAAACCCAAACTGAAGAGAGTGCTGTCCTAGGCTTCACTGGGTATTACCAAATAATTGTTAATGGATATGGCACCACTGTGGACCCCTTAACTGAGCTGACTTCTAAGAAGCAACCCAGGTTGGTGATCTGGACAGAGGCTTGACAGAAATCCTTTGATTCCCTAAAGAAAGCCATGTGCATTGTACCTGTGCTCAGGGCCCCTGATTACTCCAAGGAATTCACAGTGCAGATGGATGCGTCTGAGCATGGCATGGGGGCAGTCTTAGCACAGCTGAATGAGTAGAGCCTAGACCAACCAGTAGCCTTCATTAGCAGTAGGTTACTTCCACAGGAACAAAAGTGGAGTGCCATTGAAAGAGAAGCATTTGTTGTGGTCTGGGCATTGAAGAAGCTGAGGCCATTCCTGTTTGGGACTCACTGCCAAGTTCAGGTAGACCACAAGCCACTCAGATGGATCTGGGTCGTGCAGATGAGGGGTGAAAGTCCTAAACTCTTGAGGTGGTCCATCTCACTACAGGGTATGGACTTTACGGTGGAGCATCACCTGGGGACTCACCACGGCAATGCTGATGGTCTCTCCAGATTTTTCCGCCTTAGTGATGAGAACTCCCAAGGGTGTGAGTAGCTCTCCCGACTTTAAGGGGACTCGTTAGACATGACAGCCTTAAGATGGTCATCCCCCAACTTTTTGCCTGCCTCCCTTCATTTTTATGACCTTGTTTTTGCTGGTTTTAGGACTCAGTATACTTTACCACTGATGACCTATGCTAAAATTCATTTGCTCTCTCCCCTAAACATGCTAACATTGGTTCCTACCCAATTAGCATATTTAATTTACCTGTAAGTCCCTCGTAAATTGCACTACAGGTGCACAGGGCCTGTAAATTAAATGCTACTAGTGGGGTTGCAGCACAGTGTATCTGGGCAAATTGTATGATGTATGCCAGGCAATATGCTCCCTGCTCTTTTTGAAAAAACCTCAATAACAGGTTAACACAACAAACAAGCAAAGGATACACATTTTTTTTTGTAACTCATATTGGGTGCTGCCCTTTCACGAAGCCTTTCTAGGTTGAGGATGCTGTCGCTTGGCAACCTATTGTATCAAAAACATCCTTAAAAGGAGCTTTAATCCTGCCCATTATGTACTATTTTTCTGCATCATTATCACTGTTCTTAACGGCCTTCCAATTCATCAGCGTGTCCCAGGTGTTAGTGCCTGTGTCACTTCTGTTCTTTGTGTGGCTCACTGACGAAGTGCAAATAGATTTCTCTTAATTATTGCCCATCCGCAGCTCATTCTGTGACTGAGTTACTATTTCCTCTTTTTTCCCCCTTTTTTTACAGTGTTTTTATAGGGTAAACCCGATTCAACCCAAAGGAATTGGAGTGCTTAACATGAACACAAGTTACATTAGATAACGTCAAATTCAATTTTTGTAGCGAGTACTTTTAGGGGAAGAGCTCCAGGTTCTTTGTACTTGACAGCAATGGTGCAAGGATGACTCCTTATGTGCGCATTTGTTTTGTCCTCCTCTCCAACCACTCCAATCCACTTCACTGAAATCCACTCCACTCTAATCCACACTACTCCAACCCACTTCACTCTAATACACTCTAATCCACTTTAATGCACTCGACTCTAATCCACTCCACTCTTATCCACTCCAAGATACACCCAAATGCATTTAAATTCACTCAACTTCACTCTAATCCACTCCACTCTAATCCTCTACATTCCAATCTACCTAAATCCAATCTAATTCATTCCATTCCAATCCCCTTCACTCTACGCCACTCAATGCCACTTTGCTCCAAGCACCTCTACTCTAATCCACTCTAATCCATTCAAATCTAATGGAGTCACTCTTGTCCATTTCACAGCACTCTAATCAACTCCTGTCCACTTTTGTTCACTCCAATCTAAACCACTCCACTCTAATCAACTCCTATTCAATCTACCCCCAATCCATTCCAATCAACGTCACTCTAATCCACGCCACTCTATCACACTCAATGCCACTCCACCCGACAACACACAGCTCTCTATGACATTCCATTCTATGATACTCTATCCCACTCTACTCTACTACACTCCACAGCACTAACTTTTAGCCATACTGAAAAGCTGTCACATTGGAGTACAAAAAAAAACATGTAGCCCAAAACAATAGCTCTTACATAGGCGCGAACTACTGGTTTTGCCAATGCTTGTTTAGGTTTCGCCCAAGACAACACATGAGCTGTCCCTTTTTAGACGTTTTGCTAAATTAAAGAGGCTTAGAGCCCACCCATTGCTTAGCACTGATGGCTTCACTGTCACTCTAATTTCCGTGCTTTGGTTTGGTTAGCGCATGGAGGTTTTATTTCCTCTTTATAGGTTTGTCCCTACTGTGGTGTATTGTCAAAGTACTACTTTCATTCCCACTGAGTGTCCTTCCGCTGCTCCCACTTTGTCGGCTGTCCTATTTATTCATTTGGAGAAAGAGCTCCATAACACTGCATTTGTGAGGAAGCACTCCACAATACTGCATCTGTTTGGAGGCCGTCTGTTTCAATATCGCTCCCTCTCCGGCTTCACTGTGGCAGAGAGTTAAATTTCAGACTGTGCGTGATCATTATATCTTTCTGAATTTAGTTGTTTTTGTTGTATGACAGACATGTCCTTCCATGTTGCCTTTGCACCCTCCCTCTCATCCTCCTTCCCTTGGTGTGTGTTGCCTTTGCACCCCACCCCAATCTCTATCTCTATGTTGGGAAAGTGTATTTTCAGAGGATGCATGTCATTTACATTTTTCTGACTTTTGTTGTTTTTGTTGTATTGTAGACGTGACATTCCTTCATGTTGCCCTCTCTCCCTCCAACCGTCTTTGCTCCCACCCTCTGTTCATGTGCCATTGCCCAGCCCTCCCATCTAACCTCTTACCTCCATTCCTTTAGATTTTGACCCCTATCTCCTCCTTTGTTATTGCTTTGAACAGTGTGTGTCACTTAAGAGTTTTCTGACTTTTGTTGTTTTCGTTGTATTGCAGACATTTTATTTGTCCCTGTTGCCCTCTCTCACTCGGTCTGCCTATGTTGCCTTTACCCTCTCCCCTGCTAACACTCTGTCTGTTTTGTCTTTGCCCTCCCCTTCCTCCGACTCTCTGTCCCTGTGGCTTTTGACCCCCTCCCTCCATTCACTGTCTTTGTTACTGCTTTTATCTCGCTACACCATAGACGAGAAAATGTATTTTCCGAAAACGTGTGTCACTTATATTTTTCGGACTTTTGCTGTTTTAGTTGTTGCCCTCTCTACCTCAGTCTATCCGTGTTGCCTCTACCTGCTAGTTTATCACCCACCCTCTGTGTGTATTCACCCCCTCCCCCTTGCCTAAATAACATATAATAAAGGTAAAACCTATTGGGTTTTCTTTTTCTTAGTCATATTTTACAGCATTATGCCCGTGCTGTACAACATCGCCAAAAGGCAATAAAAAAGCCAATAAGTCCAAAGGTAAGACCTATTAACCTTGCCAGTGCTTGTTGCTTCTGTACTGCGAATTAACTACTGAATTTGGGCCTTTCGCTAATTTAATTTTGTTTGTAATAAATACAAAGACAAATGCAAAGATATATCAAAAATGTGTTGCTTACCAAAATTTCTAGTTTACAAATGTATTCCAACAATGAGCAACTGGGAAAATTGTAATCGGGCATGGAAACTGGAACACAGTGTACACGAGGAGTTTCACGGGATTACGTCGTCATTTTATTCCAGTTATGTTTGACGCTGCGGACCACTACAAAAGCATAGATATTTTGCTGCCTTCAGATGTGCAAGATACCTGTGGTTCGTGCAGTTTCCGTAACTCGCGGACTGACTAACTCCGAAGCAGTAGAGAAAGGTGTAGCAACATGGGGGTAAAGTCGACTACTGTAAGCAAACCTACTTTGGCAATTTCTCTAGCGACTTTAGCAATTGTTTTCCATACTAATATAGCTTTTTAATATTTCCGACCAGGAGAAATAAATACACTGCATAATAACAATTTCAATGGAAGTATAACATCACAATGGGACACAAATCACAATCTGCAAAATCAGCACGTCAGGGTCTGAATACTTTTGTGGCACAACCGACTGATACAAGATTACAGCCATATCACCAGCCCAAGCATCTCAATCAAATAGCTTGTGAGCTACTGACATGTGGAGAAGCTGATGTGTGATGAAAAATGATTGAATTTCCAAAATATAGATGAAGTTATTTGAGTGATAAATCACGCAATGTCGAAGAGACTGATTATCAATAACTTGGTTACCTTGTTATTGTAGCATGGCGGTTATATATTACCCATATAGAGAAATTCCACATTGACAAATCATTGGTTTAAATTCATGCTGGCAAGAGTGCCTGATGCACTGAGATGATCACTGGTCGTAATCTTGCACATTGTGGTCACTAATGTAATCTAGTCTGATGTGGTCACTATTGCAGTTTGCTAATACTAGTAGCTCGGGATGCTCTTTGTTGAACATAAGAAGTTCTTATTACTGAAAAGATTGGAGACCTCTCTGCTAGACCTCCTCTGTAATGTTCCCCTGAGATGAATACTGCAAGGAGAATACTAGAACATTTGCAAGGAGTAAATATTTAGTTTGACAGGTCTCCTGGTGACGTGACTTCTGCAGTATAGAATGGTACAGCACCAACATTCAGAAAAAAGACAAGTCATACCAACAACGTTCCATTAAAGGAGTGACCTGTTTAGAGGGCATCTCGAAGTGTCATAAACCTTTGCAGGTTTCAAGGTTACGCATATTCAATCCGGGGGTCGGCCACATACAATATGGTATAAATTGTACAGTTTTAATACTGCAAAGTTAAATAGAATAATAATTCCCATTCTAATTTAGGGACGACCTTAAAAGCAACCGAATCTATAAAATATCCCTTCTTGAAGAATTAATATAGCAACATTAACGTGAAAAATCATTGCTTCTTCACTGATATGTAGCTGAACCCAGCAGAAAAACAGAAATCGTTACAGAATTTTGAGATTTTTCCTGCACTATTTCATCAAGGGTGTGGCTTGGTCATTAAGATTGGGGGCTGTGAGCTTCAGATTTCTGAACAATCACGCTGCGACTTATTGTTAAAACACATTATAAGAGAAGCAAGACATTAGATGGGGCTTCAGGGGCACTAGAGAGAGGGGGACGGATTAGTAGGGGTGCTTTAAAAGCAACATTTTTCAAACTAATCAACATTTTTAAGGCCTTCAAAACACAGTCTAGAGAGAGAGAGAGAGAGTGTGTGTGTGTGTGTGTGTTTTTTGTCAGTGCAGGCATGTAAAAATCCCAGGTGAAATACCCAACTATTTACCACAGGATACCATTTTTAGTGGGTATAACAACCCAAACATTACCCCCCCCAGGTATGTACCAGCATTGCATATGAATTGCGTATCAAGCTACTGTTCTCGTAGTATGAACAAGTTGTTGCTTCGTATCGCTCAATTAGTGGCTAAAAGGGACTTCGACAGGCATTGGCGTCACCAGCCGACACAGTGAAAAAGGAGTGGTCTTCGGCCTATGGATCAGTTTTCCTTATTTGAGGAATCCATCTACAAAGCCCGGACTGCCCTGTAAAGTACAAGAAAATATCTGGAACATATTGGAAAATGTCATAGGTTCCTACATCTCACTCGTATATCGTGATGTGATTTGCATAACACTGCTATCAATGGTTTTAGATAAACGGTCCTACTATGTTATCCATTCTGTTGGCTTGACGTTGGTTCTGATGGCTCTGTGTACTCTCCGTTGTGTCCAACAAACAACAAGCATTAGCAACGCCAATAAGTCTCACCTATGCAGGAGCTACTGGCTTTGCCAATGTGTTTTAGCCATGTTGTTTACTAACGTGGCTGCTGTTCAGCATGGCTAAATGTTTGTTGCACAGAGGAGAGTGGCATGGAGTGTTGAAGTGTGGAATGGCAAAGAGTGGAGTAGGGTTTTGTAGAGTTGAGCAGCAGAGAGTGCCATGCATTAGAGTGGCATAGTTTGGAGTCGCAGAGAGCAGTATACACTGGAGTGGCATAGGTGTACAGTGTACTGACATTGAATATTGCAGAGTATAGTGGTGCAGAGTGCAGTGGCATTCAATTCAGCAGCATGCGATACAGCATTGTAGAATGCAGTGGCGTAGATTAGAGTGGTACATAGTAGAGTGGAGTGGAATGGAGTGGCGTGGAGTGGCACAGAGTGGAATGCCGCATAGTGGAGCGGCGCAGAGTGGAGTGATGTAGAGGGCAGTGGCGCAGAGTATAGTCGAGTGGCAAAGAGTGCATTGGTGTAGGGTGGCGCAGAGTAGTGTAGCATAGAGGGGTGTAGAGTAACATAAGGTGGTGCAGAGTAGAGTATAGTGCATAGAGTGCAGTGGTGCAGAATGGAGCAGGGTGGCATAGAGTTCAGTGGTGGAGACTGCAGAGTAGAGTGTCAGAGTGCAGTGGTGTAGAGTGGAATAGAGTGGAATGGTGTAGAGAGCAGTAGCATAGAGTACAGTGTAGCAGAGTGCAGTGACAGAGTGGAGTTTTGTAGAGTGCATAGGGGAAGAGTGGAGTGGTGCAGAATAAAGCAGACAGAGTAGACTGTTTCAGAGTAGAGTGGCGTAGAGTGGAAGGGTGCAGGGTAAAGTTCAGTTGCATAGAGTGGCACAGAGTGTTATGGTGTAGAGTAGATTAGAGTGGCGTGTGGTGGATTGGGGAAGAGTGCAGGGGCACACAGTTGAGTGTTACAGAGAAAAGTACATTGGCAAAAAGTGTACTGCCAAAGAGTGCAGTAGGATGCAGTGTTGCAGAGTGGCATAGTGTAGGAGGCTGGACTGGCTTGTAGTGAGTACCAAGGGGTACTTGCACCTTGCACCAGGCCCAGTTATCCCTTATTAGTGTATAGGGTGTCTAGCAGCTTAGGCTGATAGATAATGGTAGCTTAGCAGAGCAGCTTAGGCTGAACTAGGAGACGTGTGAAGCTACTACAGTACCACTTAGTGTCATATGCACAATATCATAAGAAAACACAATACACAGTTATACTAAAAATAAAGGTACTTTATTTTTATGACAATATGCCAAAGTATCTTAGAGTGTACCCTCAGTGAGAGGATAGGAAATATACACAAGATATATATACACAATAGCAAAAATATGCAGTATAGTCTTAGAAAACAGTGCAAACAATGTATAGTTACAATAGGATGCAATGGGGAAACATAGGGATAGGGGCAACACAAACCATATACTCCAAAAGTGGAATGCGAACCACGAATGGACCCCAAACCTATGTGACCTTGTAGAGGGTCGCTGGGACTATTAGAAAATAGTGAGAGTTAGAAAAATAACCCTCCCCAAGACCCTGAAAAGTGAGTGCAAAGTGCACTAAAGTTCCCCTAAGGACAAAGAAGTCGTGTTAGAGGAATAATGCAGGAAAGACACAAACCAGCAATGCAACAACTGTGGATTTCCAATCTAGGGTACCTGTGGAACAAGGGGACCAAGTCCAAAAGTCACAAGCAAGTCGGAGATGGGCAGATTCCCAGGAAATGCCAGCTGCGGGTGCAAAGAAGCTTCGACTGGACAGAAGAAGCTGAGGTTTCTGCAGGAACGAAAAGGGCTAGAGACTTCCCCTTTGGTGGACGGATCCCTCTCGCCGTGGAGAGTCGTGCAGAAGTGTTTTCCCGCTGAAAGAACGCCAACAAGCCTTGCTAGCTGCAAATCGTGCGTTTGGCGTTTTTGGACGCTGCTGGGGCCCAGGAGGGACCAGGAGGTCGCAAATTGGACCTGAAGAGAGAGGGGACGTCGAGCAAGACAAAGAGCCCTCACTGAAGCAGGTAGCACCCGGAGAAGTGCCAGAAACAGGCACTACGAGGATGCGTGAAACGGTGCTCGCCGAAGTTGCACAAAGGAGTCCCACGTCGCCGGAGACCAACTTAGAAAGTCGTACAATGCAGGTTAGAGTGCCGTGGACCCAGGCTTGGCTGTGCACAAAGGATTTCCGCCGGAAGTGCACAGGGGCCGGAGTAGCTGCAAAGTCGCGGTTCCCAGCAATGCAGCCCAGCGAGGTGAGGCAAGGACTTACCTCCACCAAACTTGGGCTGAAGAGTCACTGGACTGTGGGGGTCACTTGGACAGAGTCGCTGGATTCGAGGGACCTCGCTCGTCGTGCTGAGAGGAGACCCAAGGGACCGGAGATGCATCTTTTTGGTGCCTGCGGCTGCAGGGGGAAGATTCCGTCGACCCACGTGAGATTTCTTCGGAGCTTCTGGTGCAGAGAGGAGGCAGGCTACCCCCACAGCATGCACAAGCAGGAAAACAGTCGAGAAGGCGGCAGGATCAGCGTTACAGAGTTGCAGTAGTCGTCTTTGCTACTATGTTGCAGGTTTGCAGGCTTCCAGCGCGGTCAGCAGTCGTTTCCTTATCAGAAGGTGAAGAGGGAGATGCAGAGGAACTCGGATGAGCTCTTGCATTCGTTATCTAAAGTTTCCCCAGAGACAGAGACCCTAAATAGCCAGAAAAGAGGGTTTGGCTACTTAGGAGAGAGGATAGGCTACTAACACCTGAAGGAGCCTATCAGCAGGAGTCTCTGACGTCACCTGGTGGCACTGGCCACTCAGAGCAGTCCAGTGTGCCAGCAGCACCTCTGTTTCCAAGATGGCAGAGGTCTGGAGCACACTGGAGGAGCTCTGGACACCTCCCAGGGGAGGTGCAGGTCAGGGGAGTGGTCACTCCCCTTTCCTTTGTCCAGTTTCACGCCAGAGCAGGGGCTAAGGGGTCCCTGAACCGGTGTAGACTGGCTTATGCAGAATTGGGCACATCTGTGCCCAACAAAGCATTTCCAGAGGCTGGGGGAGGCTACTCCTCCCCTGCCTTCACACCATTTTCCAAAGGGAGAGGGTGTCACACCCTCTCTCAGAGGAAGTTCTTTGTTCTGCCATCCTGGGCCAGGCCTGGCTGGACCCCAGGAGGGCAGCTGCCTGTCTGAGGGGTTGGCAGCAGCAGCAGCTGCAGTGAAACCCCAGGAAGGGCAGTCTGGCAGTACCAGGGTCTGTGCTACAGACCACTGGGATCATGGAATTGTACCAACAATGCCAGGATGGCATAGAGGGGGCAATTCCATGATCATAGACATGTTACATGGCCATATTCGGAGTTACCATGGTGAAGCTACCTATAGGTAGTGATCTATATGTAGTGCACGCGTGTAATGGTGTCCCCGCACTCACAAAGTTCAGTGAATTGGCTCTGAACAATGTGGGGGCACCTTGGCTAGTGCCAGGGTGCCCTCACACTAAGTAACTTTGCACCTAACCTTTACCAGGTAAAGGTTAGACATATAGGTGACTTATAAGTTACTTAAGTGCAGTGTAAAATGGCTGTGAAATAACGTGGACGTTATTTCACTCAGGCTGCAGTGGCAGGCCTGTGTAAGAATTGTCAGAGCTCCCTATGGGTGGCAAAAGAAATGCTGCAGCCCATAGGGATCTCCTGGAACCCCAATACCCTGGGTACCTTAGTACCATATACTAGGGAATTATAAGGGTGTTCCAGTAAGCCAATGTGAATTGGTAAAATTGGTCACTAGCCTGTTAGTGACAATTTAAAAGTAATGAGAGAGCATAACCACTGAGGTTCTGGTTAGCAGAGCCTCAGTGAGACAGTTAGGCACCACACAGGGAACACATACATGCACACCTATGAGCACTGGGGCCCTGTGTGACAGGGTCCCAGTGACACATACATATAGGCCACAACCTTATGAGCACTGGGGCCCTGACTAGCAGGGCCCCAGTGACACATAACCAACATACTGAAAACATAGTGTTTTCACTATGAGCACTGGGGCCTAGCCATCAGGATCCCAGTGAGACAGTGAAAACAGTGACAAACATCCTGACATACACTCACAAACAGGCCAAAAGTGGGGGTAACAAGGCTAGAAAGAGGCTACTTTCTCACACATAGTGTACAGTGGCGTAGAGTGGAGTTGTGTAGAGTAGATTGGTGTAGCCTAGACTGGAGTGGTGTAAAATGCAGTGGCAAAGACAGCAGTAGTGTAGAGTGGCCAAGAGTGCATTGGCATAGAGAAGAGTGGGATAGAGGAGAGAGGCGTAGCGTAAAATGGCATAAAGTGGTAAAGTTCAGAGTGGAGTGGTGTAAAATGGAGTGGCACAGAGTGGTGCAGAGCAGAAGGCAGTAGTGTAAAAGGCAGTAGTGTAAAGTGAAGTATTCATAGTGTGGTAGCACACTGCCATTACAGACAACACATTTTCAATTGAAAGGATTACATTTGCACAGGCATACAGTTTTACTAATAAAACTATATACTGCACAGGCATCACCTAGTTTACTAATTTGTTTTGGTCATATTACAGCATTATTTTCAACACACTTCAGAAATAACAAAAAATGTGGTTCATTTGTGCGTTTACTATTTTAATATATTCTGAAATACTAACACAGTTCATTTAAAAGTTGTTGTCTGCTAGAAAATAACTCTTTCCTACCCCCACAGTATTCAGCAGGATTATCATACAAATCCTCTCACTTTGATGTCAGAGAAGGAAAAGTAAACAAGTAAGGAAGACAACGTTTCACATTTGACCTCTGTCTTTGAATGCACAGCAAATGTGACAAGATAAGAAAAAGGTTTAAAGACCTGTTTACGGAAAGCAGGTTTATGGAAGAATACAGAAAACATGGTTTAGGCAATAGGAGTGACAAATCACCTAACCTGGAGAGGCTAAAGCACATAAAGCCAGGAAATGGAAAGCCAGAACTTATGATTTACAAACCACAAAGCGAATGGTAATCAACGAACGGAATGCATTACTAGGTCAACATTCTGAAAGTCCCCAAGAATTCTTTAGCAAATCTGGTAGGCTGCGACCTAATAAAAAGACGTTTTGAAAAAATCTTCTATACTGCAGAAGCAAAGAACTATTAGGCAAGGACGATTATTTGCTAATCTGCAGATGATGTGTCTTTAATAACACTGCAGGATATAAATTATAATTGATGACCTTGCATGTTTTTCACTATTTTAAGAACACAGCAGTAGCGGGTAATGTTTATGTGTGAGCCAACAGAGCTGAAACCAGTTTGTCTGGTTCAGTAAACTAAATTATTCCATCACCTGGGACTGGCCTGTGTCGTTTTAAATCAGAAAACAAGTGGAGTTTATGAGGCCTACACTGTTGTATGTAAACACATTGACAAAACAGAAGCTTTCTCAGCAGGTATGTCACGTCTAACAGAAAGTCACCAAATGTGGGCTTTTTTCTACATCAGGTCACAGGCTTCCAGAACTAACTAGCAGAAAAATTGTGAAAGGGGAGACTATGTTAATGCCTACCCCCGTACGTGTTAAAAATGTGAATTTTATACGCACCAGAAATTCAAACTACATCATGGTCCTCTTCACACTACACTCAACCTTTCAGTCTCTTAGCAAGGATTCAGAGACCAAAATTTATGTACCTATCAAACCGTGAGCTTTTTTTTTACCATGTCTTCTCCTCTGAACTGAGATGCCTAACCTTCCATTTATGGAATTCCACGGCAATCATCCTCCCCTATTACCAAGTATTTTGATGTCTATTACTTGGTGTGCTGCCGCCTTCTATCTATTAAGGTGTGAGGCACCCTGAGATGATTCAGGATTTTGTGTGCTCAACATACAGGTTATAAATAAATAAAAAGTTAAGAAAAGAATAAAACTGATCCAAGATGTTGACGTGAAAGAGTCACTTCCTAACTGCTTTCTCAATGGACATCCAAGACTACTCCTGACGAATAAGGATTAAGAGACAGTTGCAGCGATAAGGCCCAACAACCACATATCTTCTGTAGCTCTGACTCCTGCAATCCACAGAGCCTTACATTGAAAACGGGGAACAACTAACTGCATAATACAGCTGACAGAAGTGATCTGTTGGCATAATGCCGGGAGAGTCTGCCATCTAGACCTGCCACAGCCCACACAAACACTTACATTCTATGGGCAAGTTTTGAACCTTATGCTACCACTTACAGCTATCCAGCAAATCAATCCCGTGAGATCAGAGACATAATCATAAGATTAGTTGGACTGCTGTGTTGTTGACAGATTATAACCATTAACAATTTACAAAGGAGCCAGCCTGTAGGAAACTACTTTACTACTTCAAAGGGAAAAGTACCCATTCCAAATAATAATTACAACCTTTGTCAGGATGAATCCTTAAAGTCGCTATATTAATCTGAGCACCATCCCCTGGTAGCTATGGCAAAGAGCAAAGATGGCGAATGTCTAAAACTGTGCCCGAGTCTCCAGGCATTCTGAACCGCCATCAGCCGCCCTCCCCCGAAACTGACGGCAATAGTGCCTGGATCCCCAGGGTGGAACAGCTGTGGAAGTGGTGGGCAGCACATGACTTTTGGAGAGCGTGGTGCTGACCTCCTGTCTGCAGACGGAGCGGCTGACAATGGGAACTAAGAGCTCCTACACCAGGGCGAGGCACGAGTGAGTCCCTTGTGGTGGCAGCCAGGTGCAGTGACACTTAGGATGCCCAATATGGCAGCAGTGAGGAGGAGGGAGGCCTCGGGACATGGATTGGTGTCTGTCAGGAGTCCAGGATGGATGGCTAGCCACTGCACAGTGAGGATTTCTGCCTCTAGGGCCGCAATTATAGTTTGAACCCACACCTAGTACAGGTGATCAAGGAGTGTCTGGCCCGGGAACTTCTGCTGATTGGAGCCGGTGGGGGCGGCCTAACAGTGAGGGGTATCGAGACACAAGTTTGTGCTTGGTGTTGACTGGTGCCTACAGGAAAAAGGGCATGAGTTGGAGGCCCCGGGAGCCTGCTGTATTTCACAGAGCTGGTGTTTTTCCTTGGTGAGTCGGGAGGACCAGGTGCTCTCAGTGGCCCTTGTTGGACTGATGGGCCGAGGGCCCCACTCAGCTACTTGGTGATCGGACTAGGCTCTGAGGTGGGGGGTCATCTCCCATGCCTCAGGGCTGGCTGGTGCCCCCATTGACCTGAGTGACAGACCCTGGGGACATTGGTGGGGACTTGGCCTGTTGGGGCGCAGTACCGATCACAAGGGTACTAGATGGAACTAGTACTAGGCGCCCACCCAGACATGAATAGCCTATTGGGGATACACCCAAGGGGCCCATCTTTGGTATCTCTTTGACTGGCCACTATACCAACATGATGGGTAAAGCGAAGGCCAAGGTCGCGTACTCAGAACCAGAGGTCCTAGGGTTGGCTCAACCTCCTGGATCACGAGGGAGGCATCTGAACACCAGTCGCACCCCATACAGGCCCAGCTTGACAAGATCCTGCAAGCAATCGCAGACTCAAAGACATCCCTGCAGTGCCAAATTGGTACCATGTCTGTTGGCCAGGGACTGCGTGCGGACCACCAGCTTGCTGTCAAAGTGGAGGGCGTGGAGGCAGCGGTTGGGGTCTTAAAGCCTGGGCAGCAGGTGCTGACATTGCAGCTGACCGAGTTGATGAGCAGAGTGAACATTATTGAGTGCTGAGCTGAGGATGCCAATGGATAGATTTGCTGAAATAACATACGCATTGTGGACTTCCCTGAGGGAAAGGAAGATGGAGACATGATGTCCTATTTGGTGAAATGGCTATGAACGAAGGTCGCCCTGATGCAGCTGATGCCCTGCTTTGCCCTTGAATGAGTGCACAGAGTACCGGCCCACCGACCGGCCTGGGTCTCCTGCCCAGACTAGTGGTGGTCAAACTGCTTCACTACAGGGACAGAGACATGTTGTTGCAGTGGGTATGGGCCAGGAGCCCTTTCCCAGTGGGCAATGGCAAGAACACAGAAAACATTTCCAAGGAGCCTCCCACTGGGGGACAATTAATAAACCACCCAGATTGCATTCTAGCTAACCTGCAAACAAGCTGACACACTGGCCCGTCTTACTGAATCACAGCCAACCCTTGCAAACGAATCCCGAGACCCTTGCTACAACTCACTGCCTGAGTGCAGGCCCGATAACCTAGTGCCTGGCTACACAGATACCTGTTGTGACTATTAATTTGGAACTTTGCGGTGTGTGTGCTGGGAACCCTCCTTGGGTGCCCTGGTCAATAGACGTTGAGTGCTCATGTATCTGGATGGTGCGGCTCATTAGAGCTGGTGCAGAAATAGTGTTTACGTGCTTGCCTACCCCTCACCACCTGCACTTGCTTAATGGGAAGAGGAGCCATGTTTGTAACACTGTTCTCGACTCTAAAGTTTGAGGGGCCAGCCATTACTGGGCTGCCCTTGGGCAGGAGGGGGGGGTTTGAAACAGTGTTACACATGTGTATACAGACCACAATTTAACTAATGGCTAACTGCCATCATGATCTCACATTTCTGACATGGAACATTCGGGGGATGGGATCGGCAATTAAGCCTCACAACATACACAGATATCTCACACGCAGATGGGTACACATCGCAAAGGCGACAAGAAACACATCTCACTGGGTGGAGGCAGAACGCTTACATTGGTGAGGGCATGTCATGACGCCATCTTGTGCCCTATGTACGGTGGCTTTTACTTGTCAGGCTCATGTCACCTTTCCCTTGTAACACCTTCCTGCCCAGAGTACTCCAAGTCATGCTCATTTGTTGTCCCTTCCAGTCTCAAACACTACATCACTCCCCTCCTAGGACGCCTGAACATTGACCTTCCTGTTCTGTTGCTACTGAAGTTTAATCTGTTTTGCACCTATAGATTATCACATGTCTTTTTAGGATACCTATGCTTCCTCGGTGACCCACTGAACTGTCCCATCATGCACTAGGGTTCTGTTATACTTGTTAATTGGTTCTATTTCGACCTGCCACCTTCAAAGCCTCATATCTATTGACCTTAACACATGATTTTCCGCTGGTTTATTGGAAGTTTTGATGTTGCCAAGTGGGACAAATGCCTTTCTGGAACACTCTTTTCTTCCAGTAAAAACCCCTCTGAACCTACAACGGCACTTGGCCTCGTACCTGTTCTGAGCAGGCATCGTCCCTGCACTCACTTCCTGAGTCACCTGGATATTCCAGCGTTACAGTCCTGCGCATGCATTGATCCTGCACTCACCTACTGAATTGCCCGGAACTTCCAGCGCTTTAGTCTTCCGAGCGTTACTGACTATCCTGTGACCCTGGCTTCTACGACGCTTCTTGTATCTTTCTTGTGAGCTACGGTTCAGGCTCCTCTTGTGCTTCTTGTACTGAAACTCCTGCCACCTTAGGATTACAGTTAAAGCACTAAACAGGCTAAGTACTTTCCCTTCAGATTAATGCACACTAATCATTTATAGTAGTAAGCAGGCCTGACTATCAGCTTCTTCAAGACTCCAGACTTGCTTCCAGTTCCTTCTCCGTAATTTTCCTCCAGTGCTTCTTGCTAGTCCTTCCTCTGGTCGTTCTCTCAGACCTTTGCACTTAGACTGGTATTGTACATGGACCAAGGACTTAATTCTGTGGTTCTCCATTGAACAGAAGAATATTCTTTTAGAAGTAACTGATATTTGCATGAACCTTGAAACCTTCAGTCAGTGTTTCTAGCATACCTTGGGAGTGTTATTAGCTTCAACCTATGTACTGACTGTAACGTTTGGAGTGTCAGTAACTCCAACCTATGTACAGAGTGTAACCTTGGGAGTGCCAGTAACTACAACTCATGTTTCGAGTACAACCTTGGGAGTGCCAGTAATTCCAACCTTGTTCTGAATGTAACCTTATTCCGAGTGTAATCTAGTTCTGAGTTCGACCTAGTTTAGAGTGTAACCTAGTTTTGAGTGTAACCTTGTTTCAAGAAGACAATGGGAGTTTCTCTAAACTCCAACTTATGTACAGAGAGTAACCTTGATTCTAGTATGCCTTGGAAGTGTCCCTAACTCCAATCCGTGTCTCAAGTGTAAAATTGGGAGTGCCAGTAATGCCAATTTATGTTCCGAGTTTACCCCGGGAGTGTCAGAAGCTACAATCAGATTTCACGTTCTTCCTTGAGAGACTCAGAAGATTCTCATCCAAGAATCTGGTTATTCTGCTCTTATGCCGGTATTTTCAAGAAACCTGTAGGTGTTGGTTATTGAAGCAGGAAGAAAAAGGGAGGGACTGGGAGATTAACTGGTCCAGTGCACATTCTCCCAATATACAATATGAAAATTAATGGGTGCACCGTTCCAGAAGACAGGGGGAATATTCAACCCCTCTCACAGGCACACACTTTCAGAAGCAATAGCCCTCATACATCATCATCGGGCTCTGTTCCACGTCAGACTGGCACTGCAATGTCTGATGGGGTCCTGTGTGGGACAATCAAGCCATTAAGAGTCTTTAGTATCTCAGTACAAAAAATTAAGGTTACTGAGAAAACAGCTGGAGAGATAAAAAATTAAAACTGGCTCGGGTACCTCCTCAATGTGAGAGAATTTTTTAATAAATAAGCGAGGACCTGGTCAAGGTTAAAAACACAATAAAAGTGACAGGGAAATAATGATGTACTGAGATACTAATACTAATTGGGCCCAAATAGCCTGGAAATGTACTGGAGACTGGTTGGTTCTGTTCATTAATACTTCAAAAAGACTAGCTGAGTCAATCACGGTTCAGATTAGTTTAGCCGAATCTACATTGAAAACCACCTTGTCTTTGGCATCTTTCAAGAGCAGTCTAACTGAAATCAATAATGAACTCGATGAGTCCAAGGAGTATCTGACCCAACAGAAGATTTCTAAACTACAGAAGGATATCTCTAAGTTTAGTAAAGAAAAAGTGTATCCATACATTAGAGAGGACTTCGAGGTTGATAATGCATCTAGATCTTCAGATGAGTATGTGCCATCTGTCAAGAAAAAACAGAAATACAGCACCAGCTCCTCCTCAGATGGCTGGAGCACAGATGAGGGGATGTCTCATTCATATTACAATCTCCCTCAATTTCTGATACAACAACCCCCTACTTGGCAGCCCCCCTACTCTTTCTTCCAGCCACGTCCTGTGGTCCCATACGTGCCTTTTTTAGGCAGAGGCTGAGGCAGAGGAAGAGGCAAGCGGAGAGGAAGAGGACGACACGTGCATTGGGATCAGCAAGAACCACAAATGGTGACTCGGAGTCAAGGCAAGAACCCCTCAGTGAGAACCTAGTTGTCAATCTTTCTTCCAGACAACTTACCCCAGATGAGAACCTGGTTCTGAACAAAGGCTTGGGTTTTGTCCCTACTCCAAGAGATGACTTTTTTCAGATTAATTGCGAACTGTCCCATTTTTTAGAAAGATTCGACTACTTTTTCTTTAAAGACAAACCTAATGAGTTACGACAAAATGATACAGGCCTGAGAAATCCATCTTCTTTTACACCACCTTTAACATCAATTCCAAGTGAAGTACTTGCATTTGAGAAAGCAATCATGACAGACGTTCAACACTTACGTCCCAGACATGTCTTTACCAACATTACCACAAAAGAAAGAACAGCTCTACAATCATTGCGAAAAGACCAGAGCATTGTTATCAAACGAGCTGATAAAGGAGGGGCTACTGTAATTTTAGATTCAGAAATGTACAGAGCCAAATGTCTCCGCCTCCTGAGTGATTCCACGTATTATCGGCCAATTCCAGATGATCCTACACATAGGTTACCAGTACAGATTTGTTCATTAATTCATAAAGCAGTATCCAACACTTGGAAGAGGCAGAATTTTTGGATACTATCAATCCACGCATTCCTTATTTTTAATGCCTTCCTAAAATTCATAAGGGCACTACAACGCCACCAAGACGTCCTATTGTTTCAGGTATAGGATCAGTGTTGGAGCCTCTCTCCACCTTCTGTGACCACTTTTTGCAGCCTATCGTCAGGGAATCTTCCACCTTCTTAAAAGACACAAAGTATGTCCTTAATCTAGTTCAGTCAATCAATGACACTGATACAGTGCAAGCCTTGATTACCCTCGATGTTGAATCACTCTACACAAACATTCCACAAGAAGCTACACTTAGGGTGATCGAGACAGCTCTACTCAACAAACCACAGTGAACAGGCACTCCTATACATTTCATCATGCAATGTGCCTCATTGGTTTTAACTATCAACATTTTTCAGTTTGAAGATCAGTTATATCATCAAATCCGAGGGACCTCAATGGGGAGTACTTTTGCTCCTAGTCTGGACTGCCTGTACGTACATCATTTTGAACAATGACCAATCTTTTTTTTGAAAATATTAAACTATGGTGACGATACATTGATGCCATACTTGTCATTTGGCAGGGAGCGGTCCGATTGGTTGACTCCTTCACTAGTTGGATCGATACCCTTGATCCGTTCTTGATGTTCACTTCGACAGTTTGCACAACAGGAGTCACTTTTTTGGATCTTGTGATCATTATGGATCAAGGTAAACTTCACACTTGTACACACCACAAAATGACTGATCTCAACAGTCTCCTACTGCATGAGAGTTATCATCCAAAAGCACTTTGAGCCAATTTACCATACGGTCAGTTCCTACAATTGCGCCGTAACTGTAGTGATGCCTCTTCCTTTGAAATTCAAGCTAACGACTTAACCAACAAACTTTATGACAGGAACTACCCTTTAAGGATCATCAACTCTGCTCGTAAATGAGCTCGGAACAATAATCGGTAATCTTTATTGAGCACCGAATCCAAAGAATCTTCACCTTGACTGACGTGTTACTACCTTTACTCCTGTATCTAATACCCTTAAGAAAATTGTTAATAAACAATGATCTATTCCCAAACCTCTATTCGCTTTCAAAAGATCTTCTAACATTAAAGATGTGACCGTCAACACCAGACCTGTGAAATCCACCAATGTATCAGATCAGAATACTCTATGGGGCCTGGCCCCCGTGAAGGGTAATTTCCCATGTGGCAATTGCAACGTATGCCCCCTTACCAGACGCATGAGTACCATTTCTCTTGAACCCATTGGTCTATGGCGCTTATTAAGCCACATTACTTGTAACTCTCGTAACTGTATATATATATTAGCTGTCCGTGTGGCTTACGTTATATAGGTATGACATCCAGAGCAGTTAAGATTAGATTTAACGGACACCGGAGTAACATTAGATGTGGATGGAGTACCACTAAATTGAGCATTCACTATCTAGAAGCACATCATACCCCAGATGATATGTGGTGGATTGTATTACAGACTGTGAAATCACCAACCACGTCGCTATTTGAAGTAGAACAACATTGGGTTTTCAAATTGGGCACTCATATTCAGGGACTGAACGATGACACCCTGGATGAACATTTCAGCACACTTGAGGTGACTCTCATGGCTTTTCTTCTCATGGTGGGTAGACCAGGGATCTAACCCCCTAGGCATTGGAGTGACATTTTATTTTTATAGTTTTGTATGATCAGAAATATATCTAAGTAAATAATTCATTTTTGAAAAATTATTTTTGGTACATTTAGTTTGGTCACAATATCTTTCTTCAACAGATTTTTTTTTTTTTTTGTTGCCAGATAATTTCTTCTTTGGGACTAATAGTGAGTATAACTATAGTCCAATTTATTTTTATTTTTCTATTGTTGTGGTTTATTCTTCTTTCTGTCTCACTCTATAAGAGTATATATTCTGGTACACCAACCGTGAATTGTTGGGTGTACTCTCATCCCTCTACTATATGGAGTTATATAATTTTTATAAAAAACGTTTCAAGGCAGTCTGTCATTTCTCCTTTTTTGGGTTTTAGGAATATATCCCATCTAGAACTCTTTTCTTCATCTATACTGGCACAGAGTCCGCAATTTCCAAGAAGATTGTTTCGTTTATTATGTTTCAATAGGCTCCTTTTTATTTACAGAAGAAGTCCTTCTTTTATTTTTTGGTTAGTGAAGGCAGTTTATTTACAATGCTCGGCTATTGTCTCGACCGGCCTAGTGTTCCGATTTCGGTTGGAACATCGTACACGAAGTTTCGTGTCCGTTTTCTTTGTTGATGCTTTTTTTGACGGGAGATCAGAGGGCGGAACCAGGAAGTCCTTGCCAGCCGCTCTGATTGGCTGTTTACCCGTACAGCCTTTCCCTCTTATACTGCGTCCTGTCCATGTTTAAATTTGCGCAGTTTGAGAACGCGTACAGGTTACACAGTACAACGGTTGACCATGACGGCGCACGAGTACGTTATTTTACACCATTTTCTTGAAGTATTTTGATGGATCCTTAAAATGATGATGGCGCCCTGCCAGCTCTAGGCTATACATTTAGCTTGTCCTGATTTGCATTCTTTTTGAACGTGGCGTTAGTTTTTCACATTTATGTTGGCCATACACTATCTTTGTTGTAGATGCAGTCCATGTTACTCATTCTCCTTTTCTTTATTATGTTTCGTGGGATAGTAACCCTGGGTAATTTTTACTACTCGGTGACTATAAGATTTACACCTATATTAGCCCTGACATATACTTTCTCAAATTTGTTTTGTTTTACGTATAAATGACTTGGCAAGTTTCTTTTCTTGCTGTTCCCAGTGCATTGTGTCTTCACGAAATTAGAGAAGTTGGGTTCGTAAACATCTACAGTCATATACCCAGAAGGTCTCAGGAACAATGCATCCTGTTAAGCAGACTAGTACTGTCTCTGAGCAGATCCAGTAACACAAGTTTATTTTTCTTATTTTGTCCCTTCCCTTTCTGGATGGTGCAGGATCTAGGAGTATTGCCCCTGGATCTTGCATCATCCTCAGATGGAATGGAGGTCCAGCATCAGCTCTAGTGTCGTCTCCATGGTTGGGACCAGATGAGTGTGTGACAGGGCACATATGTGCTACAGCATACTCTGCATTTGCCAAAAGGGTCTCTTTCATAGATACAGGCGGGGGTTACCTTTGGGGTACAACATACCATGATAGACAAAAAGGGACTGTAGGTTCTGGTCACAGGTAGGCTATCTGGAATGCAAATCACTCCTGGGAGTGTTTATGCACTGAATCAAGACCAGACCACATTCCTGCAATCCCTTGTGCACTATTTCACTGAATCACTTGTACTGCACAGCTACACCATTCAGAGCGCCAACACTTTGCTATATTATTTCAAACCAAATTGAGCATGTGTTTCGAAGAAAATGTTTGATGCTAATAAATTTGCTCAAAATTGAAACCTATCAAATGTGGGTTTATGTATAAACGTTACTGTGGAAGTTTATGGTTATAATTTCTCCATCAGGACCATTTGTGTTCTAGATAGAGTTTTGCCATAAGACCTGGAGCTGCCCTCAACTGCAGACATACTGGGGGCGAGGTGTTGGATAGGGTAAATAACACTCTAAACTGTACTCTTCTGTGCATGGTGAAGGTTTGCCTGCTGGGGGCATTTCCCCAACCCAAGCCCCCGAAAGTAGGTTACACGTTCTTGGATTTGGCCGTTGTGCTAACCAGAAAGGAGCATAGCGATGGTGTGGAAATCTAGGATGGGCCCTGGGGTGGAAACGTGGGTGAAAGATGTGACCACGTGGGTCAGGGCAGAGGAGAGAGAATTGATACAGGAGGAAGGCAGGGGAGTGTGCAGGCACCAATATCAGGGCTCTGGGTGGAGGTGCTGGAGGCTTGGGGGAATCCCACAGATGGAGCACAACCCAGCCCAGATGAACAAGATGGGCAAACCATGGCCATCTCGGACGATGGCTAAGCTACTAGCAACAATGTAGGTGACTGCCTAGTTAGGAGTGACCTTCTAACAACCCCCCCTGATGTTGACAGTACTAGAGCCCGTGCCCCACTCCCAGTTAGATGGGAGATCCACCTTGACTGTGGTGACACCCCCAAACCCTCGAAGTCCATTCCCTGAAGTTTCTCCTAAATATTCCACCTGCAGATGGATGCTGCGGCCCACCGAGACATTATAGGAGTTTTTTCCCCTCTATACTTGGCTATCTTCTTCCCAATTCAGCCAGCTTCCATATGTGTACAACGTAAACCCAGTGTAAGGGCTCATCCTGTGAATGAATACGGGGAACCACATCTGGCACATGTTGCTCGAACCAAGCAGAGGGGCGGTACAATGGTAGTCCATTCACAGACAGTGTAGCACATAAGCCTGAAATTCACCATTAAGGACACTGACAGATCAGCTGGCATTGTTAATCCCGCACAATCATTATCAAACTCCCAGATTAGACCCGGAGACACATGGACTTCTTCTAATGCTCGATGAAGTGGTGTCATGCTGTGAATACTCTGCTGTGACTAATGATGCATGGAAGAACTTGCGATTATATGCTTGGGAATGTACAACTTAAATGTCAATAAACACAGTTTAAACAAAAAGAGCAGACAACCTTAACTTAGGGCAATGTGTATAGTATTTATGCAGTACCGATACAGTAATAAAGTTGAAATACCTCACCAAACCGAATTAGAAAAACAGGGTGCAATTCAATTTACAAACTTTTAAAAAAATATATTTTTATTAAACCGTTGCTCAGTACAATGCATTAAAAACTAATACATTCAACGAATACACCTCGGTCAGAAGTGATAGTTTTCAGAGGTGAAGTCTTGTCTGAATGAGAGATCAAATCATGGAACGATAACTCTATTAAAATCATACCTAGCGAACCTAAACAGGTTCCAGTAAGCCTCTATGTAGAAACCCACCCCCTCCGATCTGACCCCTTGTTCATTCCCAGGGTCCTCCTCGGAATCCTTTATATACACCCCAGAGTGACCATATGTTGTCTAATTTCTTCAGGCACCCCTTGGCTCCGATAGACAACCCATTCTGCATGATGGCACCAGTCCATATTTTCCTCCCAGGCATGAGCGTCCAGTGGCCTTGGTGCTCCCCCGGCCTGGGCTATGTCTCTATTGGCCACCCCTGCTGCCAGCATCAGCCAGGTTTTCTGATGTCTCGGCCAAGTCACCTCCTTTGTTATATGTGGCACCAACCACCGGGCCTACTGTGGGATCTTGCGTCCCGTAACTTGGGACATGAGATGGACCAACTTTCCCTAAAACTGTTGGATTATCAGGCAGTCCCATAGGATGTGAAAAAATGTCCCCACCCTGCCACACCTCTTCTACTCAATTTACAAACTTATACCAAAATTACAAACATCCAGTAGAGAGATGTACATTTTTAAACTTTTAAGTAAGAATAGCCCTAAGAAGCATAAAGTATCAATGATAGTCAAGGGTTGTGCTAGACGGAGACCCAGGCGCAATTTGACACGGACCCCAGTGGAGCTGGATACACTAACCAGGTTCACTATAGTCAATGATTTTACTTTCTGACATCAGTCCTTTAACTCACAATCCACCAAAGGATGACATCTAGAGTCCCCCAGGACCTCAGTGTACGCACTTAGACACTCACAGGGTGTACAACAGAGGCCAATAGTAGTTTACAATCTAGGTCCAGTTGCCACTGATGAGCTGGACAGTTGTAGGAAAGGACTCTTGTAGCTTGTTGTGTGCCTATAATTTTAACAGAAGGTCAGCCTCTTGAACCATTGGAGTCCACTTCTTTGTCCTGGGTACAAGAGAGACAGCAGGTCCTGCCAGGGTCATTTTCAGATTGCAAACAACAGGTATAGCCCTCTTCTGATATTCCTCAGGCCCAGGAGAGTTGTGAGGTGGATGTCTAGAGGTGCCACATTTATGTCTGGCACAAGCTAGTGGGCGGAAATTACTCTTGGGCATGCCATAATCAATGGTTAAAAGTTTCTAAGGCCAACCCTACCCAATTTGGGCATTTTCAAGATGATGAATGTCTTCGGGCACACAAAACCTGAGCTCTGAGGGCTGGAGGTGTGTGTGGGTGGTGTACTATGGTAATCCTAGTGTTCTCCCACATCTAACACTAAAATCCACAGTTTGGGACACTCACTGTATCCACAATAAACTCAAAGACAAAAGTCTTATAGAAGAAACGTTGGGGTTTTCTGCAACCAGTGGATACAAAATAATTGTTGCCTGTTCCCCTTCCTTTCTAGTCTGCCTCAAGTGTTAAATGTAAAAACTCTGAGACAAAAGTCTGGAACAACAGAAATAGGGGTTTCAGCAGCCTGACAGTGGACACACAAGAATAGTTTTCACGTCCGTTTTTTCTTCCTTTCAGATGCACCTAAAATAGTTATATGCAAACCGAGCAGACCTGTCAAGCAGGATTTCACACTGTAATGTCAAAAAGGATGCTCCCAGCCCAGACCTTGCATATTATAGTAAACTCAGAGGAGTTACCTTTGCCCATTCAGGTCAGCCTATTGTTTGCTCCTCAAAAGCATTTCTCACCTTTTTCACACCTAATGAAATGCTAATTACTTGCTGGCAGAAGTGGGAGAGCAAATACAAATATAGCCTTCAGGAATTTCATGATAGTAAAAGGTAATTTTCAAAAATTTACTTTTCCTCAATATTTATTAAAGATCCAACTTAACCACTGAATTGGATTTTTAATGACTATTAAAAACAGTAGTTGAATTTTTTTCTAACTGTTCCAATTCCTGAAATACAGTATTAGGATTTTTAATCTGTATTCTGTTTTTCTACATAGGACAGGTAGGCCTCCCACAATAAAAAAAACACCTTCTGGGTGCTAGTCACACTAAGGACATGATAACATCACATTTCCACATGTCTTACTTTTAAATACCGTGCACCCTGCCTTGCGGGCAATAAGGCATACCTAGGGGCTATTTATTAATATTTAAAAGTGAAGTTTTCACATATCAAAAGGGCTTAGTTTGAAAAGTCGAACTGCAGTTTTTAAACTGCCAGAGTCAGGCTAGAATGGAAGACCTGAAACCATGCTTACACTGCCACTGTAGTGGAAGGCACAATAGGAGCTACAGTCCACTAGAGACATCAAACTTACAGGCCTGAGGTACCATATACTAGGGACTTCTAAGTAAACTACATATGCCAGTTAGGAGTATACAATATAAGGTTCAGCAAAAGGCAAAAAATGTGTGGGTGACTGTGCAAAAAAGGCAGATTTCCTACACTGCTATAGAGGGAACTTCCATGGCCAATTTTGAAATTTATCATAGCCACAAGTATCACTGTATGAATCATCTCCATGATGCCAAAGCAGACTAAAGAAACAGTCTCTAGTACTATCCCTAAAACTGATGTAGGAACTAAAGTCAGAAATCCAAATAAAGAAGCTACATTTTGACTGATATGGGTTCCGTAGGATCAGTCAATAAAACTGGTGGTTATGGGTGGAGCTCAAGACTATATTTTATATTGTCAGCTTCAGCCTTCTGGTTTTCAAGTAGGTGGTGATTTTATTCAATCATGAAATAATCCTATTGAATTTATGCACTGGGGAATTCACCTGCAGTTATTATTGCATATCATGGGGGCCAAAGCTGATCCCCATGGAACCCTGCAAGTACTGTATAGGGATGCATAGGTGAGGGACCCAAGTTCCACATTTTGTGTTTGACCATCAAGGAATGGGGCAAGCCATGCCAAGGCTTGATCAGGTCCATCAACCATTTCAGTGATACCAAATAATTCAACAATTCCAATCCAAGATTCAAATAATGATATTGTAAATGCAGTCATGTTGTTTTGGGCTAGCCTGTGTATTGTAGTTGGCATGAATTCCACCTATTGCACTGCCATAGAAAAGTAACATTCCATATGGCCATTTATACTACCTTCTAACTCGTGCACCCCCACCTTCTATT
This sequence comes from Pleurodeles waltl, assembly GCF_031143425.1. NCBI lineage: Eukaryota > Metazoa > Chordata > Amphibia > Caudata > Salamandridae > Pleurodeles > Pleurodeles waltl. The sequence continues at coordinate 785,793,574 of NC_090444.1, read as the reverse complement.
CCCAAAGTCCCATTATAAAGCCCTTTCCCTACAAAGAAGGTATGAGCAGTAGTTTTGCACACACACTTACTTCACTGAGGAAAGCCTAGTTGTTTTTTTTCAGTGAGATGAAACAAAAAACGTTTTTTTTTATTTAACAGTACATTAAAACTTTAATTGTCAGGCTTGGCTCGGACTATCAATCAGTAACTACAATAAATACAGATCTAGGAAGACCGAAATTAATGATGAGTTCTTAAACTGGAGCGCTAAAAATAAACATTAGAGTTAATAACATGCTTAAGTATTTCAGTAGTTGCAAGACGCTTAGGAGCAAGATTGACTGGGATGAATGCACGCAGGAAAATTACCCATCCTGCTCCAATTGGGCAGTGAAATGCAGCTGCAGTTAGGCTACAGTGGGTCACTCACTCCCATGTGTACCACTGCACAGCAAATGTAAAAACACTTGTCCATTTTACAAAATGAATCTCATTTATATTTTTTTGCCACTGAGGCAGTAGCTATTTGGATGGTGTGAAGATGTAGGCTTTATAGTAAACATGAGATGTACATCTGTAGGATAACACATTTTTCCTTTTGTTGTGAATAAAGGTGTTTTCAGGACATAAAGGTAAATTTAAAAATTCAAACAGTTGGTGTGGCACACTTCTGGTCAACGTGTCAGCATAGGATCTGCCATGTAAACGATAAACGTTAATAATGTGCATCCTCCTTTCTAGATATTTCTTGAGAAATGTAAAAACTGAAGTTTGCCTTAAACGAAACAACTGTCAAATGAGTTACTTATTTTCACATGGCCAAATAAACGATAGGTGCAGTGAAGCTTTGGCTTAACAATGGACCCCTCTAGCATACAGGATTTCTAATTTGGGCAACACACAGGCAAAAAGCCCAATTATTGTGGCAGCACTTTTCTTTACAGTGGTCCCTATTAGTATATGGAATTGCCAACTAAGGCAGGGTAAGAGCGGATGGTTTGATCGGTGTGACAATGCTTTTTATTGCAAAGCCCCTTTTGGCATATTGGGTCGCTGGCTTGGGCAGAGAGCCTGATAGGTGCTGCAGTCCTTCTGGACTGTGAATCTCACACTCCACTTCATCAGTCCACTCAACAGGATCCCCTACAGGACATCACTGCCTCCAGGCACTCTCCTTCTTCTCACAAGGTCCTCTGGTCTCAGCACGCAAGCAGATGCTGCCAGTCGTGGCTTTTGAGCTCTGGCAGTGGTTGTGATTCTCCTGGGTGATGTCACCTCACTCAACGGGGAAACTAGCACACCATGTTCCCAAGTCCTAGTCACGAAAGTCAGAAGCCTTGCTGAGCTTCTCCATGTCGAGAATATAGCCTCAAAAAATGCTTGACAGTTCACAATTTTGGAGACTTAAGCTTTGTTTTTTATAATCCAAATACAAATCAGATTTAGGACTCAGCGGATGGGCTACTCTGTCACAACGGTGACAGATATCCTGTCTGCTGAAATCGAAATCCCATTATATTCCATGGGATTTCGATTTTGGTGGACAGGATATCTGTTAGTGCGGTGACAGAGTAACGTACCCGCTGAGTTCTAAAACAGGCCCTTAGTGTATTTTTCTTTTAACAATGTGCGGTGGGTGTCATATCCACTGAGATGCCCTGTCTTTTACCCAGGAATAAGTCTGTCACAGCAGCAGCGACTCCAACCTTGATAGACCCACCACACAGGCCTCAGGAATGCCTCGAGGATCTCATCTGAATTTCAGCATCACATATTTATTCCTAACAAAGGGTTCCTAAAGCCCCGCCCTGCTCTCCCTTCCTCCAGGGTGGTCACTCCCAGCTCCCAAGAATGTGACAATCATCTGTCTGGGAAGGCTCTTCCTCCTCAACATGCCTTCCCAAGTCTCTGGGCTCCGAATGTGGACCCACAGTCTTCTATGTATTGCACCATTCAAAGGCACACATACATCACAGCATGCAAATATACAGCTGTTGCACAGTGCTACATGCTAAAATTATGGAGGTAAAACATGAGTTAGGCACACAGCAGTAGAACTTTACATGAGAGGGCCACTTCATCAGTCCACTCAACAGGATCCCCTACAGGACATCACTGCCTCCAGGCACTCTCCTTCTTCTCACAAGGTCCTCTGGTCTCAGCACGCAAGCAGATGCTGCCAGTCGTGGCTTTTGAGCTCTGGCAGTGGTTGTGATTCTCCTGGGTGATGTCACCTCACTCAACGGGGAAACTAGCACACCATGTTCCCAAGTCCTAGTCACGAAAGTCAGAAGCCTTGCTGAGCTTCTCCATGTCGAGAATATAGCCTCAAAAAATGCTTGACAGTTCACAATTTTGGAGACTTAAGCTTTGTTTTTTATAATCCAAATACAAATCAGATTTAGGACTCAGCGGATGGGCTACTCTGTCACAACGGTGACAGATATCCTGTCTGCTGAAATCGAAATCCCATTATATTCCATGGGATTCCGATTTTGGTGGACAGGATATCTGTTAGTGCGGTGACAGAGTAACGTACCCGCTGAGTTCTAAAACAGGCCCTTAGTGTATTTTTCTTTTAACAATGTGCGGTGGGTGTCATATCCACTGAGATGCCCTGTCTTTTACCCAGGAATAAGTCTGTCACAGCAGCAGCGACTCCAACCTTGATAGACCCACCACACAGGCCTCAGGAATGCCTCGAGGATCTCATCTGAATTTCAGCATCACATATTTATTCCTAACAAAGGGTTCCTAAAGCCCCGCCCTGCTCTCCCTTCCTCCAGGGTGGTCACTCCCAGCTCCCAAGAATGTGACAATCATCTGTCTGGGAAGGCTCTTCCTCCTCAACATGCCTTCCCAAGTCTCTGGGCTCCGAATGTGAACCCACAGTCTTCTATGTATTGCACCATTCAAAGGCACACATACATCACAGCATGCAAATATACAGCTGTTGCACAGTGCTACATGCTAAAATTATGGAGGTAAAACATGAGTTAGGCACACAGCAGTAGAACTTTACATGAGAGGGCCAGTAAGCCCCTCTCCAGTGACAAAGGGAATAAGGCCTGTTCACACTACTGATCCTTCTTACAAAACCACAGTATGCTGCCACCACTGCACTCATGCTATTTAACTCTTGGTAATGCAGCAGCCTTTTACTACTGTGAGGGAGGCCTTTTGAGCACCCCTCCCTAGTTGACAAGACTGCACGCCTTGAGACAGGCCTATATCATGGTGCACATGCACGATCCATGTTCGCCTGTGCCCAATAATTATCTACCAAGGATCACCATGTCGTTGCAACTGCACCACTCAGGGTTGGGCTGCATGTCTTATCATCTAGGAGACTTTCCCATCCCAACACATAGTGATGCAGACAGTGGTGGAAGCAGCAGCCGATCTCTGGAGCATCAGTGATCGAGGCTCAATGCTGAACTTACAGCAGCAAAGCAACTCCGTCTCTTTCTCCTTCTAAGACCTTGAGGTCATTCAAGAAGGCAGGCCACCAAAACTGAAGGTCAAAGGGGCCTTGAATGGAGTGGTGCCATTGTGCCTGGACCCTGCACGGAAGTGGTGTCCCATCTGTAGGAATAGGGGAGAAGTCACTGAGTCACCCCAGCAAAACCGGAGCTGTGGGTATTTATCCAAAACTTCTGGTTGGAGATTTTCCTGGTATTGCAAGTGGGGGAGAAAGACACAGGCCAGTGGTGGTGGTGGTGGGGGTGACAGTGAGAGCAATGGTGGAAGGAGGTCTTTGATCTCACCCACTCTGCAGAGTGATAGCATATGTGATGCCTGTGAGTGGCAGAAAAGGATGTTGGCTGTTCTAAGTGCATTCCTGTTATGGCTACACTTTCCACAGGAAGAGTGGCCACTAGTACCAATAGAGAAAATGGCAACTAATTCAAAAGAGGTTTTTTTTCTGCCTTCAAAAAAGCATATTCCATTGGCTTTTTACAAGTGTGAGTTGGAGCAAACATGGACATTTGGATAAGCAGAAGACAAACATCTGGTTTCCTAGTTCTAACACCAACAGCCACCCCAAGTCTTCCAGAAAGCACAATGATAGACAGCCGTTCCTTGTTCTTGGAGCAACCCAGTTATCTACTCAAGGAACAAAAACATTATTTTCTTCAGTGTATTTGGAGATATCCAACAGGCAAATGCTATTTTTTTCTGTCACACTGAAAATCCTTGCACTGATCATGGTTGGACAATGAGCTGAGAGGTATTAGGCCAGGTAAACTCTGTCACCTCCTCCTGCTGGCACACACTCCACAAACTTTGGAAGATCTTCAGATGGATCCCAGCTGACTTGCAGGACAGTCACCCACGCCATAGTCACTAGCAAGCTCGATTACGGCAACGGCCTCTACGCTGGCACCTCAACTAGGCACATCAAAAAACTTCTGCTCATCCAGAATGCCACCGTCAGACCCATTCTGGACCTCCCTCACCGAGAACACACCTCCCAACACCTGAGGACCCTCCACTGGCTACCGGTCGAGAAGCGAATCACCTTCAAGCTTCTCACCTACACATACAAGGCCATACGCAATGCAGGACCTGCTAACCTGAACCACTGCGTTTCCTTCCACACCCCTGCCCGATCCTCCGCTCCACCCAGATGGCCCTGGCCAATGTTGCTCGCATCCGCAAAACCACAGCCGGAGGATGATCTTTCACCTACACTACACTACAGCACTACATGCCACTAACAGATGTCTACTGGGTAAGTGACACTTTCCATATATATCTTTTGGGTAGCTTGGCACAGAGCAGTGAGGCTTATCACAGAGGCAATGTGTAAAGCAAAGACACAGCACTTCCTAACTGCAACCACGCTGTTCAGCACAAAGGAGACTTCACACACAGTGAATGTATAAAAAGATTGTATTCAACACACAGCTTGTCAACAAAGGAGGGTGATAATGTCACTCTGGGCCTATTCCTCAATTTGCAATGGAAGCCGCGAAATGAAGCCCAGCTGTGTTACACAACCACTGTACGTACACATCAAGAAAACAGTACATTCCCTCCCTGCACCCACATAAGGTGCCAAATGTTGTCAGCACAAGACCCACCCTAGAATTCCCCGCAATCAATGTAACACCAACATTCAGGGTGCACCATGATTCCCGGAACTGCCTGACAGGATAAACGTGACCTACAGCACCACTGTACTGCCTTCACATTCACCGTCCCGAACATCCACTCTGCACCGTTGTGCAGTGCCACGGGTATAGGTCAGCACTCACTCGTACGCAGTCGCTCCCAGCACCCTAATGCTGTGCCCTGAAATTCGGATAGTGGATGCCACTGTGTTTGCAAGCACCCTGGGTCCCCAAACCCCCTTCGTCCATCAACTAGCTTCGGCTATCCTGCCCCTTCAGGAAGCAAAGATTGCATCAACCTTTCCTAGGTTACTAGGCCACTCGTGGCTAAATCAGCAGTTTCAGGGTCAAGGTGGGGGAAAGGAAAGACAACAGCTGGCAAACAATTGAGGAGGAGATGTTCGGGCCCCCCGCAGGAGGTTCACTCAGAGGTCTGCAAAACACAGATGGAGGGTCAGTGGGGCTGCCGTTAGACACCAAGGCGCCAAGCCCAGCCAGACAGTTCTAAGTTACCAAATAGTTACCAATTTCAGCACCTCTGGAATGGGGAGGTGCAGGCGGGGTTTGTTGACGTGAAACTCCCTAAACACTTCCAGTTGTACATGACAAGTTACTAGGACCGTACATCCTGTACCAGGAGATGACGTGTCTGAGGCACGAAGACTCAAGTGACCCCAGATGGTTACGATTCCACATGAAAATTGCTCAGTGCTGTACACAAAAATGAGGCACAACATCAGGGGTTCGTTGATCTGAGTCACCCTGACTGTGCAAACATTCTCAAGCCAATTCCCAGGATGATACCTCCTTGGAAAGAGGCACTCTTCTGGTGCGTGATGACTTGAACTGCACCACACCCTTCCAGACTCTCCCACAAAGGATGTAAATCCCACACGCCTCTAGGAGGCACAACATCTGGCACACGATGACTTAAGTCACACTAGACCATCTAGTCACTCTTGGCACTTGGGGGGTTATTCTAACTTTGGAGGAGGTGTTAATCCGTCCCAAAAGTGACGGAAAAGTGACGGATTTACCACCAGGCGTATTACGAGCCCATTATATCCTATGGAACTCGTAATACGGCTGGTGGTATATCCGTCACTTTACCGTCACTTTTGGGACGGATTAACACTCCTCCAAAGTTAGAATAACCCCCTTGGTTTCTGTACCTCTCTGGAATGAGGCACACTGTCTGGGACACAATGAATTGTAGTCGCACCAGACTCCCTGGTCACACACTTCGACACAAGTTCAGTCGTGCCATATTAGGCCTAGTGAAGTACAACTCAGGTTGCAACCCCACCTCTGAGGATTGTAACCAATTAACTGGGCACCGCACACCATGTGCATGCAGCCAAGGCTCACACGAGAGAAATGTGATTCACTCGACAATAGTGGGCCCCACAGGGTCCCACACCGGGTGATCCTGTTCACACCAACAAGATGCAGGCTCCATGATAAAGAGCCACTCACCTGAAGTCTGGGCAGTACTTGAGCAAGCTCTGCACCAGGCAATTCTGGTCTCCAGACAAAATAATTAGGCCACGCTAACGCCCTGTTGCCAGGTGAAGACTAGCATATGATCTAGACACAGCAGAGGGCACCGCTCTCTAGATATTACCAGTTGTCGGTGTAGGTCTCTCTCAGGAAGTCTTTGATGTCCATGAGACCTCCTCAGAGAACAGGGGAGAGGAACCCTTCGGGATGCTACACAGCAACAGGCAACCATCCCCAGGCCAGTCTCTAAGCAGGAAGAAGAGCACAGATCACATTCTTGGACAGTTATCCTCCAGGGCACAACAGAAGTCTCTGGCAGTGTGTCCACGATGTCCAGCAACACCAGTCCTGCATCACCAAAAAGGTTACTCTGCCTTGCAGACTTTGAGTACCCCAAGTTATATCAGATGGTTCTATTGAAATTGGTGGGTGGCTCAAGGGTTCTCCTCTGAACCACAGATGACTCCCCTAAATTACCTCAATTTCCACCCTAAGGCTCTGGAAAGCAGATCTTTATTTTTAGAGGGGCCATGCCCTGGCTTCTAGAGCACAAGTGTCAAAAGCTTCTCCCCCCAATCTATCTATCCAGGCCCCAAGCGGCAGGGATCTGTCGTTCTGGATGCCAGAATTTTATAGTGGTCACCTGGAGAATGCACAGATGTGCTCTACTTCCCTACCTACACAGGAAAACCATCAGGGTTCAAGTTGCACACCCAGGCGAGTGTTACCAGTTGACAATCAAACACAGCAACCCAGTGTGCAATTATGCACACAATGGCAAGTTCTGTCAGTCTCATTTAAGCGTTTGTCACCCTGGTGCAAGTAGGCACTTCACAAGCCCAGTTATTCCAAGCTCCCAATATATATGAACTCCCATGTGCATAGAGAGGCCGCCTGGGACTGGCTCACTATACGATCTGGCGCCCTTTGACAAGGGTGCCCCTACTGGCAAGCTGTGCTAGGCGTAGCATAGCCAAAATTTCTCCCTCATGTAAGTGTACACCTACTGTTCTGGTATGCCATGTTCAGTACCTCTGAAGGCCGGAAGGCCCCTGTGCACAACTTGGGTCCTGCCGTGGCAGGACTCACACATATCGGTAAGCGCCACCTCCCCTCTACGGGAGGACATAAGCGCACACTTCTTCCCTGCCCATTTAGGGGAACAGTGCCCATGGCCACTAGTAGAGGACCGGTCAACCCTTGTGAATGAGGCTCACTCCCCCCATAGGTAGGGGACACCCGCATGGGGGTGCTCCCCTGCCCAGACAAGGTACACCTTTGTATACCCACTCTGCCCTCTGCCTACCACCAGTCCCCAGTCTGGGCCCTCCAGGAAAGGGGTAAGGCAGCTCAGAGTTGGCCCCCGAATCAGGACTGCCACCCTGAGCGCAGATGCACTAGCGCCCCTGCAGGCCTCTTCCACAGGCCCAGGACATGGTTAATGGGCTTCTAGGGGTAAAATACCCAGTGCACATCCCCCTAGTCGCCAGGGCTATACCCACCCTGGTATATGGTATACCTGCTGCTCAGGGCCCTCCTGGGTACAGCACCTCACTCATCTCCCGATCCACTCCTTCCTACCACAGGTAGGACAGGCGGGCCCACGTTCCCACCCCCAGACAGTGGGGAAGTGCCCAGGGTCCTAATGTCATCCACAGAAAGTCAGCAAAGAATGGGAGCAAAAAAAGCAAAACGTTTAAGGAAAATTCCCTTAAAAGAGCCATGTCCAACACTTCACTTATTTCTAAGATTCAGAAAAGTGGTGTTTAGACCACTATCAAGAATGTCCAATCACGATTCAGGTACACTCTGACAAATAATCAATGTCTCCATCTATCACCCTTATGGAGGGAATGACATTGCAGTATTGTCGGATTCTTTGCACAAGATTGTAAATTAAAGTGATGTCATCTGCATACTGAACTACTTCAATAAACAGAACTGTCAATCCTGGATAAATACAGATATCTTTACAGAGTTGTACTGTCTGTTGTCTGATGATGACTGCAACTTCGGAGTGAGAGCAAACCCTCCAACCCCCCCAACTAGCGGACTTCAAAGTAGTAAATCACTGAATTCTTTTAGACTGAAAAATATTGGTATCAAAGTATATGCACGGGTGTGGTTTTGCAGTTTTCTGTCCGAAATGTCGTTCCAGGTAAAAGTGGGGTCTTTTCCTTCATTGGTTTGACGGCTATCTTGCATGGACCCTCATGGATTTATATTGTCCCCTTTATTATTAAAACTATACATGGCCCCAGTGGTCCAGCTAGCCCGGTCACAAGGGTTGGATTTATTCATGTATGCAGATCAAACTCAGAAAATACTACAGATCTCCAAGGATGAGTGGCACTGTAGTTCAACTCTGCTTCTGCATATCACAGGTTGAACAATTGATGTATAACCACCATCTAAAGTTACATCACAGTAAGATGTAGATCCTTTGTCCTTTGAGACCTTCTCTTTTCTTCGTTCTCTTGTCTGGCCTACTACACTGGGTCTCAAGTCAATCCCAGTTCCCAGCTTAAGAATCCTGAACTGAAACTGGACTTTGCTTTTTCCTTGTCTGTCCAGGTTACGTCTCTGGTCAGTTCATGTGTTCTTCAGCTCAGAACTTTGAATGGAATCTTACACCTGTGTAATGATTTTACGTGATGATTTTGAATGCCTTCATATCGCTCCTTCGATTATTTTAATTATGTTTACAATAACCTGCCTGCGTACATGATTCCCATGCTCCAGCTGGTACAAAGTTAGGCCACCAGATTCCACATTTCAGATGCGATAGCCTCCCTTCACTGGCTCATTGGAAATGAGTGCATTTTTTTCCCCCATATCACCTTGCCTAGTGTACAAAGCTGTGCCTTCACAAAGCCGTTCTATCCTTGGAAATTGCTTTATGTAGTACCGATCTGCTCGTTCGTTTGAGATCTGTGGGTCAGTTTCTTTTGTGGTTCCACGGGTCCAGCGCTCCATGCTTGGTTGATGGGTCTTTTTTTATCACTGATTCGAAGTGAGGGAACAAACTACGTGTTTACCTTAAGAAAGAAGTAAACCTCAGATTTAGAAAAGCACTAAAAACCTGCTGCTTCCAGAAATATCTTAAATCAAGGCTGAAGTCATCACATTGACTGCTATTTTGCTAATAGTAACAGTATATCCCTTTTAAGAGGTGGCAGTTTTGTGCTTCATAAGTAACAGTAACAAAAAACAAATATCTTATTTCAGTGATGCGATCAGCTCTACAGCCACACATCAGTCAAACGTTAGTTTCAGAAAAGACTACAGTGCTTAGCCAGACCCAGGCGTTTCCATATATGTAATTCCACTGACCTACACAACTTGTAGGTTCCCTTTGTTGTCTTCCTGTAAAACTTTCCAAGTACACAAAGGTTCATTGGCCATTATGAAATGCTCCTCACTCCTAAGAGAGTGATGTAAGATGCAGTTTGCCGTTCGATAATGGTGACTATATATCGTCAAATGCCATTTTGCACCAAGGTTGAGTTCGTGCTTCTGACATTTCCTAATTGAAAGCAGCTTTTCTTTGCAAAGTAAGAGCTAGGGAACATTGAAGATGGCTACGGAAATACATAAGGATGAGCAGCGGGTTTGGAGCACAAATTATAGTAACCCACTTATGAGCATCAAGCTTTAAAGCTAACGCCAGCATTCCCGCTGCTTACCATTATGTGCATTCTAAATGTATATATGTAGGTATACATAACGACCATCAATCCTGTGTGCGAAAGAGCTACGAGTCAGACATCATAGTCATTTGGAACACATGGAACCACAACAAGACTTTAAACGGACTTTCATCAATTATTTCCTTCTGTGGACAGATTTCTACTGTGATGGAATTAAAGTTCATGCATTTAAGAGACACAGTGCTCAAGGTAGAGGTGTAGATGTCGTTCCTATGATTAAAAGCTCAGCCGGGGCAAAAATTAATTTGTCCTCAAAATATGATATAAAAATCAGGAAAGCTGATTTCTCTGAAAGACAAGCCACTGATGCAACTGGAAAAGACCGAACTGGAAAGGAAATATGCATTTCTTAGAGATATTTTGTCTGCCTTTTCCGTATGCGCAGAATGTTGTTTTTGCTTCCCAATATCCGCACACGTTGGTTTAGAAGTGTCTACAGAAGCGGTCTCAGTGTTTTCAGTTACCTTTAGCTTTTCTCAAATAAAATATTCCCCGATAGTGAGCGTGGCTGGTGTTAGAGTGCATGTTGGTACAAAATGCTTAACTACGTAGCACATTCCTGCAAATAAAAAGTACCAGGAATAACGAACCCCCAACTAGTTGCATCACCTGAAGGCTTTTTGCACCACTTTTTCTCCTCTCCTAAAAGCACCCAAGTGGGGTATGTAGGCATGAACCTCTTCGTGTCTTGTGAGTTCCCCTACAACCAGGCGAGCCATCGGGGAGCCTCATGCCTCACCTGAACATTGCTCTGCAAAAAGTGACTAGTGGGAAGCAGACCGTTGACAGGCCCTTGATGAAAGGTCCCAGTAACGCGCTATTTAATCTTTGACTTAAACAACCCAGAATCTACTCCCATCTCGGACATTCCACACCCAGTGATTTAAATGGGCAGGTACTGCCCAGTACTGAATACCTGCACTTCTTTCATTTGAAAGGGAAAGAACATGCATTTCTCAACACTTATGCAGTATACTTATTTGTGTGTGTGTGTGTGGGGGGGGGGGGGGGTACTAGAGCTTCCCAGGAGCAAACAAGTACTCTTGATAATTAGTACCCGCACTTCCATATTTCCATTTGAAGAACTGTCCCCAATTATAATTTAGGGAGTAAAACTGCCCTCAACTTCCAAAATCATGTGACTATAAGAAGTTGGGGGGAAGAGAGAGTGCTGTGTAGAACAGCTGTGATGCTGAAATGTGATTAATGAACATCTAATCTGTAAAACGGACTGAAAAGCCACATGTGTAGTAAAAACATTAGTCTATGATGTTTGTGTTTACTGTTTAGCAACTGTAAATAATTTTCACACTTGTTTGTTGATCTGTCTCTTATCATTTTCTGTGATTCTGTTACATGTTATATGTTAAAAACGACCTCTAGTTGGTAATTTGGCATTGTCCTAAGGAAAGCCATTAAATGTGATCTGCGGAATAAATACTAGCAACATATAGAATAAGGTCTGCACATTGCTCACCGATGTCGAAGCTTCTTCTAAATGTGTAATTTTGGTGACAAATTATTTTTGAATACTAATAATTTAGGATGAATAAAGTTGTAACCAATGAATTATTAAGGTTGCACTTGAAACAGTTTTATTTAGAGCTTTAGAAGTGTGTTTATTATTGTAGTTTAGTTATATCACTGTCACAACTCCTTTCAAAGGGCCACAGGGCTTGCAGGGCCAACTGGGCCCAACTGTGGTGGCTGAGGCCTTTTACTCCTGATCTACTATGGATCCTGAGCAACTGGGCAAAGTACCTCTTCCTCACTAGACTCTCAGTGGTAGTTGTGGATGAGCAGTCAAATGCTTCCTTGCGGGAGGAAGGGTAGATACAGGTGAGTGAACATGACTCCCATAACTCACAGCACACACAGTATTGTCAATAAATTAATATCCAGTGAAATACTTGATTTTCTAAGAAAAAGAAGTATTTTATTTCTAACTCTACAGATTCAAAGGTATACATTTGTAAGCAATAACACAATCCTCCTTGAGGTCTGGGCTTCAGCATTTATCAGGCAAATCCCTGTCCCACCCTCTTCCTTGCAAAGTAGTTGAGGGTTACTCACCTTTAACTGGTGGCCACATCCAGGAAATGCTCATCAGTAGGCTGTACTCAACAGTTCTTCTTTGATTCATAAGAATTAGTCAAAATTGCCTATGTTGTCCTCCACCAGAGTCCTCTGGGGCTCCACAGGCCCAGTTCAAGTCTTACCCACTCCTGCAGCACATAAGTGATCGGTGTGGCAGTGGGTGCCCTGAGTGCAGGCACACGTGAGTCTTGATCCTGCTTGGAGAAGTCGGGCTGCTTGCAGTATATGTGGTAGCACATGGCAGGCACAGGCTCCCTCTCCTGAACAGTGCTTCCTGCTGTTCCCAGTGGTTGGAGCAGTTTACACTGCAAGTCAATCTTCCTCAGCAGGCGCGGGATTTGATCTTTCAGCGCCTGACCATAGCACGACTGGGGTGCAACATCTTCCTTGGCATCCTTCACAGTCCTCGGGGGTCAGCTAGTGAAGATCTCGTTGTGTGGGCTTGACTCACTGGTTACAGCTCACTCTATTCCTGGGCAACAGCCTTAAATCTTTAGCAATTCAGTCCCGACAGCCCCTCCTGGCATATAGGGTTATCGTAGTACCTCAAGTCGCAACATAAATGCTCTGATGCAATCGCCCACACCACAGCAGTCCCTCCTCACACACGGTGTTGCCGCTAAGGCGTTTGTGAGTCATCGCACATTGCTCCCACAAGTACTTTAGCGGTTGCACCCTCTGGCATACGGAGTCAGCGTAATGAGGCAGTACAAGATTGGTGCTCCCTGCACAGCGTTCGATGCACAGCTCAGTCCATGGCAGCCCTCTCTGTGCATATGGGATCACCAAGAGCAATCCTGTACACAGGCAGTGACCAGATTGGTGCAAAGCCAATTCCTCACACAAGGAGTCCTACCAGCAGGGCTTCCCCCTAGACCTCGCTCTCTCTAACACTCTATTACTCTCCTTCACAGGGCACACCAGTCTTGGCAAGCAAGCAGGTGCTCGTGCTCCAGGCTATGTGGTCTTGGTTTCGCTGGTTGATGTCCCCTTACCCAGCAGGGAGACTAGCAGGCCTTGGGCTCCCCCCCAGCTCTGGTCACAGGCAGAAGTATTGCAGAGCTTCCCCTTCTCACAAGCCTGTCTGGGTGCTTGGCAGAAGACAAAGTTTGGGGTCTCAACCTCCCTTCCTCATCATGCTTATCCAAACACCAAATGCTATTTAGGGTCTGAGTCTTCAAAGTTTTATGTTGGGGTTCTTCTTCTTTTGAAGTGTATAATTCTCTTTTTTTCCTTTCCCCTTGAAAGGACGTGTGTCACAGTAGGAGAGACCGGAAGCGGATTGTCCCACAACACAATCCATGGGAGGGACCAGAGCTCACACTTGGATGTCAGTCGCAGTGTTATGAGCATCAAAAGGTTACTCTCAGGCTTCTGGCCCTAATCTTTATGATTCCCTTATCCGTCCCATCTCCTCCCTGAGATGTGCCCAGGCCCCTTCCTTTGTGATCTATCACTGAATCAAAGAGCATCTTTTTGAAGTATAAAGGGAAGGTCCCTTCCTCCAGTGTGTTTGACCCTGCTAACAAGAATGCAGCAATACACATATCTGTCTGGGGGAATTTCTCTCCTCACTCCTCCTCGTGTCTTTACCAGGTAGGTCTGGGCTTCCCAAAATGGACTCCAGGGTCCTCCATGTAATGTACACTTGCACTTGAGTGTACATTCATAGCATACTTATTGTTCGGTACTGTTAACGTCATGCATTGTGTTATTACAGGCAGGTATTGTGCTGTTACAGACATATATACATTCAGCACACACATACAGTCTGTGCACACTGCTCAATACTGTAGCTTTTCTGTACTGGAACAGAGCGTGGTATTTACAAACACGCTCTGCCTGCGCACACGCTCACCAGGTGCGCACTGCACAACACTTAACCCTTTATGTATTCTAATGCACGCAAGCACACATATACCCACATGCTGTCATTGTGCATACACTGCACAGTCCTACATCCCTCCTGAAATATATTCAAAGCAGGCATACATTTTCTCCTGGGAGTCATGGTGCTGGAGTGAGGACTGAGGGTGCTGGAGTGAGGACTGAGAGTGCTGGTGTGCTGACATAGGACACAGCAACCGCGATCTGTGGAGGGTCCCAAGGTGGAGGGAGACAAGGCGAGGCGGTAGTTACTGGCCTGGGGCCCGTCAAAATTGGAAAGTCTTGAGTCGGGGGAGCTTAGCTGACTGAGCGAGTTTTTCAGACACTGCTGAGGCCTTGCTGAACTGGCCGAGTTTGAGGCCGTGCTGAAACCACTCACCCTGAAGCGCTGAGGCCCATAGGGGATTGGAAGCCTGCGGTGCTGCTCGCTGTTTGACCACGTTGAAAACTGAAACTCACCTGCTAGCCAGTAGTTGGGGTGAGACGTGTGACATTGCTCATGGTGTGCTGAAAATTTGGAAACTGGAAATTCTCCGCTGTTACAGCTGTCAGTAAGCCTTGCCTAAAAGGCCTTCAAATAAGTCCTGCAAAAACTCTAATATTAAGCACTCTAATAACAAGCACTGCATATCTTCAAAACAGCATATCCAGTGTATCTATATCCTGCATTACTCAAACCTCCAGGGTAGCATAATCTGATGTAACAGGCTTGCACATACAGTCCTACAGCCCAGGACATACAACATACGACCCACGAAAGCAGGCAGGGTGCGTGTGCCGTTGGCCCACTCAGCCATACTGCGGCTCTCTCTCTCACCTTCTCGGCCCCCTTGTTTCCCCTACTTTAGATATTGCTCTGCCTTCATTTCACTGTGTTGTGCTGTGTATTTGGCCCCTTTGGAAAAGCTTGAACCCCCTTCCATAGGGGAGGTGAGTGGGGCAGGTTGGGTGCTCAGTGGTAGGGGGATTGGGCCCACAGAGCATCGTTGGCAGACAGCGTGCAGTCAGTTGACTGGTATTTCGGTTGTCTGGCTGACAGGGGGCACAGGTGAGGCAGAAGACGGGGGTGGTGCGGTGATGGGTGCTTGGAGGGCTGGCGGCCCAGGTGCGGCTTGTGGTGTTTGGGAATGTTCAAATCAATGGTGGATTTTCCTGTATCAGTACATGATGCCTGATGTCTGAGGTCGCTACTAGATTCAAGACATTTGATGTTAAACTTGAATTATTTAAACCTCACAAAATTTTGCTGAAAACTTGGTATCTTGTGAAGCATGATCTTGATGCCGGCCTAAGCCCGCTGATTTGGCTGGTTTCACGATAAAGTAAGATTGTATTTGTGGAATATTACTAGAAATTGCATAATGCGTTGTAAACTGCATCGGCTTAGTGACCAGCCGGGTTGAGCCAGCTGAAGGTGGCTAGCTATTCAACATTGAGCATATTTCTACATTGGGGCAGCAACCACTTTTATTTTAGCCTGTCTTGCCGGTTAGCCGTCTGCAGTCTTGAAGCAGCTTGTCTTTTCTTCTCACCTGTCTGGAGCCAAAATGACACTTAGGAAACTTCGATCTCGGCGTTTGATTGGCAAATCTAACACAGCTAATAATTTATTGAAATTAAATTTAAAAAATCTATTTGTTGCAGGAAGTCTTATTTGTCATTTTGAAGTCTTAAACCACCATTACGAGCTTTCTATTGATAAGTAACAAGGAGGAGGGAAGAATGCCGATGGATATTGGAAGGGGTAAAGCTGTCAGGCGTCTCTCAGCCCCCATCCCTCACAATGTATTGATTTGTGTGAGGGAGCTCAAGCCAGTCAAATCTCTCCTGCAATACTAAAATCTGCCTCACAGTGCAGTTCTTCTGCTCCACAGAAGGGGGAGTTATGCTTAGGGGGCCTAATCTTGAAGGTGTTGTGGATGGTCAAAAGCTGGGCTCTGTGGAACTGGAGGCAGTATTGTCTGATTCCGACGAATAGTAACTTTGAGCTCTTCTCAATAAGCGGTCTGCCTAAAAATCAGGAGCTGGACTTAAGCAAGACTCAGGGTGACCCTTTGGGCCACCCGTGTAGTCAAGATGTACAAAATGTTCCACCAAATTTGCAGTGTTTACCAAGCTGCCCGTCCCTGCATGCACTATATTGTACCACTTCTTCCCTAAGGCATTCCTCGGTTTTATTAAATTATTCAAATTATTGAACTCTATGAATGTTTTAAATTGCAATTCTATTGTGTTTACAGGTTCACAAGAAATTGCACACCAGCCTAATATGGATGGGGAAGGTGGGTTTGGAAGGTTTCATTTGAAATCGTGTTTTGTTTTGAGAAAGTGCTGTCCTCTATCTTATCTTTGTTGGAAAGATCAGTTGCTAACTCTGATCATGTGTTGGATGTTTTATCCTCTATCCGTTTGGGGGCACAACACCTTACTACTTTGGGTTGGGGGTCATTTGCAGGTCCAAAAAGTAAAAGAGCTGAAATTGCAGGCTACCCAAGTTAACTGCTTGGTCAATTGGTTGGGGGGGGGGGGAGACAATCAAAGGAAATTGGCACACAGGTGGGTAAGGCTTGCAGGGTAAGGGTGTTCTCTTCAAAAGCAGCTAGTAAAATATTTGTGCACAAAAATGGAGGAGGATAATGTGTATTCAATAAAATATATATTTCTGACCAAGAAGAGAGAAAGGCGCAGCAGTTGGGGAAACTCTGTCTTTCTGATTTTTACTAAAGAAGCAGTCTCTTCTGGTGGTACTCCCCTGGAGTAGCTCCTACCCCCAGCACCAATCATTGGGGTCCCAGAGAGGGTGGTGGCAGATCTTGGGGGTGGGTCAAAGAAAAATTCCCAAAGGGAAAAAGAAATGGCGCATCACAAAATGCAAATCTAGAAAGTTAAGATTTCCAAGTGTTCTTGCTGACGCTACTTTTCTGGATTCTTCCGGGAACTTGAAAAGGTGGAATGATGCCCCTCGTAACAGGAACTCTGTGCCCTCTGGGTCAGAAACTTCCACTGTGTGTATTTTTTAATGGCCTGGAAGCACTGGGCTTAAAAAGTGCAAGTCACGAATTGGGGTCTGCTCCTACTGTAGGTGGAGATCATTGTCAAGAATAATGATGGTTTACATAAGACAATGGAAGATCATGAGAGTGGGGAGCTTGGTAGGCACGACGGTTTAAGGGCCAAAGCAGTTTGTCCGGGACCCAAAGAAGGGCAACAGGATTCAGTGTTGTCTCCTCTTGTATCCTTTTCCTGGGAACACGCCTACTCTGTATAAATGAATGACTTCTAGACCTCTGAATGGAGAGGCATAATCTTTTTTCCCCCACAAGCGAATTCCATTTTGGGGGTCCTGAAACAAACTCTGAAAAATCAGTGGCAAATGAGGAAGAACATGGTCTAACTTCTGATATGCTGGACTTTGTACATTTGTTCGATGGGTAATTCTGTCCTTTTAGTAGACAATTTTCTAATTTGTTACGGGAACTTGAGGCTTTAAGTTTGATTACAAGTAAGGACATTTATACTGTCTTTGTAAATCTATCTGTTACTTATCAGAGGTCAGGGGTAACATTTTATTCTAAGCTGGTAGTGTCACTGATTTTAGCAAATGCTGATTAGATTAGGAAGAGAGGGATTGATGTAATCTGTGTAGAACCCCGCAAAGAGTTAACACCTGACAGTCCAAGGTGGAACTCTCTGGGTCTGTGCAGGACGGGTATCCTAGGGGATCGATTAATCTCAAGATATTACCATCTCTGTAGGGAAATATATAGGGAGGAGAGTAATAAGCATTGGAGGCTCTGAGTGGTTGGACCCCTGGGGGGGAAGACAAGTCCCCTAACATGAATCGGGTAGCAGGCACACTGAATGAGGCTAGAGCCAATGTGCAGTACCCGGTGGTGCAGAGGTAGCCTTCAGGGTAAACTAGTTTCCTGCAACATGGCTAGCTTCGGCCAACCTAATGTAAAATTTAATTATGTAGATTGTCTTAAGCTATTAATCATATGTTTGTAGGAAACATGGGTCTGTACTGATTTCACATTTGATAATTACTTTGTTTACTCCTGTGAGGCAACACTCTCCACTAAAGGTCATGCCAGAAAAAGCATTGCGATCTTGCTTCAAAATACTATTAACGGGAATCCAAAGGTATTTGTACAATCCTCTAATTTATGCCTCTGTTTAAAGTTATCAGTGATCAAAGAGTGTAGTGGGCTGTCCACTTTCTTTGCTTGTAAATGTTTACATCCCTCCTGGTAAGGTAAAGGATGCTTTACTAAATTCCATGCTTTCCTTTGTTTGTAATAGTAATATGGAGGAATGTCCCTTGATAATAATTGTAGGTGATTTAATGCTAAGGTGTCTAGCTTGTATGACTTGAAGTAATTTACAAATGGATGAGGCTTAGGGTATTCCTGATGAGTGTTTACCAGACAAAATAGGGTTGATAGGAAGGGTATTTGTTTTTAAGAAAAGTCTGAGATCAAATCTGTGTTTCTTAATGGCAGATGCCCTGAGGACTCTCCTAGCTCTTATACATTTTATTCTCCTAAAGGACAGTCTTTAATTGACTACATGGTGGTGTCCTACCGAATCTCCAATGCCTGTTCTCAGCTGCGGATTCTACAGACTGATTTTAACGATCATAGTATCCTTTCAGTGTCTACTGATTTAGATCTTATGGCCCTTGATAACTGGAATATTTTGAAGGCCACAGCTGAATATAATCAAACTAACAGCCGTACCTTTTGGTCGCAGGAAGGTATGAAGCTTTTGGGGCACAATCTGGAAATGGCAAGCTTGGGCTCTTCTGATTAGTCGTGTTGCGATTCAATCTCCTAGCATGAAAAGCAGTTGGTGCTCTTTTGAACCTTGGGGAGTAAAGAAAGTATTAATCAAACCAAACCTGTTCTTAAGATTTATTGGGCTGTGAAAAAGGTGAATCAAGAAGTAGATTGTTTCATTAGGAAACAATTTAAGTCCTTTGTGCCTTTTAGACAGAGAGAAGTACATCACCTTAAGTGGAAGAGAACGAGATTGAGGTTGTGGAACACAGGAAGGAGAAGGACAAGAAATTGATTAATTTGAGGGAAGCAGCTGTGTCACATAAATCCCATAAATACTGGCTTTTAACAGCTAAATATTGTGATTCCAGAGTCACAACCCAGGCAATTCCGATTTTGGATGCAATCTGGACACAGCATGTTTCTGATTTATATGCTAGTATTGAAAGAAACTGTAATGAGCATGTCTATAGTATTAAAGTATATGATATGGAGCTATTTTGTCCCCTCTCCTGTAAGGAGATTGAGGGATTTATAGAAGGTACACGAAGCTCTGCCGCTACGGGCCCTGATGAATTTTCAATTGCTCCTATTAAACAAGAGCCATTTCTATGGGCTACTTTTTTATGTCCTTTATTCCAGCATTAACAGGTGACATTCCATCTTCTTGGAAGGATAGTGTTATTGAACCCTTATATAAAAAATGTCTTAAGGCCTCTCCGTGAAGATTAAAGACAAATTGCTAAAAGTTTACTTTCTCACCTTCATGATTGGGCATTTGGCAATAACATTATTCCAGCGCTGAACAGGTGGGTTTTAGAAAGAATTGTGGTACTTTGGATAATATTACTGTTGCCGATACGTTGATAGAAAAGTACTCTAAGAGCAGGGGCATGCCTATGTATTCTGCCTTTATTGATTACAACACAGCGTTCAACAAGTTAGAATGGGGGACGCTGTGAAAAAAAATATTTGTGTTAGGGATGCCAGCTCACCTCCTAAGGTGAATTATTGCATTGCTCTCTTCTCCTTGGACTCAGGTTTTGATGGGGGGGACGGAGACAGGTTTGTCTAGGAGAGTGGCATTGCAAAATGGTTTAAAGCAGAATTGCCTGCTTGCACAGCTTCTCTTTTCCTTTTAAACACGACTGGCCTAGCAGAGTTAGTCTGATAAGAGGAGATCCACCTAAACATGGTCTAATGTGTGCTGGATGTCTCCTTTGTCTCCTTTACGTGGACAATGTCATCCTATTGGATTTAACTCCAATAGGTCTTCAAAGACGGCTCTGTGCACTGGAGAAATATGCTTAAGTGCACTTTTTAAGATAAATATTGCTAAGAGTAAAGTCATGATCTTCAGAGCTAGGAAAAGGTTCAATTGGATTCTGTGGGACACTGGGATGGAAATCGTGCGGATTTATCCCTACCTCAGAAGAATTTATTTCTAGTAACCACAAACCGTTGCAGATGTAAAGCACTTTCTCAGGCTTCGGCTTTTCAAAGATCGTATAAATGCTGTGGGCAAAGACATTCTGCACATGTTTCAGCTGTGTAAAAGGAAAAGATACAACACCCACTCTGAGTTATGCTGGTGAAGTGAAGGATGTACCGTGCTGGGCCTTCTTCAAGAACACAGAGCGGCACATTTAGCGTCAAATCTGCAATTGGAGGTCCATGGTTTCCCTTCCAGCTCTTTGGCTCGAATTTGGGCTACTTTCCATTTGTGTGCTTGCTCTGGCAGCGGCCTTAAGGTGGGTAAACAATCTTTTGGGTGGTGAAATGAGCTCTAGCCGAGCTACTCTAAAATCTGAAATTTTTCAAATTATGAAAGAAAAAAGTGATTTGTATTCTACCTTTATGAAAGCCTTGGAAACATATGGAATTGCTCAGACTGGGAATTTTCCTTTTCCAAAATGCAAGTTAAAAATTGGGATAAAAAAGTTATTGTTTATAGTAATTATGAACAGAGATACCGCACTCTGTACTCAGTTTGTAAGGAATGAAGTAATAGGCAGTAGTATTTATAAACACATCCAACTTTATCTTTTACGGAAAATCTTCCGCAATTATTTTGTTATTAAGGTTAAACCTATTACCGCTATGTGATATTACAGGAGAATGGGAAGGTATTCCAAAGGATGGGAAGGTATTCCAAAGGATGAGAAGTTTGTGAGCTTTGCCAGTCCCACATTTAAAATTTGAAACATGATATTTTTATGCCCAAATCTGCACTTTGCACGTTGTCACTCTGAGACCAATCTTTTTAAAAATATAATAAAACTTCAGTTGTCGATGCCAGATCTTGTATGTTTGCCCCTCCCTCAGAAATGGCTTGTGCAAAAATCTTCTAATTTTGTAAATGTGTTTAAATGTTTTAAAATTTACTCCAGTTTTACGCTAACGTTTTTTTAACTCAATTGTATTTGGAGAGAATTGAAGTATTTTATTAGTGGATTTGTATTCTGCTTTTTTATGTGTATTTCTTTTTTAGTCAATTGTTTTTACACCATTTTGTTTGAGGATTTGCTCTTCATTTTTGGTAGCTTGACCTGTAATCATTTTGAAATTGCTCTAGTGTTTTTGCACGTGTGACTTAGTTATGTGCACTTGTATTAGTCTGCTTTTTGCACCTTATATTGGAGTACCATACTGTGTAATCCGCACATCCGGAAAGGTTTTGCTGAGCACTTTATCTAATTTTATTATTATAAAGATTTTTAGATGTGTTCCATCAGAGTTGGTATTTAAATTGTGGTGCTGTTGATGTTTTCTGGATACACAGTTTTTGTGTTTTTATGTGAACCTTACTTGAAATCCAAAACATAAATACAATTAAATGAATTAATGCATACATACACTCAGTACATGCACTAAGCACACATTTACTGCATAGTACCGTCCTGTCTCTTCCACTGCTGCTGTGCTGCACAACATCTACCTGATGTAGGCAACACATGAATTAAGTACAAAGCAGCAGAACTGTAAAAAGCTAAGTGAGACTGTAGGCCTCACTCCAGTTACACCAGTTAAAAAGGACCTGTTCACTACTACTGATCACTACACGGTACGCTACTACCATTGCACTTGTGCTGCTTAACTCTTGGTGATGGTGGTAGCCTTCTACCACTATCAGGGTAGAGCTGTGGGCATCCCCCTGGGTCTAACAAGACCGCAATCCAAGAGACAGGCCTATGTCATGGTGCACACCCATGATCTGTGTTCACCTATGAGAAAAAGTCAGCATTAGGGATCCAAACAACAGTAGAGTCGAGCACTCAAGGCAGCGTTTTTAAACATGAAGAGGACTTCTCCATCCCAACAGTCTGTCAGCTGTTGAAAAGGTCTGCAAAAGAGAACACCAAACTTAAACTTAAACACTTGATTTCCAATAGTACCTCAAAGTCACATTCCTAAGTAGAGCCTTAATTTGACTCCTACAAGGGCAGGAAGCTGATTAAATGCCATACTCACTGGCCTACATTTGTTCTGATTTAACACCTTAGCTTGTAAGACATGCTTACCTTGAATTTGTTCTCCACTTTGGCAGGAGTCGGAATGTGGCCCTTCTTCTTCAATGTGGTAAAGTGCTTGCATTGCGGGCATGGCTTTGTACCGGAGTCTGTGCGGCTGAGCTCCAGGAAGTACTTGTACTTGATTATGTCATCATGCGGTAGGTAGTAGAGGATGGTGGTCTCATCCAGGTATTCAGTGCACTCTGTTATTGGGCATTTGATCTCTGTTTGTCCCAGCTGCACCTGTATGCAAGCAAACGAAAGGTCACTTCTGTTGGATCCACAGCATAGTTAATTCACAATAAATTATTTTTCTTTTATTGTAGCTCATGAGATATTGTATCAGGGGTGTGGAATTTAATAAAATATCTACAGGTCCACTGGACAGGTTGATTCCTAAATCTACTTGTCCTGTAAAATAAAATCTACTTGTTTCTTTGGTGTCATGTAGTGTGGCAATAAATTAAGGCAGGAATCTCAATATGTAAGAGCTTTGATAATAGCCTCTCTGATTATGCCAGGGCTAATACTATACTAGGGCTTGAATACTAGCAATTTCAAATCCTACTATAGAAATGTCCTTATTTTGCACCCTTTCCGCAGATCTACATACTGGGGCTGGAGGCAGCAGCAAGCAGTAGTTTCAGGACTGGAATGCCTCTGAGTCTGTGCAAAACTTACTTGCATGTTTTAAGGATTTTCACCAGCTCTTCTCTAATCTTTTCCCATACTAAAAAAAGACTGGAAATTTACTCCTGAAAAGAGTAGAAGCAGAAGTTCTTCCAGGGTTGTGAATAAAGTGAACTTGTAAACAAACGCTCAATAGATTTTCACATGAGCAAATCTACATATGCATATTTGCTTGTGCTAAAATACAGTTCACAAATATTTTCTAGGAGCACGATTTCCTGGTCTACTTCTATACATTCTTGTTTCATGAAGGCCACTAATTCAAAGACAATACCATGGGTGCACTTTTGTGACTTTCTTTAAGAATAGGGCACCTAATTAGGTCTGGCATTACCCAAGACATTTTATTTTTATTAAAATTCTATTTTCCTCTCTATCTGTCTATCTGCCGGCTTTACTGTGAGTGACAGCATTCTGCTCTTCCACAAGGAGCACATTGGCCCACAAAGTAGTTCTGTTCAGTGCCAGGAACTACTCTGGCAATGTGTGCTTTTTGAGACCAAAATTCTTTTTTGCTTTTTGACGATGTATGGTACAATAGTCAGGGCCTGGCAGCTCTCACAACCATAAAGTGTTACAAAAGCAATGTTATAACAAGACACGCATTGATAAAATCAGAAGACTGACAGCCAATGTCAGATCGGTTAGCTTTGCCAGTGCTTGTTTATTTTCATGTTTCCCATAATCTTTTGAAAATGGTTACACTGATTTTCCATTATGAATTTTTGTTGGAAATACTAGCATTCATCCACACTAAATGATGCGTCAAACAAATAGCACCTACAATTTCACAGTAACTTAGCAAAATGTTTTTTTCCTACTCACATTTGTTTCTGAACATTTTATTTTGAGAGCACAGTATCATCAATTTTGCTTACAAGCTTCTGCAAACATCTGCATCTAATCAGTGAGAATTCTGGGAGCATTATATGTATCATCATACTGTTAAACTTTTCAAATGAGAAAGAGAGAGAAAGGCAGTGAGACGAGCAATTGCAATGCAATAGGTCTCACATTTACGAACGTTTGAGCTACTGGTGTTCAAAATGGCATCTTATTTTAGTTTTGCTTTTGGAATGCAGTGGATTGATGATATTTGCATAGCGCATTTACTGTTGTAATGTGCACGACGCAGGTAGAAGGTGCAGTAGCACAGGCTGTCACTATGTGTTCCTTGGGACCGCTTTTGGCCACATAAGGTACTGCACTCTGCAATCTTGAATTCAACATCCCAAATGACTTTCGGGTGCTGTGCTAGAAAATGATACGTGGTGCCCGTTTTGAGTAAAGTTTTACGCTGTGCATTCCGGTTATGAGGGTGGTGAGGCAAGATTAATATGCTGGCTGAATAAAAAAAAAATTAAAAAAAATCCTGGAAAAAGCAAACACTCTGAGAATGTAAATCACGTAAAGTATGTGAAATGTAAGCAGAAACAACATGGTTACATAACGCTTTTACACTTCTAATATGCTGGCTGAAAAAAGTCTGCAACATTTACTGTTGTAATGTGCACGATGCAGGGAAAGGGTGCAATACCACAGACTGTCACTAGGTGTCCCTTGGGACCTCTTTTAGCCACATAAGGTACTGCACCCTGCAATGTTGAATTCAACACATCCCCAATGAGTTTCAGGCTCTGTGCTGAACATGAAGCGCAGCACCCATTTCTAGAAATGTTTTACTCTGTGCATTCAGGTTAGAAACTGGACAGGAGGCAGGGGAGAAGGAAGAAAGAGTGAAAGTAATGAAGCAAGAAGGAAGGAAATATGAAAAGTAAATGTGAACAGCAATGTCAAAGGAAGGATGGGTGAAGAGAAAAATGGAAGTGTGAGTGCAAACATGTAAGGTTGAAAGGACAAACAGACGGGTGATAGGATCACTTGTTGAAAGGAAAGATGAAACTGTTGATGATGAGATGGATAGTGACGGAAGGATGTACAGAAGACTGAAAGGATGAATAGCTGCAGGGTGAAAGGATAGCTCGATCTATGCATGATGGGAATGGTAATTGGATGGATGGATGAAAATTTGAAAGAGGAAACTACAGATGGATGAAGGGATTGATAAATGTAGGCAGATGAATGGCATTTTAATCAATGGTGAATATAATGAAAGAAAGGATGGAAAGGTGATAAGATGAAGGATAGGTGCTGAAAAATGAAGCCCAGTGCCCATTTTCACAAAAGTTTTACGCTGTGCATTCAGGTTGTGAGGGAGGGGAAACGAGTAATATGCTGATTTATAAAAATAAGTACAAGGTTGCACTATATGCAACTTCACGTAGTCATGGAAAGAGCTTTTCCATTCAAATTTGGGCTATGTGAAACTTCACTTTCTCATGTAAAGTGCTCAGACACCACAAAGAAACAGCAGCATGACCAAAACAAGGAGGAGGAAGAAACATATGGCCACGCAGTGCGAAGAGGTGCGGCAAAAGAAAAATAAACGTGCCACTCTAAGCTATATGGCCAATCGTAAAATAATCCATGTAACAGGGTCAGTCTTCAAGGGGGTAACAAAGCAGCCTCTAGGTGGGACATAGGTGAAGCATTTACCTATTAAATCAAAGTAATTCTGAAAGGCAGGCCAAGGAATGAATGAAAGTGAAGAGTGTGAGATGGGCCTGGCTAAAGCCCACAGATATAGATTTTAACTTGTCGACAGACTTTGCTTGCTCGCTGCCTAGGCTCGATCTAAAAATACTATGCAAGAAAAGAAAGAATTGTGGTAGTTAGAAACTGGACAGGAGGCACGGCAAAAGGAAGAATGAGTGAAAGTAATGAATAGTGCAAGACGGAAAGAAATATGAAAGGTAAATGTGAAAAGTAATGTGAAAGGAAGGATGGGTGAAGGGAAAAACGGAAGTGTGAGTGCAAACACGTAAGGTTGAAAGGATAAACAGACGGGAAATAGGATCACTTGTTGAAAGGAAAGATGAAACGATTGATGACGAGATGAAAAGCGAAGGAAGGATGTACAGAAGAGTGAAAGGATGAATGGCTGCAGGGTGAAAGGATAGCTCGATCTATGCATGAGGGGGATGGTAATTGGATGGGTGGATGAAAAATTGAAAGAGGAAAATATGGATGGGTGAAAGGATTGATGAATGTGAGCAGATAAATGGAATTTTAATCAATGGGGAATATAATGAAAGAAAGGATAGAAAGGTGGTAAGATGAAAGGTGGAAAGATGGCAGGATGGATGGATGGTGAGGCAATAAAATTCCCCCAAGGGAAAAGCAATCCAATCACTCCACACACACAAATAGTCAATCTCTGAAATGAACAATCTAAAAACAAAGGAATCTAAGGATCATAATTTAATAATACAAACCCAAATAAATAAAACCCAATATCCCATGGATGGATGAACAGATGAGTGATTCAAGGTGAAGGGAATTATTCTTGGTAGGATCGGGCTTAGTTGTTCATTCACTCCATGTCATTAGAGGCTTGGTTCAAAGTAGGTGGTATTTTCTTTCTCTGCCAACTCCCTTGTGCATAAGTGTGAGAAATATCAGGAAAATAGCTCCTCTCTTTAGAATGTCCGGAGGGATACGTTTCCTTAACCGGATTGTGAAATGTGGTGAAACAAAATAAAAGAAGCCCTGGTAAATCCGACAGGTCTGGATTTAGGGCCATATGTACGAACACTTTTTCCCATAGACACAGAATGGGTAAAAACCTTTGCTACATCCGGCCCTTAATGTGCTAGTGCAGGTGGGGGTACTTTAAAGTGCACCTATATGCTACACCAATGTTTGATATGCATGTCACATGCTCAGGTGGTTTCCTATATTCAAGCTACAACGACAAGGTAAGAGAGAAAGATTATTGCTATTTGGCAGGGTGTTAAACGTTCATAGAATTTTTCTTGTTTGTGCCCTCTATACATTATAGAAAGATGCGCTCTTTCCCTGTGCTGCAATGTAAAAACTGCCAGTACATGTTTAGAATCCATGCATGACAGTTTTAATGCACTACAAAGTGTGATGATGCATTCATTAAAATATCCTGCCGTACAGTGCAACAGAAGCACTTCCTATAAAGTGGAATTATAAACCAACAGCCAATCATACGAGGTGAGATTTTCACTTCTTTGAAGCTCACTGTTCATATTTTTTCTTTTTAAGAAAGTAGTATCAAAAGCTCTGCAATGTCAATCTGACCTAATCAAGTGTTAAGTTGATGGTGGGAAAGGGAGGCATGGTTAGCCAACCCTAATTCTTAATTACATCCTCAGTTTGACATGTGATGCAACCATTCCCAGCCACTGTCTACTGACTGGTTAAAATAACTGAGTAAAGAGTTAAAGCTTGGAGGCAAAACGCCTCTTCTCTTAGTGAAACTATTTCATAAAGTTCCAAAATTTGCAAGGTGGGTCTTGCATCCTTAAATGTACTCAAGGGCAGATGACTAGTAAAATAATTATTTCAAGTTCTGTAAAACGAGACATTATGTGAGCAGACATTAAGATGGTTCAAATACAGATAAGAATTAAACAACAAAAATAATTGCACTTGAAAAAGACAAAATAAATGTGTGCACTGCGATTTTAAAATGATATATTATACACATTGAAGGGCACTTTTTAATTCTTAACAGACTAGGAAATGTTTGCTCCTTTAACACATGTGTGATAATCTCTGGAACTAACCGGCCAAAACGCACATAAATGCAACCAAGAGCCCTGCAAACCCCAAATTTACAGTTATCAGCTGCATTTTTCCAAGGTCTTAGAAGAAGATTTTTTTTAAACACTTCACAATACCGAGTTTAGAACGCCAGAAAAGGAGGGTTATATCACCTCTCTGTCAGCAAACGCTTGGACTAGTAACACAAGTACTTTGGAGTCGTTTCAAGGTTAGGGAAGGCCATGGTTTCATTCATTCCATTCATAATATTTGTGGTTTAGCTTTAAAATAACTCTTTAATAAAGGAGCTAAAACTAGGGAGCTGGCATGTTTCCTGATGTCTGTAGACAAAGAACCTACTGGACACTCAGTAATGCTTTATGGGTGGCAATGGTTGCTCGTGGCTGGCACAAACACTCATTTTTGGGGGGCCTGCAACTTGTTCCATTTGTTAGACTTCATCTAGTGCAAAAGAAATAGAAAAGAAAGAGTGAAAGAAAGAAAGAAAGGAAAAAAGAAAGAGGAAACGAAAGAAAAAGATAGGAAAATAGTGGCAAAGGGAGAAAGCAGTGATGAAAAAAGAACCTGAATGGACGCAATGTGTTGGATGGTGGAAGAATGGAGTGTAAAGTGGAATTAAGACTAGACTTCACTTGTATTCAGCAATCCCAGCATTTGGTGGCTCTTAAAAAAAAAAATAAAAAAAAAAAGGCAGAAGCCTATATTTATTAAATGAAGCAATGGAAATCAGCAACACAGCTCAGAAGAGAGCATTAGTAACGGAACTAAGTTCAACATAATGAGTACCTTCAGCAGTACATACATAAAAAACCTACCCAAGAACAGCCTGTCTCAGGCCCTTCAGATAAAGCCATGGCTGTTCTCCTTAAACATTTTCAAAAAGGGCAAACAATTGTTCCTTATGAAAAATGTTTTTAATCTCAAAAATCCAAACAATTACAATAGTTTATAAAAGTAAAGAGTATTTGTCCATAGAAACCTCTACCATTTCCCATCGCATGGCAGAGAGAAATAGATATGTTACCTCGAGGACTATGCACCATTAGAGTTTGATATTGAATATCAAAGAAAACTGTCAATAACAAATTGTGAGCAATCAATAGTGTATCCCAAATCCTATGGACCACGCACTCTTCCCATGAAAACCTACGTAATCTTGTAGTTAATAGCCTATTACGTCAATCAACCAGAGGAACCAATGCCATTTTCTGTTCCAGCGTAACATGTTTCAATGGCTATGTATAACTTTCATTGCTTTATTAAGACAACAGTGTTCTTCAGTAGCATGATATTTTCAAAAATAAGTTGAAAGGAACCATGAG